>NW_020172451.1:758672-768436 GCF_003031525.2 Neophocaena asiaeorientalis asiaeorientalis | reverse complement strand
ATATATATATACACATTCACTCACACATATATATATACTTCCAGTTTTGATATCTGCATGTGAGGAGCTTGGAAATTGCAACTCCATCCTAACAAGTAAAAAGCAGAACAATCTGAAAAATCAAAAACTCTTCCTGGCGGACACAAGTCAAACTGTTGCACCCAAGACTGGGGAGACAGGCAAGTACAGTGAATCATGGTTTACCAGAGTAGAGAGTCAGGAGTGCAACCTGGCCTGGGAAACCAGTTCTGGGGCAGAAAAACTTAAACTGCAGTTGATGGATTTCAGGAGACTCAAAGTTGTCAGCAACTGTGAGAGTTAAAACCTATCTTAACAAGGCTGCTCTCAAGGGAAACTTGTTAACCAGAGCCTGACCTGCTGGCGTGTTATCAGAGCCTAACTGACCAGGGAAAGGGAAATGCCCAGCTCCAGCCTCTCTGGGCAGCCCGTCCCAACCAAGGGGAGATAAAGGACTGAGAAACACTTGAGAAGTTCACAGTCCAGAGGCACAGGCTCAGTAAAAGAACTGAGGCCTGATCACAGGACCGTAGAAGGCGTCCCCTCTCCCATACCTCACCTCCACATTATTAAGGCCCATTTATAGCAGTTCCTTTCACCCAGTACATCATGTCTGGCTACCAGGAAAAAATTACACAGGTAAAAGGCAAAAAACACAATTTGAAGAGATAGAGCAAGGTTCAGAACCAGATATGGCAGAGATGTTGGAATTATCAGACTGGGAATTTAAAACCATTAAGTTCAATATGCTGAGGGCTCTCATGGATAAAGTAGACGACATGTAAGAACAGATGGGCAATGTGAGCAGAGAGTCGGAACTCCCCGAAAAGAGCTGAGAAGGAAAGCTTGAGATAAAGAAACACTGACAGAAGTGAAGCCTTTGGTGGGCTTATTAGCAGACTGGACATGGCTGAGGAAAGAACCTCTGAGCTAGAGGATGTCTCAGTAGAATCCTCGAAAAGCAAAAAGCAGGGAGAACAAAGACTGGAAAAAACAATGTCCAAGATCTATGGGACAATTACATAAGGTGTAACTTGTATAATAGGAATATTGGAAGGAACGAAAGAGGAAGAAACAGAAGATTTAAAATAACGACTGACAATTTCCGCAACCGAAATGTCAGACACCAAAACAGGAAGCTCAGAGAACATCAAGCAGGATAAATGCCAATAAATAAAACAAAAAATCTACACCTTTACGTATCATTTTTAAACTAAAGAAAATCAAAGACAGAAACCTCAAAGAAACCGGCAGGGTTGAGGGGGGGAATACCCTACCTACAAAATAACAAAGATAAGAACTACAACTGACTCCTCAGAAATCGTGCAAAAGCAAGAGGAAAGTGGACTGAAATATTTAAAGTGTTGAGAGAAAAACCCCACCAACTTAGAATTCTATACCCTTTGAAATTATTCTTAAAAATGAAAGAGAAATAAAGACCTTCTCAGAAAAACAAAAGTCGAGGGAATTTGTGGCCAGTAGACTGCCTGGCAGGAAATGTTAAAGGAAGTTCTTTAGAGAGAAGGAAAATGATACAGGTCAGAAACTTGGATCTACATAAAATAAGGAAGAGCTCAAAGAAGGAATAAATTAATTTTTAAATTCTTAATTGATCTAGGAATTAACAGTTCACAGTAATACCAACAATATATTCAATTCTGTGTGCTCATACATGTATGAGTATATGAGCGTATATTATATATACGTGTGTGTGTAGCTGCTGTATAAGTGGAATGAGTGCCAACGATACAGGTGATCAGAGGGAGGAACTGTAAGTCTGCACGTTACACAGGAAGTGGCATAGTATTGGCTTGGCCAAAAAGTTCATTCGGGTTTTCTGTGCATCTTTTTGGCCAACCCAATAATTTGAAAATTGACTTGGATTAGCTGTAAATATATAATACATTGCAAACTCTAGGGCAACCACTAAGAAAAAAAAAGTACAGAAGTATAACCCATATGCTAAAAAGAAGAGAAAATGGAATCATATAAAATGCTCAATTAAAAGATTGTCCGAGTAGATTAAAAAAGCATGACCCAACTATATGTTATCTACAAGAAATCCACTTCAAATATAAAGACCCATATCGATTAAAAGTAAACGGATGGAGGAAAGTATACCATGATAACACTAGTCAAAGGAAAGCAGGAGTAGCCACATTTCAGACAGCAGACTTCCAAACAGGGAAAGTTATCAGAGATAAAGAAGGGTATTCTGTAATGATAAAGGGGTCAATTCTCCAAGAAGACATAATAATCCTTAATGTGTATGTGCCTTAACAGTGTGTCAAACTATATGAGGCAAACACTAATAGAGTTACAAAGAGAAATAGATGAATTACTGTCATAATTGGAGACTTCAACAACACTCAGAAATGGTCAGATCCTGCAGACAGAAAATCAGTAAGGACATAGTTGAGCTCAACAACACCATCAGTCAATTGGCCATCGACAGACTACTTTGTCCAACGGCAACAGGATACACATAATCTCCAGCTTATATGGAACATTCACCAAGATACATCACATTCTCGCCATAAAGCATACCTTAACAGATTTAAAGGAATAAAATTCATACAATGTCAGCTCTCAGACCATGATGGAATTAAACTAGAAATCAGTAACAGAAAGGTAACTGGAAAATACATGGAGATTAAAAACATCACACTTCTAAATAACACATGGGTCAAAGAAGAGATTTCAAGAGAAATTTTAAAATAATTATAACTAAATGAGAAACACAACTTACCAAAACTCGTGGGATGCAGTGAAAGCCATGCTCAAAGGAAAATGTAATGCATATATTACATTACAGCATTCAATGCATATATTACAAAAGAAGAAAGATGTAAAGTCAGTAATCTAAGTTTCCACCTTAAGGAACTAGAAGTCCAGCATAAGCAGAAGAAAAGAGATAATAAGCACCAGAGTGGAAATCAATTAATTTGAAGATGGGAAATGAATAGAGAATATCAATGAAGCCCAAAGCTGGTTCTTTGAAAAGATTAATAACATTGATAAGCTTCTAGTCAGACTAAGAAAAAAAGAGAAATTATGCTAATTACTAACAACAGAAATGAAAGGAGTCATCATGACATCCCATGGACATTAAAAAGATAATAGAAGAATGCTGTGAACAACTCCGTGAACACAAATTTGATGACCTTGATAAAACAGGCCAGTTTCTTGAAAGACACAGTCAGCCAAAAGTCACACAAGAAGTAGACTATCTGAATAGGTCTCTATCAGTTAAAGCAATTGAATCAAGAATTAATAACCTTCCAAAACAGCAAGCACCAGGGCAGATGAGTGCACTGGTGGATTCTATCAAACATTTAAGGAGAAATTATACAAATTCTCTACAACCTCTTCCAGGGGATAGAAGCAAAGGGAATACTTCCTCTTTCTATGAGGCAAGTATTACCCTAATATCAAAACCAGACAAAAATATTACAAGAAAAGAAAACCGCAGGCCCATATCCCTTAAAGAAACTATAAAACTCCTTGAAGATAACAAAGGAGAAAACCTAGATGACCTTGGGTGTGGTGATGACTTTTTAGGTACAACATCAAAGGCACGATCCATGAAAGAATCCATAGCTAGACTTAGTTAAAATTAGAAACTTCTGTTGACAGTGTCAAGAGAATGAGAAGACAAGCCACAGACTGGGAGAAAACATTTGCAAAAGACATCTGATAAAGGACTATCATTCAAAATATACAAAGAACTCTTAAAACTCAACAATAAGAAAACAAGCAAACTGACTAAAAAAAGGGGGCTTAAAAAAGCAGGAAGGGGCTTCCCTGGTGGCACAGTGGTTGAGAGTCCGCCTGCCCCGGTCCGGGAAGATCCCACATGCCGCGGAGCGGCTGGGTCCGTGAGCCATGGCCGCTGAGCCTGCGCGCCCGGAGCCTGTGCTCCGCAACGGGAGAGGCCACAGCTGTGAGAGGCCCGCGTACCACAAAAAAAAAAAAAGCAGGGAGACTGCTTCACCAAAAAAGACATATAGACGCCAAGTAATAATATGAAAAGATGCTCCTCATCATACGTCATCAGCAAAATGCAAATTAAAGCAAGACACCACTACACACCTATGAGAATGGCCAAAATCCAGAACACTGACAACACCAAATGCTGACGAGGACGTGGAGCAACAGGAACTCTCACCATTGCTGCTGAGAATGCAACACGGTGCAGCCACTTGGGATGACACTTTGGTGGATTCTTACAAAAAACTAGGCATACTCTTACCATACGATCCAGCAATCTTGCTCCTCAGTATTTACCCAAAGGAGTTGGAAACTTACGTTCGCACAAAAACCTGCACACGTGTTTACAGCAGCTTTATTCATGATTGCCAAAACTTAAAATGTGGAAGTTCAGTTTGTGGCTTCAAATCTCAGAGGCCAAGATGTACCTTTAATAAGGTATGTTTGGAAAAAGATACGATTAGGCCTACCCCGCACACTGCACACAAAAGTAAACTCCAGGGACTTCCCTGTGGTCCAGTGGCTAAGACTCTGTGCTCCCACTGCAGGGGGCCCAGGTTCGATCCCTGGTCAGGGAGCTAGAGTTCACATGCCGCAACTAAAGATCCCACATGCCGCAACTAAAGATCCCGCATGCCGCAACTAAAGATCCTGTGTGCCACAACTAAGACTGGGCACAGCCAAATAAACAAATAAATAAATTTTTTTTTTTAAAGTAAACTCCAACTGGATCGGCAGGTCTACATGCAAAAATGAAAATATACAAGTACTGAAAGAAGGCAGAGCTGAGCTCCTGAGTGGGGAAGCTTCCCAACTAGGAGCAGGTAAAGAAAAGACTGATCAACATGAAAACATACAATTGACAAAAATTCTGCATGGGAAAAGGACTTCAGAAGCAGATTCAAATGGCAAACGGGGAGAGATTATTTTCAATATATATTGGATATAAAGGGCAAGTACCCCTATTAATTGAAGAATTTTTATAAAGTGAGGGGAGATGACCAAAAATACAATGGAAAATGGACAAAAACTACAAACAATTTACAAAGACAGATGGCCCTTAAACCTATGAAGACATTCAGCTCCACTCATAGGGAAATGAAGATTAAAACTATACTGAGATGCTACTGCTTACCCATCAGACTGGCAGATTGAAAAAGGTTAACATATTCTGTGGGCCCTGTGGAAATGGGAAATGGTACCACCCTTGTGGAGGGGAATTTGGCAATACCTAGCAAAGCTACCACGCATTTACCCTTGGCCTAGCATTTCCACTTCCAGGAATTTGCCCTAAAGATATACCTCAAACAATTTGAAAATACAAATGCATAAGGTTATTCTTTGTAGCATTATTTGAAGTTGCAAACTATGGGCAACCACCTCAATGCCCACATGCAGGAGGTTGACCGAGTGCATTAGGGCACGTCCACATAATGAAGTACTGTGGTTCCAAAGGATGCGAGAAATCCCTGTGAACAGACAGAGCGATTTCTAGAAGATCTCCAGGAGATGTGAAAAAAACAAAGAGCGTATGGAATGCCACTGCCCTTCGGGAAGAACGAAGGGGAATAAAGAATATGTGTATCTGCTGGTCTTTACAAAAAGAAACACATGAAGGATAAACCAGAAAACAATGACATTCGCTACAAAAAACGGGGAGGAGTTATGGGAGGGAGGGAGCGACTTCCCTGAGCACGCCTTCAGGAAGAGTTCGGACATCTAGAAGAGTGTGTGGTCACGTTCTACCAATTAAACAGGAGGCGGAATCGGATCCTAGGGCTGAAAGCAAATGAAAAGTGAATCAAAAGAAAAACGTAACACACTGAGGTGGGTAATCCAAGGAATTTATAAATGCAGTATTGACAGTCGTGGGCAAGGGAGCAAAGTGCATGAATCCAGATGTCTTGTTTGTATGGCAAAGGGATCCCGAAACTATGTATCATCTTGAGTAATCCCAGTTGACCCTTGAACAACACAGGTTCGAACTGCACGGTCCACTCATACGTGGATTTTTTTCAATAAATTGGAAAAGTTTTTGGAGACTTTCGACAGCTTCAAAAAACTCACAGATGCACCATGTGGCTTACAAATATTGAAAAAATTAAAAAGGTGTGTCATGAATGCATAAAACATATGTAGATGTTAGTCTATTTTATCATTTACTACCATAAAACATACATGAATTTATGATATAAAGCTAAAACGTATCAAACCTGAGGCACAGGACTTCCCTGGTGGCGCAGTGGTTAAGAATCCGCCTGCCAATGCAGGGGACATGGGTTCAGTCCCTGGTCCGGGAAGATCCCTTATGCCGCGGAGCAGCTAAGCCCATGCACCACAACTACTGAGCCCATGTGCCACAACTACTGAAGCCCGCGTGCCTAGAGCCCGTGCTCTGCAACAAGCCACTGCAACGAGAAGCCCATGCACCGCAACGAAGAGTAGCCCCCGCTCGCCACAATTAGAGAAAGCCCGCACGCAGCAATGAAGACCCAATGCAGCCAAAAATAAATAAATTTATTTTTTAAAAAAACAAACCTGAGGCACACAACACATGGCTCCATTTGAAGTGCAGAGAAAGGAAGCAAACGTAAAGATGCCGTATGACGTCCTCACTGCATGAATTAACTGTAGCACCTATAGTAATAATGCTGCAGCCCCCCCTGCTGCTGCTTCCGGCGCGCGTATTCCCCGCGTCCGCCTACAACGCCGTGTGCGCTCACCCCCTCCGGAGCAGGTGGTCTCTCCAGTAAATCGCAATCTCTTGTGGTTCTTGCGGATTATTTCATTGTATTTAGCGCAACACCAGGAACCTTGACCACCACCACGGGACCCACGAAGTGCCCTGGCTATGCTGCAAGCGCTCCCGAGACGCAGAGAAAAGGCAAGACGTGAAGAGAAAAAGCTGAATGAATGGCTTGATGTGCGTCGCAGAGTGAGGTCCGCAGCTGCAGCTGCCGCCACTTCAAGATGAATGTAAAAAAGGAAAGGAAATCCATGAAGCTGGCACTGCAGCTACACCAGCAGGCAGAAAACCTTGCACTTCTTGTGAAATACCTTTTTATTTGAAAAAGCTTTTAGGTGGGCGCAGGCTTGCCATAAGAAAGGTGCACCTATATAGAATCTAAGAATGATTCGAGAAAAAGCAAAATCATCATACGACAACTTAAGCGAAAGGGAGGGGAAGGTTGTAAAGCTGGAGACTTGAATGCCAGCAAAGGATGGTTTGATGATTTTAGAAAGAGGTTTGGCTTTAAAATGTCAAGGTAACGGGAGAGGCGGCGCAGACACCTTCTCAGACGCTGTGAAGAAAATCATTGGGGAGAAAGGACATCTGCCTGAACAAGTTTTTTTTTTTTTTTTTTTTTTTGCGTTACGCGGGCCTCTCACTGTTGTGGCCTCTCCCGTTGCGGAGCACAGGCTCCGGACGCGCAGGCTCAGCGGCCATGGCTCACGGGCCCAGCCGCTCCGCGGCATGTGGGATCTTCCCGGACCGGGGCACGAACCCGTGTCCCCTGCATCGGCAGGCGGACTCTCAACCACTGCGCCACCAGGGAAGCCCTGAACAAGTTTTTAATACAGATGAGACTGCCCTATTCTGGGAAAAAATGCCACCAAGGACATTCATCAGTAAGGAGAAGCAAGCAGCAGGATTTAAGGCAGGAAGGAATGGGCTGTCTCTGTTACCCTGCACAAATGTGGTCGGGTTTACGGCCAGGACTGCGCTCATCTGTAAAGCTGCTGACCCCCAGCCTTGCAGGGAGAAGATGAACAGCAACTGCCAGTCTTTTGATTGGACATCACAAGGGCCTGGGCAACCAGAACACTCTTTCTGGATTGGTTCCATCGATTCCTTGTCCCTGAATTCAGGAAGCACCCTGTCAGGAAGAGACTGCCTTTTACAGTTCTTTTGATACTGGGCAACGCGCCTGCCCGCCCAGAACCCCATGAGTTCAACACCGAAGGCGCTGAAGTGCTGAAGTGGTCTGCTTGCCCCCAGACACAATGTCTCTATTCAGTCTCTAGGTCAGGGGGCCATAGGACCTTTAAGGCTCATTACACACGACACTGTGTGGAAAGGATCGTCAACGCTATGGAGGAGAACCCTGACACAGAGAACGTCGTGAGACTCTTACATGGCACAGCTACTGAAGCCCACACGCCTAGAGCCCATGCTCCACAACAAGAAGCTGCTGCAATGAGAAGCCCACGCACCGCAGCTAGAGAAACCCCACGCACAGCAACAAAGACCCAACACAGCCAAAAATAAATCAATCAATCAAGGGAATCATGAGATTGTGGGTTTGGCAAATAAAGTGGGCGGGGGGGTGAACGGTTCCGAGATATGGGTCTTCAAGAAATTAAAGGACTGGGACTTCCCCGGTAGTCCAGTGGTTAGGACTCCGAGCTTCCACTACAAGGGGCCTGGGTTCGATCCCTGGTTGGGGAGCTAAGATTCCACAAGCCACGTGGCACAGTCTAAAAAAAAAAAATTCAAGGGCTACTAGGCAGCACACCGGAGGAACCCACAGAAGACGACCTGATGGAGATAGACGAGGGCTTCTGAGCCAGAGGCAGACAATGAGACAGGTGCAGAAGCAGCAGCGCCAGGAAACAAACTGACATCAGACTGCCTGGCACAGTACACAGTCATCACGCTGCGGTTGAGACCTCTCTGTTGTGTGCCTCGATGTGAAAATCTAACAGCTGTACACCGTGTACGACACACATTGAAGTGGACAGTGCATCCTCACACAGGCGTAAGCTGAGTGATACTAAGTATAAAATTAACAATGTGGTTTCTATAACTTTGCTTTCAAAGAATTAGGTAGTCTCCCTCCCTCCCTGACTCGTCATTGGACAAACTGTGAGCAGTCTATCATCCTAGGGTTTTTTTAATGTAACAATGTTCCCAATACTGTAGTATGAATATGACTGCAATACTATATGTCATAAAAATTTTATGACGACCCACCCATTAGTGTATAGGCCGGGCTACCCGGGAGTGACCGCATCGATCACAGTAGGCAACCATAAAGCAGCCATGTTGCTGCTGCTTCGTTATCAATGCACACATCATTGTACCTGTAAATAAACGTGAACTTCTTTTTCACATTACCTTTTCATTATTGATGTCTAGTATTCGTTATACGTGTAACATCTACAGCCTTTCGTATCGTCTAAGACAATAATGATGTAGGTACTGACTATTCATCTTGGAAACATGACGAAAACTCATGCTGTTGATAAATACAGTACTATAAATATTTTCTTTTTTGATTTTCTTTTTTATTTTTTTTGGCCCACCGCACAGCTTGCAGGATCTTAGTTACCCGATCAGGGATCAAACCCAGGCCCCCAGCAGTGGAAGCGCAGAGCCCTAACCACTGGACCGCCAGGGAATTCCCTATGATTTCTTTTTTTTTTACTGAATTTGTTACAATATTGCTTGTTTTATGTTTTTGGTTTTTTGGCCCCGAGGCATGTAGGATCTCAGCTCCCCGACCAGGGATCGAACCCGCACCCCCTGCACTGGAAGGCAAAGTCTTAACCACTGGACCGCCAGGGAAGTCCCCCTATGATTTTCTTAATTAACATTTTCTTTTCTGTAGCTTACATAATTGAAAGAATACAGCATCTGACATGTAACATATAGATATGTGTCATCAACCGTTCGTGTTATGGGTAAATCTTCCACTCAACAGGAGCTATTAGTAATTAAGCCTTGGCGGGGGGGGGGGGGGGGGGCAAAGGTT
>NW_020172451.1:749014-758647 GCF_003031525.2 Neophocaena asiaeorientalis asiaeorientalis | reverse complement strand
GGGGGGGGCGGGTCAAAGGTTATATGCGGACTTCTGACTGCGTGGGGGTCGGTGTCCCTTGACACGGGTCAAACGTACGTTGATGCTGTCGGGGTCAGGACTCTCACTGCAGGGACAGGACATGCAGACGTGGCATGAGGGAGGCAAACAGACGCCCGCAGAGATGGGGTGGAACTGGAGGGGTCAGCGTGGTGCTGTGACCTCTCACGCCTGTGCACGTGCAGCGTGTGCCCGCGTGCAGGCGTGCCTGTCCTCCGTCTCCGAAGAAAGGGCCTAGAAACACGGGCATCCTGATGGCAGTGAGCGCGCCGTGCACCCAGATATCGGTCTCTGAAACCAGTCCCCGCCGGGAGGAGCCCGGGCCCTCCAAACGGCCGACTCCAGGGTGGAGACAGAGAGGCCCGAGGAGCCTGGGTGGGACTCCTTGTGCCAGGAGGCAGGGAAGTGCTCAAAACCTTAACGACGCGGCACGCAGCCGGGACAGCACGGCTTGACAGGCCCCCCCCAGGGGTATCTGCAGTTTGAACACCAAGGCAACCGACAGGGCAGCTCACGGCCCATCGGGATCCGGCAGCAGTCCACGCGTGCCGGCTGACGACCGGGGGCCACATCTAAACACTGAGAACTGCCGATGACAGGTAAGTAACGAACGCTCACGAGAAACAGGCAACGGGGGAAGGCGGGCGCCTGCTGAGTGGCGGGCGGCCGCAGCAGGAATCACCAGTGGGCGCTGTGTCGGGGAGGTTTGGGGAGGGGCCCGCACAGCCTGCTAGTCAGCTTCGGTGGGAGAAACAGTAACTAAAGGTCAGGAAGCGCCACCTCCTTCCGAGGCACTCAGGCCGGAGGCCAGGTGCAGGCAACTCCCTCTGGAATGGCTCAGGAAAGACAGCCTGCGTCTCCGCACACGTGTGTAGCGTGTGCGCGCATGTGCACGGTGTGTGGGCATGCGGGCAAAGCACGCTCAGTTCCCTGCATCGTCTTCAGTGCCTGGTGAAGTCAGACACGTGTCAGGAACTCAGTAAACACTGAGCAAAGTGGGAAAGTGCCCAAATCACTTAAACCAAACGCAGGTGGAAGCAGTCTGTGGCAGCATCACCTGAGATCAACAATAAGAAGACATTTACAATTTGACTCTCACTCTTTTTGAACGAGTTTATCTCCTAAAGCCTCATCTGAAATGGAAACGGCTGAGACCACAAAGGAGGCCCCGCCCCGAGGGCTGGATGCTGAGTTTCTGCGGTTACGCTGCCCCAGGGGGACGACTTTTCAGGGGCCGAGAGGCCACAGCCTGCTGCCCAGAAGCAGCTCCGCGGGCAAGATCCACATCCCTCTGCGGTCTGGACGGTAAACGGCATCCCACCCACCGTCACCCTGGCGGGGGTGCCAGGCCCCTCGTTCTCACAAGCGGCGGGCAGCGTGGACGTGGGTGCCCCGGCTGTGGCTGTGGACGCGCCCCCGTGAGGGCACCCCCGTGGTCCTCTGCGCGTTTCCCGTCTCGTCCTGCCGATGTTTCTGGAGGGCCTCTGGCTCCTCCTCAGGAAGGCCCGAGAAGCCTCTCCAGAAGCACCAGCTTGGTCTGTAGGTTCACGTCAAAGGGGGGCAGCCGGCTCAGGTTGAGGCTCAGCCCGGTCGTGCCTGGGACGCTGGCCAGCACCCGGTGCGTGTCCCGGTAGGGGGCCAGCTGCGCGGGGGCGGCCTCCACGAGGAGGTGCGTGTAGGCCAGCATGCGCTCGGAGCCGGGCTGCACGTCCTCTCTCTTCTCGTACCTGCAAACGAGAGCAAGGCTGTGCACTGCGGGGTCCGTGGCGGCCCCGGGCGCCCGTGCACGAGACGAGGACGTACCTCCAGGCACTGTTGACTTCCAAAAACCGGGACACACCTGTCTGGGCAGCGGCCACATCGATGTGCACAACGACATCTGTGGAAACCGCGTCTGCTCGGTTAGCGCTGCGAATCCGGCACCTCTGGCCAGAGCCGCAGCCGGTAGCGGGGGGCCGAGCGCCTACCTGTGCGGGAGGGCACCAGCTCGTGCAGCCTCTGCATCGCCACGCCGCCAGGGTAGTTGAAGTGGGACACGTACAGGCCTGTGGCCGAGTATGTGGCGTTCACCACGAGGTGTCCTATCACGAGGAGGGACCCCACCTTACACAGCCAGGACTTCTTATAGTTACTCAGCCTGTAAAGAGCAGTGCCCCTTGCGGGAAGGCAGCGGCAGCAGCAGAGCAGAAGCCCGCCGCCCGCTGTCGCTGAGAGTCATCACCAAGCGACAGACGTGACACTGTCTCTCTGAAATTCCACCCAGATGCCATTTTAAAACTCAGATTACATTTTCAAGCATCCCACGTCATTACTTGGGTCAGAGCGTAGCCTCCGGGCCAAATACCGCGCTGCCTGCGCGTAGCTGAAGCGGACGGGATGAGGCCGCTGTCACAGTGCGCAGGCAGGACCGCGGAGCCCACGGAGCGAGGCACTCGGCATCTGTCCTTTACAGGCCAGTTGCAGGCTCCGTAGACTCGGGCTGGACCCTTGACCAAAGCCTGGCCAGGTGCCCAGTTAAACACATTGGTTTACCCTAAGCATCTTCCCCTTTGTGAACCGGTAAACCGCCCCCAGGGAAGCCCAGGCAGCAGCGTCTCGGTGGTGGCACTCACACACGGGCGCAGCCCCTGGCGGCCACGATATTGAGCACGGGGAAGGCATAGATGATGAAGCGCAGCTCCTTGTGCGGGAGAAGCGAGTACAGAGCCACGAAGCCCAGCGCCGGCAGGAGCAGTGCCAGGGCCCTTCTGTCCACGGCGCCCAGGGGCACGAAGAGCAGGCTGCAGCCCAGGCCGCGTGGCAGGGCCGAGTAGAAGTACCAGAGCAGCGGCGAGGTCTGCGGCAGGAGGGTTAAGGAGGCCACGCGCCAGCCACAGCTGCCCGTCCCCGGGCCGAGCTCAGGCGGGAGCCAGGAGCGTGCGGGAGATGCAGCCCTGACGGCGCCCCTGCCTGCAACACCCGGGACCCCCGCGCCTCGGGCCACGGCGTGACCGCTTCAACACGCAGACAGAGGCTGGGACTCGGGTGTCGGTGCCAGAGCCTGGCCGTGGATGGCGAGTGGGGCTGTGCAGAGTTCTTTAACTTTTCCCTCCATTTTTCACCATAAAAACAGACTGTCCCAGAGTGATAGGCCCACTCGGGACTCAGTATTCTATTTGCGTGCGTTTAACTACTCCAGAATAAAATGTGAAAGAAAAGCAGATCACCACGAGGACAAAGGAGACACCTCGGCTACAGACAACGGGTGGCGGCCACTGGGCCAGGGGAGGCCCGGACTGCGGGGAAGAAGGAGCCAGTGCTGGCGCTGCAGCAGCCGCCGTGCTCCATCAGGTGCGGACACAGGAGGAGAGTGGCTCACGGCACAGCCCCGCCCCGTGGGCCATTGTGCAGACACTGGAAGGATACGCCCCAGTTGGAACTTTTGTTCAGGACGGTGTTGTACCAGAGCACCTTTCCTTCTGGCCATACGAGGTAGCGCCAAAAATAGGAGTCCACGGCCACCGTCAGCCCTAAGAAAAGAAGACCTCAGGAAAGAACACGGCCACCTGGGAAGCTCGGATCTCGACGCAGCTGGCTGAACGGCAGCTGCGGAGTCCTGGTCACAGGTAGATGTTCCCGAGACGCAGGCCCGTCAGCACAGAAACCAGGAGCCACCAGCAGCTTCACGTAAAGGAGCTGAGGCGTCGGGACCTACCCCCGAACGAGCCTCTTCAAGCAGGTCCCTCGTGGCCGCCTGGCCTGGCTGAGACACACAAGGAGAAGAGCCCCTGATGGAGGCCCCGGGCAGCAGGGGGTGGGGGACCCTTGGGCAGAGCAGCCAGGGACCTGCACCGAGACATTTTACCACCACTGAAGGTGAAGGTAATTGCATTTAACGAAAAACAAAAATAAGAAAACCTCCCAAGTTTTGTCTCCATAAAACAAGACAAAGAAAGCACAGGCCCCCGACAGCGCGGCCGCGGTGACCCGACTCACCTAAGCAGAGGATCCCAGCCGGCACGGCGCAGCGCAGGGCCCGGGCCACCGAGACCTTCCGCAGGCAGAGCGGCAGCAGCAGCGCCAGGCCCAGGAGCAGGCTCAGCTCGGCTCTGAGGACCAGGATGGCGAAGGCCGAGAGCCGGACGAAGCGCGTCCACCTCTGCTGCAGCCAGGCTGCGAGGGCTAGCAGGACTGTAAGGCACAGGCCAAGAGGCAGGCCGCTTACTCCTCCCTCGGGAAAGCCACACAGAACCCTCCAGAAGACAGCTAGCACCTCTCAGAACCAGACCCACCAACGCGGGCCCGAGGCTGCACCGTGACAGCCCCCCCCTCCCCCGGCCCGCGTCCTGTGCTGTGACATAGCCCGAGGCACTTCCGCAGGCCAGACGGCCCCAGACGGCCCCAGACGCCGGCGTCCATGCCGCTTCCCGCCTCCTCCTCAGCCTCGCGCTCGCACGGCCAGCGCCAACCTCGGCCGCCTCCTCCCCTCTCCTGCTGCCGGCTGCCTCTCCCGCCCCGTCCCTCCAAGGTCCCTGCTCCCCGCACTCGGCCTCCCGAGGCTCCCGGAGCGTCCGCACCGGCCCCGCACGCGGCTTGCCCTCCTCCCAGCTCCGCGGACCAGCTCCAGCTCCGGCCCTGCTCAAGAGAAGCCGAGCCCTGGCAGCCGGGCCTCAGTCCAGCACCGAGGACAGGGCCCTGCTCCCCTCGCAGGGTTTCTGAGACGCCTGGTGGGGAGCAGCTTTCGACGGGCAGACGCCTCGGAGGGACCCCCCGGGCAGGCCGGCCGGGTGGCTACATACCCACAGGCAGGGCCAGCACGTTGGGGAGTGTCCGCGTGCAGTAGAACATCAGGTGGAACTGCGAGGCCGTCACACAGCAGAACAGCGTGGCCACCGTGGCCCCAAACTGCCGCCTCACTTCTTTTTGTAAAGTCCAGAGTCCAAAGATCACGCCGAGTCCAAGGACGGCCCTGACTGAACAGAGAGGGCGCCGTGTGTGCGACAGCGGCGAGGCGGGGCCCTCAGCGACCACCGGGTCTCGAAATGGCCCTGAGGGAGGGGAGCTGCCTTCGGCACTGAAAACGGGCTGGGTGTACACAGCAGAATAGTACTCAGCCATAGCGGAGGAAACCATGCCACTGCAGCAACGCGGAGGAACCCAGAGGTGATCAAACTAAGTGAAGTCAGTCGCGCAGAGGAGGACAAAGACCACACGGACTCACTTACGTGTGGAATCTAAAACGCGACACGAACCTATATACACAACAGAAACAGACTCACAGACGCAGAGAATAGACGTATGGTTACCAAAGAGGAAGGAGGAGAGGGAGAAATTAGGAGTTTGGGATCAACAGATACACGCTACTGGATATAAAACAGATAATTAACAAAGATACACTGTATAACACACGGAACTATATTCAGTATCTTATAATAACCCGTAATGAAAAGAACCTGAAAAATATACACATAACGGAATCACTTTGCTGTACATCTGATACAATGCCATACTGCGAACAGCTACACTTCAATTTAAAAAAACAGACACGTAAAACGAATGAGACTAAAATATGTTAAAGCGACAGTATATTTTTCACTGAAACTAGCATTAGGTGAATTTGTTCATTTTGTGTTTCACTCACTATTAACTGAATTCTTTTAATTTTGAGTGTGGTGGGCCACATTTCGTGTCCTGTCACATCGTTTATTAAACTTTTGAAACTGTCCAAAAAATGGGCTGGCCGTGGAAGACGGACAGCCTAGACCCTGGCCCCCGGATCCCAAGGCGGGGGCCTGCGGCAGTCAGCCGCTGGGCAGGCCAGGAGCATCAGGACGACAGCCCAGCACCGACCCCAGCGGCGCCGCCACCTGGCCGATACCTCCAGGGCCACGTTTACCAAGGACCTGATGCTCAGACGTGGCCCCCAACTCTCCCGTCCAAGGCTTCCTGGCCCCCACCATGTGACCACAAGAGCCTAGAGCGAGGGTGGATTTCCGTTTCCTCATCTTTCAAGAAGCAGAACTGCTTCTTCCCCAGGAATGTGCAATTCTTAAAGCTCTCCATACAGGCCGGACCAACCAGCCGCGAGATGTGTTTGACTCAGCTGGGAAACGTGCTGCTTCTGCTCGGGGCACGGGGCTCGGCCCCCACTGCAGTCACGAGGTCACAGCCCGGCGGGGCTGACGCTGTCCCCACTCTGAGTCCCTCTGCCGAGTGGCCGAGATTCCAACAGGTGGACCCTCCTGCACGAGGGACCCTCAACCTGGGTGACTGAGACCCTCTGACAACACTGCAGTTCTCCACCCCGTCCCCGTTTGAAGACCCCCTTACCTACTAGCTGAGAATAGAACTTGGACGTTTCCAAGAGCGAAAGCACGTAAACGGCGGGGCTGGAGAGTGCCGCGATCACCAGCGGCCCGAGGAACGTCCTGGGGACCACGCCAGGGAACTCGAGATGGTCAAACTGCGGGGAGAAGGGCAGGTCAGCAGAGGCCCCAGGAAGCGGGGGTCGATGCACGGCTTGGGCGGGAACTCACCTTCTCCACATCCAGCCGGTGGTAGAGCAGGTCGTGCACGGCCTGCAGGTTGAAGCTCTCCTCCACTTTGGTGTAGGGGCAGGCAACCAGGTGGACGGCGGCTACCACCACCAGCAGCCCCAGGAGCCGGCGCTGCTTGCCCAGGCCCGACGGCCTCTTCCCGGCCATTCTGCACGTCAGCCTCACGGACCTTCATCCACCGTCGGCACCGCCACTCGAATCGTTTTGAGAGAACAGAGTCGCAGGTCCCCGAGCTTCAAAACTCACACTCGAGTTAACACCTGGGAAATGTGTTTGAAGGGAATGGGAATCCTTTGAACTGCTGCAGCTTCTGTAATCTGAAAACACATCAAAATAGAATGCTGAGAGAAAAATCACGCTAGAGAAGCTTTCGTACTTTAACCAGCCTTCTTACGCTTTAAGTTGTGTGAATACTTTTCCAGGAAGAAAGACCTGAGTTGCAGGACCCGAGTTTAGTCCACTGTGCAGCCGGGCCCTGGGCCAGCCCGGCGCTGGAGGGCAGCAGGACAACCCCCGTGCTCGAGAAGCTGAAGTCTGGCCGGAGAGTTAGGAACAAGCTGGGCTCGGCCCGCACGGTACTGGCCGAGGGAGACGGGCCGGGAGGCTGTGAAGTAGAAGGGCGGGAGGGGTGCGCCTGGAGAACTGCAGAGGAACAGCCACGAGAGGACAGGAGGTGAGGCGCAGGGCTCGGGGCGCCAGCAAAGCCCTGCACCCCAAGGATGGTGAGACAGGGCCGCGGACACCCACCTGCTGTGTTCTGAACTTCACCCCCTGAGCCTCTTAGAGCCCCGGGGAGCACCACGCTGGTCATGAGCACAAACTCGTGGATATGGCAGAAAGCAAGAGTGTGTTCCTGGGAGGGTGGGGATGCAGACAGATGTGCCTGCAATGGGCCACCCAAACACCAACGGCATTTTTGGGGGCACCCCATGCCACGAAGCTTCCTGAGAAAACCATGGAAGTGTCTGGGGCAGTTCCTACTCATGGAAGACCTCCATCTTTCAATCTGGCGAGGGAAGGAAGATGGCAAACTCTTCCTCTTTCTGGCTTGTCTGAAAACAGGTTTGCTTTTATTTGATCAAAACCAGAAGGGCAAGAAGTGAAAGGAGAGAACCACGGTGCTTACTGTTTGTTAAAACTACTTTTTGGTTCGAGGGAGAGGTATGAAGTCTGTACTCTCCTAAGATAGCAAGTGGGGAATCAACAACTGGGGGAACAGGAATCCTGTCGGATATGGTGGTGAGGTGAGGGAAGTAAGGGGGTCAAAGGGCTCTAAGAATTAAGAATTGCCAAAATAACGTGCAGTTCCCAGGGAAGAAACAGAACTTTTCTCTTACCAAATGTAAGGGCGGGATTTTTCTGTCCCCCGCTGCCCACTGTAACCTCAGCAAGGATGGACTCTGGTCATCACAGGGGCCATCTGTCTCCCCTACTGGGCTCACAGCCTGAGGGCAGGGCTGACTCACTGCTGTATCAGCACAGCCTGGCGCATAGCAGGTGCTCAAAAAACTACTTGAAGAAGAAATTCATAAAAACTAAGCGTGGATCTCATCACACCAGTTTACATTTTCATTAAAGAAACGTTCACGCTTTCATTTCCAGTGAAGCCGAAGAGACCACGGAACGTTCATATACTACTCTCTGTTCTCTTACTGTTCGAGGGGAAAAAAGAGTCTAAAGAACTAGGAAGCATCTCTAAGGCCAGGCGGTTGGAGCAGCTGCGCAGGTGCTCCGTGGCAGGAACCTCGCTCGGGCTCACAGCTGTCCCAGGCCAGTCCCTGCACACCCCACTCCACACCTCTGCCCAGAGGAGGTTCCCCTGCGGGAAGATCTAGACTCTGTTACTTCACGAGCTGTGGGGCCAAACCCCGCTCCGGGCCCCAGGAGCTTCTCACCCAGATGAGAGTGTGCTCTGTGCCGATGACCAACGGCAGAAACCAACCGGCAAAGCAGCTGACGTTGCAAGGCGCTAGCGGCACCCTGCATGCCCACCCGGGACCACGAGGAGACAAACAGGACATAAGCAAGTACAGAAACCATGGTCAACCCCCACCGGGCCCGAGACGCTGAGCAGACGCACGTGCTTGCAGCTGTTCGGGTTGTTAATCTGAGGCACCCACAGGCCCAGACAGGCCGCGCCTTTAAAACACGTAGTTTATAGGATGGTGACCCCTCAGATTAGGTGCAAAGGGCTTCTTGTCCCCGTCTATTCGGATTCTAAGGTCTCTACTGAAACTGGTCAAGTCAGATGCTCACGTTACTAATCCCTGGCTGGAAACACAAAGGAACTGGTACAAATTCGGCCAGAGAAAACTCTATCATTTGTACTGCTTCCTTCTGGCAGTTCTGTCCTACTAGAAACCAGGTAATGCCCACCTTCGTTCTTCCTAACTTAAACCACGGGTTCCAGTGCCAATTGCCTCGGGCACGTGGGGAAATGCAGATGTCTGGAACCCCAGAAACACACTCATCAGGCCCCGGGCAAGGAGCCCCAACCCTAGGTGAGGAGACTGCCCCCAGGTGAGGAGCCCAACGGTCGTCCCGCGTGGCCGCGCACGGTGAGGCCCAAGGAGCACCGCGAGAGCGCCGGCCCGGGGTCCCCGCATCCCGTCCCAAGAGCCCCAGCCGCGCACGCTGACCTCGCCGGCCCACGGCGCGGTCCCTCGAAGCGCGTCCGCCTGGGCTGCCCTCAGCCGGAAGTCGGGTGGCGGAAACCGAGAATAGAGGCGACGCCCTTGCCCGAACCTAACATGGCCACTAAACCCCGGCTGCCGTCGCGGCGGGCGCCCTCTCTGACCGGAGTAAAGATGGCCGCCGCGGGCGGTGCAGGGGAGAAGCCGGCGCGAGGGGCGGGCTCGGATCTCCACGCCCCCTGTTCCCAACCCGGCGTCCCGCAGGGACGCTGACCCGGGGCCTTCCTATTGGTCGCCTCTCGTGGCGAGCCCGGATTGGGCCACATGGGGACGGTGTGGGCCCAGCCGACCAATAGCGATGGAAAGGCTGGCGCGGGGCGGGGCCCCGGCCGGCGCCGTCAAGTAGCCCCGGGAACGGCCGGCTC
>NW_020172451.1:739491-748909 GCF_003031525.2 Neophocaena asiaeorientalis asiaeorientalis | reverse complement strand
CCGAGCCGGTGGGCGGCCGGAGGCCGGAGCGCTCGGCCGGTTCCCGCTGGACCTCGGCCAGTGCCCGTGCGGCCGCGTTCCGCAGCGCTGTCCACGTCGGCCAGCCATGCGCCCGCCGGCCCCGGCCGTGCTGGGGCTGCTGCTTCTGACGCTGCTGTCGCCCGGCGAGGCCACCAAGAAGCCGACGCCCTGCAAGCGATGCCGGGAGCTGGTGGACAAGTTCAACCAGGTGGGCCGATCACCCCGCGGGGACACGAGGCCAGGGGTCTGGCCGCGGTCGCCCCGCCATGGACCAGGGTCACCCCCCCATGGACTAGGGTTGTCCCGCCATCTACTGGGGTTACCCCCTCCGTGAACTGTGGTCACCATACCAGGGACCCAGGGTTGCCCCACCATGGACTGGGCCATCCCACCATGAATCTGGGGTCATTCCACCATGGACTGGGTCACCCCACCATGAACTGTGGTCACCCCACCATAGACCGGTCACCTCACCATGGACGGGGTGAGGCAGCAGTGCTGAGCTCTGTGCGGCCGTCTCCCCGCAGGGAATGGTGGACACAGCAAAGAAGAACTTTGGTGGTGGAAACACGGCTTGGGAGGAAAAGACGCTGTCCAAGTATGAATTCAGGTGGGCGCCCTGCTCTTACCGGCCCAGCGCCTGCCTTTGGTGCCTGACGTGTTCCTGGGAGCGTTGACAGACACAGAGCGTCTCTTGGGGCTTGTCACCTGTCCTTGCCTGGGGCTGGCACACTGGTTCCTGGCTGGCCTTTTGGCTCGCACACTTGTCCCGCTCGGCCTCCACTCGGCAGACACGGTGGTTTCTTAAAAACATAGGTGGGGTAAATCCCTCCTGCCCCCGCCCCCGAGCTCCGGCCTCCTCCGGCCCCATTGCAGGGCTTCCCCTGGCACACCCCACACCCGAAGTCCCACCGTGAGCACGGACAGGCCTCCCTGACCAGCCCCACACTCCATGTTTAGTTCTCTACCCCCGGCCCCATTTGGGTGTTTGCTGAGGGTCTTTTTTCACTGAAGTGCCACTGTAGTCGTGGCCTGGCCGCAGGTGGGGCCTCGGGACATCCCTGGGGAACGGACGCTGACCGCTGAGGTGCCCCTTGCCCCGGCCTCGCTGTGCTGACGGCCTTGTGTTTCAGCGAGGTCCGCCTGCTGGAGATCATGGAGGGCCTGTGTGGGCCCAGCGACTTCGAGTGCAACCAGCTGCTGGAGGAGCACGAGGGGCTCCTGGAGACCTGGTGGCTGTGAGTGCCTGCGTCCCCGGGGACCAGTGCCAGCGACTCCTGGCCTTTGAAATGATGTCAGGTTTAAAAAGCTACAAGAATAGTAGGGGTTTCCACACACCTGTTTTCTTCCGTACCCGTGTTCCCATCCTTTATCACCAAAGCGCGACCATCCAGACGAGGGTGTCAGCTGGAAGAGCCTTTTGGCACCCAGACCCTCGTCTCCCAGATCCCATGATACTCAGAAGCACGTTACGTGTTCAACTGTGTTTCTGTTTTGAGGAAATCTGCCGCGTGAGATTTATTGAACACTTTTTAAAATCCTCAGGAAGAAGAAGTATCCTGACTTATTTGAATGGTTTTGTGTGAAAACACTGAAAGTTTGTTGTGCTCCAGGAACTTACGGGCCAGACTGCCTGGGTGAGTTTTCTGCGGGGACTCGTGCGCGTCCTGTGTGTTTCCGGTTAGCCCTGTCGTGATTCCCGGCTGGGCAGGAGCTCGGGTGGGAACGTGGGCCCTGTGCAGCCTCCTCCCAGCTGCAGCGATCTTCGCCTCTGGGTATCTGGTCCCAAGTATGCTCCTAATTCAGGGCTCCACAGAACCCCTGGTCGCCCACCTGGGTGCCGCCCTCTGGGTGCGGGGAGGTGGTCCATAAGCAGCGAAGCCTGTGTGAGAGGCCGGGGCCAGGGGCGTCCAGCCTCCGGGGGTGAAGAGACTGAGTGAAGCCACGGCTGCCGCCCAGGCGTCACCAGAGTGTTCACGTGGATCAACTGGGCATGGGGCACGATGCTGGCGCTCAGGCCCCACCCTGGCCGAGGCTGCCCCAGCCTGTCCCACCGGTGTGGCGTCACAGCGCGGGCCCTCACTGTCCCGTCCTTGGCCCCGTGTCCCGCGTGAGGCAAGCCGATGCCTCCTCCAGACACCTCGCCAGTGTGGGGCTCCTATGCTCCCAGACAGAAGGGGTGAAGCAGGGCTGGGGTTTCAGCGAGACGCAGAGAGCTGTTTTTATGAATGTGTCGCGGGCTGCGCTCTGAGCGGGCTCGGGGTCCCCGCAGCGTGCCAGGGTGGGTCCGAGCGGCCCTGCAGCGGGAACGGCCACTGCAGCGGAGACGGCAGCAGACAGGGCGACGGGTCGTGCCAGTGCCACCCGGGGTACCGGGGACCGCTGTGCGCCGACTGCATGGACAGCTACTTCAACTCACTGAGGAACGAGACGCACAGCATCTGCTCAGGTACCCGGAGCTGCCTGTGTAGATGGGAGGGGGACCCGGTGACCGCTGACCCAGGCTTCTGGGAGCTGAGGGGGAAGGCGTGGGCCCTTGTACGACGTAAGAAGGGACATGACAGGACCAGCAGCCGGGGATGGTCTCACTTCCTGTCCCCAAACAAGCCCCAGGAGGGACGTGTGAGCTGCTTACCCGTGATGTCCTTCTGGAGAAGGGCTCAGAGGGTGGGCAGTGTGGCACCTCCAGCTCTGTGACGTCCACGCCGGTCCCGGGGCCCCGGACCTGCACCTGGAGTGTCTGGCCCGAGCTTTGCTCTCCTCGCGGCTGTCCCAGCAGGAGGCTCGGGTGTCCTTGGGTGCAACTCGGGGATCAGAGGCTGGTGTCCCCGCTGTCACTCAGGCTTAGGGTCTCGGAGTGAGCAGAGGCAGGGCCGAGTCTGGCCACGTCAGGGCACCAGCAGGGTGGGGAGGTGGCCCAGGTGAGAACCGGGACAGCGGAGGCCACGCAGTGTGACCTCCTGGCCCCAGGTCCCCGTGTAGAGGACGCGCCGTCTTGGTCACCCTGGTGTCGGGTAAGGTGGGCTCTCCCACCTGGGTCTTCAGAGGTGCCCTGGCTGTCGTTCTGGGCGCCCCCGTGAGTTCTGAGATGGGCCGTGGGGTTGCACGGATGGAGCCTTCTCGGCTGTGATGGGCACGCTTCTCCCTTGTGGTTGGGGAGACCCATGCCCTGCTCGTGAGGCTGCGTCAGCCCAGGATGGCGTCCTCTGACGGGGTGTAGATGTGTAAGTCCAGGGAGGAAGCCACGAGGCGCACCCTGTCTCGATGTGTTTTCTTGTTGGTTGTCACTGATGTACAGGAAGACCTTTTGGGCGTCAGCAGTCGTGTTGAATTCTCCCGTCAGGGCTGGCAGTGAGGCTGCGCTCCCTTGGGCATCCCCGTGGAGAATGTGCTGGGTGCCTGGGAGGCCAGCCCCTCCGATTCCTACCCCCCGGCCTTTCCCGGGCCCAGAACGTCCACGCGTGTTGGCGGGCGGCATGCACACACCCAGCTGGGTGTGGGCTCCAGCATTTGGGAGGCTACCTCTGCCAGGTTACGAGCAATTCCTCTGGAGTCCTTGTTTGCTGAGAATTTTATCACCCCTGGGCATGGAAATCCCCGTGTGTTCTTTTCTCTCCTTAAGGTCAGGGATGTTGTGAATCACAGGAGTTTCTCTGTCGTTGAATGTATCTTGCTCCGCTGGGATTTTTTGCTGGTTTGCGGTTTTTGTTTTCACCCTATGAATGTCAGCTCCTAATTTCCGAAACGCCCTTTGCATCGAGTTCACTCCTGAGACGGGATCCCCACCTACTGACGGCCGTCCCACCTCTGCCTTCCAGCCTGTGACGAGTCCTGCAAGACGTGCACGGGCCCTACCAACAGAGACTGCGGCCAGTGCGAAGTGGGCTGGGCACGGGAGGACGACGCCTGCGTAGGTGAGGCTGGCGGCTGCCCTCCCCCACCCCTTCCCCCCACTCTCTCGTGGCATCTGCGCAGCCCCCAGCTACCCTCAGGACACCCCGCTCCTGCCCCCTGCCCCCTTCTTACTCGTGGGGAAGCGGCCTCTGACGTTCCAGGCTGTATTGTAATGGGCCACAGCGTGGAGGCTGGGCTTGCCTGCCTGTGGGCTGGTTGCTCACGTGAGCCCTCTGTGGCCTGGACTCTGGGCTGGGAAGGTGGCCCCTGTCCCCCGTCCTTGCCGTCAGGTGGCCCCGGTGGTCCTGTTGGCTCAGGGCCCGGGAGGGAAGCCTGGGACTTAGGCGCAATCGTGTGTCCTCGGGCCCTGGTTTCATAAAAGAGACAGACGTGGGGTGGGGGGCTCTGGCCGGCAAGTGGACACTGCAGGGCGTGGGCAGCCTCTGACTGTGGTGGACTCTGCACGGCCCCTCGGTCTGGAGGCCCTAGCCGTGGCGCGTGGCTCTCCCTGTCCACCGTGCCCAGCCAGCTGGGGCCCCGCCTGTTCCCGGGGTGTCTTCTCGAGCTGCAGCCCTACAGCCCGGCCGCCAGCATCTCGGCCCTGCCCGAGTCCGTGCAGGCCCAGGTGCTGGCGGGGACGGTGGGTTGGGGGTGGGTGGCCGCCAGGCTGCCGTCCTCCCGCCAGGGCCTCGGTTTTGGTCTCATTCTCACAGCTGCTCAGCTTCAGGCAAGTCGGGAGCCTCACGTCCCAAATTGAATGGGGAGGGTGGTGCCCGCCCCCCAGCCCCGCCTTGGAGCTTCACCGAGGCCCCGGGGAAGCACTCACGGGTCAGCCGCTGGTCCCACCTGCACACGGAGGCCCCCGAGGATGACTGACCGTGTGTCTCCCCACGGCGGTCCCTCTGGCCAGCGGTCGGGGCGCGGCTGCCACCCACAGCTGTGCCGTCCTCTCCAGATGTGGACGAATGCACGGCAGAGCCGGCCCCCTGCGAGGAGCAGCAATACTGCGAGAACCTCAACGGCTCGTTCCTGTGCCAGGGTGAGCGCGCCGCCCGGCCTGCCCGCTGCAGCACTCCTTCCCCCAAGATGTTTGTGGTGTGCCCGCAGGACCCCTGTATGCTCTGCCTACTTAAAACATTGAAGGTGGCAACACAAGTGATAGATGTTTCCTGAAGAAGAATCAGAGAATTCAGATAAGTTGAAAGAAGTTGGCAAGCATCCAGTCCCTGGGGAGGGCCCCTGGCAGGCCGGTCGAGGCAGTGCTGATCTGAGCGGCGCCTTGCTACCTGTCTGCTTTTCATTCAACAGTATCGTGACCGCCTTTGCACGTCACATTTCTGTACGTCGTGTTAATTATCTTGGAGCATGCTGTGATTTCACGGTTTTCTTCAGCAATCTGTATCATTGAATATTTGTCATACACGGTTTCCCACAGTTACAAACTTTGAAACCCCTGTAGGAAAAGCTTTTTACATTCTTCGTTATTTTCTTTGGATGAGTTTCCGAGTTGGTCAGTTCAAGGGAATGTGGATTTTAGGGCCACCCAGCCCCCGAAAGGTTGAAAGGTGGTGCCGATTCCTCGCCTTCCCCCCCGCGTGCCCCCTCACCGTGTCCGCGGCCATGCCGTCCTGTCCCCATGTTTGTGGACACACAGCTTCAATGAGACGCCCCCCAAAGCATCACACGTTCTCTGCCATTGTTGGCACCAAGCTCCTAGCAATGTCACAGCTGGAGGCGGGTTTTGTTTGAGAGAAGATGCTGCCCCCCATCCTTCCCGTGACAGAGGTCATGGAGGGGCCCCATCACTGCTGCTCCCGCAGCCCGGCCTGCACCGAGGTCCCTCAGCAACACAGGACCAATGGTCAATCGGTCAATCGCAGCAAGTGTGCACTTTGCCTCAAGCCCACACTGTCTGCTCCCCAGCGCCCCCAGGATGGGGACACTGGGCTCTCCCGGCCGCAGAGCCTCCACCATCTCGTGTGTGGTTTCGGGTCGCACTTTGCCCACAGGATGGGGGTCTCATGTCGTCATCTCCCTCCCCGCTTGTTTCCAGAATGTGATTCTACCTGCGTGGGCTGCACAGGGGAGGGTCCTGGACAGTGTAAGGAGTGCCTCCCCGGCTACTCGAAAGAGAGCGGCCAGTGCGCAGGTCAGCGGGCGCATCTGCGTTCAACTCGGGGGCGGGAACCTTCCCAGAGGCCATGCGCGCTGGTGGGGACGGGACCCTGGGCTGCAGACTCCGATTCTCACGCGCCCATGGGGGTGGGGGCCGAGCAAGGGCCTGCAGGCTCCGTCTGGGCATCCACCTCGACAGTCAAGCCCGGCTGGAACCCGGGTGGAGAACCACCGGGCTCCCGCCCTCACGTTTGCCTGGACCATCTCTTCTTCCCGCCCCCGACGGCCTGGCTCTGGGGCTCCTGTTAAATCCTCCCCTCTGTCTCCTTTCTCTAACGGGATGGTTCCATCTCTGCGCTTTCTGTGTGTGAGGGAATCACGACGTGTGAATCCCTCGATCCCCGATGTGCATGTTTGCTGAACGAAGTCACCTGGTCAGTGGAATGTGTTTATTTAGACATTGACGAGTGCTCGCTGGCGGAAAGGCCCTGTCTGAGGAGGAATGAAAACTGCTACAACACACCCGGGAGCTTCGTCTGCGTGTGCCCCGAGGGCTTCGAGGAGGCCGAGGACGTCTGTGTGCAGACGGGGCCGGCGGGGGCCGGTGAGTGACTGCTCACCCCACGGCCACCCTCTGCCCTCTGCCCTTTGCCCTCGGCCGCGGGGCCTGGGTGCGCTGCCACCTGTCCCCAAGTTAAGAAATTTACACAAAAAGTGGCCCTGGGATGATGGGAGCCGGGGTTCCTGGAAGACAAGAGCGTAAAGTCCTCTATGGGGACGAAGCCCCAGGGGACTCCCTCTTGTATGGATGGAGGGAGACGCAAAGGAAGGTCAGCAGATGGGCCACCAGCTGAGCAGCCCCCGGGTCTGCCTGAGACATGGGCAGGGAGGTGGCGGGAGGGGCAGACGGCTCCACGGGGGCTCCTGGGAGCCGTGACAAAGCGCCACAGACCCGGCGGCTTCAACTCCAGAGGCGCGTTGTCTCCCAGTCCTGGAGGCTGGATGTCTGAGATCAAGGTGTCGGCAGGGCTGCCTCCCCCTGAAGCCTGTCGGGGAGCATCCTTCCTGCCTCTTCTGGCTCTGGTGGCTGTCACTCTTGGCGTCCCTCCAGCCTCTGCCTCTGTTTGTCACATGGCCTTCTCCCTGGAGCCTGTGTCTGAAGTTCCCTCTACTTATAGGGACACCAGCCATTGGGTCAGGGCCCACTCCAGTGAGTTCTTAACCTGCGCACCTGCAGGGACTCTATTTCCAAGTAGGGTCACGTTCACAGGCACCGGGGATTAGGATGCCAACCTGTCTTTTGGGGGGGACACAGTTCTTCCCACAGTCATCTCATACAAGTTCTAGAACAACAAGGAGAACGGGAAAGAAGCCACGTTAAAAAAGACAATGGCTGAGAGTTTTCCCAAAGCAGTAAGACGGCTGAGGCTCCAGAAGCTCCCTGGGTCCCGGCAGGATAAAGAGAAGCTAATCCACACGTAGACGCCCTGTAGGAACCGAGGGGCCTGACAGTCAGCGAGGGCCGCGGAGGGGCCGCAGCCACGCACTGTCTGTCCCCACACATCACGCAGGCTGTTGTCTCGTCCCAGCTGGTTCTGGGGGCACCTCATCGGCTCCCATCGCCCGTCTCTCCCACAGCGGTGTGGCGGCTCTGGGGTGCCGTCGGGACACCCCAGCCGTGGGGTGCTTGGGGCTGCTGTATCCAGAGGGAGCCTGGAGCCACCCCACGGCCATGGGCAGCGTGTCCACACGTTACCACGGCCCCAGCGCCTGCCTTGTGGCCGCGTCCTCAGGACCTTTCGTGCTAGGATTTTACGGACCGATCTGTTTGCTTTCTGACAGAAGTCACAGAAGCAAGCCCAACACAGCTGCCGTCCCATGAAGATTTATGATGTGCATCCACGTCGGAAGTCACACCCTTCCTTTAAATTATTCAGACTGTCTCCTGGACGTGGCCCTTCATGTCACACCGTCGCTCCAGGGGAAGCTGCTTCCATTGAAACGGCTGATGCTTATTTGACCCTTAAAGCTGCGTTTCTTGGTTGTTCTTAAACAGATTTGTATATTTTGATACCGTTCTTTATAATAAAATTGGCCACTGAAGGTAGCTGGGCAGACAACAGGTGTGCGTTTGTCTCCTTGGAAGCGTGTGGACCTTTAGAGCGGAGTTGGCCCCGTCCTGCTGGAGCCCCCAGGCCTGCGGGGGTTTTTGAAGCAGCACAGCCAGGCTGTCCCCAAGGGGCTCCTGCCACCACCCCCCAGGCTTGCAAGCACCATCAGAACCTTAACTGGGTGAGTTTCAGGGCCCCACCTTTGGGCCGCTAGAGTGAGTGTCGCCAGGGACCCTGGGGGCTAAGCTGGAGAAAACCTCAGTCGTGAGCCCCAGGGCCAGGTCGTCACGTGGGAAGAAGGCTGCATGGACCCCCCGCAGCCCAGCCCAGCCCAGCCCGTTCCCACCAGTCCGTGTGGCGGTCAGACCATGGCTTCCGCTCCAGCCCCCCAGGGCTGCCCCCCGGTGATTGCCCAGTGGCCACCATCCCACCCATTCCCCTCACTCATGCTCCCCCAGCCCCTCTGGCCTCCTGTCCCCCCCGCCCCCGCCAGGCCTCACGTCATCCCTGTAAACGTCTCCCACTGTCCTGGCGCCAGTGACCATCCATCTGTCCCCTTGCTGCACCTGTGCTCTCCGAGCCTGAGCTGGGCCCTCTCACCTGGGCACTGGGACAGGGCACCTGCAGGTGGGACTCTGCCTCAGGGGTCCCTACTGGGAAGGGGCGACCACAGCACCCAAGGGCCGCAGGCGCTGGCCACACCCCAGTGCACCTCGGGCTCTCCCCGGTCTCTCGTCTCTGCCATGGCGGAGGTGGAGCTTCCAGTGCCAGGCCTGAGGTTAGGGGGCCCGAATCCCTAGAGGGGGCGTGGAGTCCAGTGGGCTCAGCAAGGCCAACGAGCAGCACGGGTTCCAGGCTGCTGTCGTCTGGTCCAGGCCTGGGGGGTCCACACTGGGGGATGGCCAGTCATCAAGCTGACACAGTCCTCTTGGAGATGGACACGGCGGTGCAGGCCGAGGGGCAGGGCACATGGGAGGGCGTGGCCACCAGCGGGGGTGATGGAGGTGACGGCTGCGTGTGGAGGGCAGCGAGGGGCCAGACGGAGGTGAGGGGACGGGGGTCCCTGGGGACCCTGCAGTTTGGGGGCTTCCAGGAAGCCGTGTGGGCTGGGGCCCTGCGGATGCATGTCAGGTGGGTGTGGCCAGGTGCGGTGGAGGTGCTGACCAGTGGGTGGACGAGGAGAGGGAGGCCTCTGGCCTGGGGCGCCTCAGGGAGGCGCGGCTAGAAGGCTCCCAGGAGGGGGAGAGAGGGGAAGCCTTCCCTGCCAGCTGGGGACG
>NW_020172451.1:726869-739453 GCF_003031525.2 Neophocaena asiaeorientalis asiaeorientalis | reverse complement strand
CTCAGGTGCCAAAGCCATCCAGTGGGTGGGGCCTCGTGACTGCACTGGGGAACTGACCCCCTCTCCGGCTGGAACCGGATGGCCCCCGTCCTCACTGCAGGCCCTGGGACCGAGCTCACGGTCCCTGGGTGGCACTGTCCCCCCACACACACGGTAGGGTCACCTGGGTGGCTGCCCTCCCCCCACCGGAGCTCTGTGGGTGCCATTGCCCCATCCGCCCTACAGGTGGCATCAGTAGGTGTCCTGAGGGGGCCGGAGAGTCACTTGGCAGTGGGGAGGGGATGGGCCCCGCTGCTTTGGACACTCGAAAGCTGGACCCCGGCTTGAGCCCTGCAGCTGGCTCCCCTGCGACCACTACGCTGGCCCATGGGGCCCGAGGGGTCCCATACCCAGCCCCTACGCTGCCTTCCTGCTGGTAGACCACCTCCACTATTGGGCACTACTGGCCCTGGGTGGCTTGGAGAGGGATGAGGCCACTGGGCACCTCTGTGCCGACGGCAGCTGCGGCCACAGCCCAGGGGGCTCCCTTGGCCCTCACGTCGTTCTGCTCTGGGACCCCCGCTCAGGCCCCCCAACCCTGCCCCCGCCCCACTAGGGCAGCGCAAGTCAGGCTGACCTGGTTCCTTGAAAGCGCCATGCACGGTCCCACCCCAGAGCCTTTGCACTTTTGTCCCTCCTGCTGGGGACACGGGGGAGGAACCTGCTCCGACCGCTCCCTCCCTCCACGGGGTCTCTGCCCAGCTGTCACCCTCAGAGGTCGGCCCTAGCCCCTTGCCCACATTGCACCCTTCTGTGAGCCCCCACCGCTCCCCAGGGCCGTGTCTCTGCACCCAGCAGGGGATCCTGGCCCCCTCTGAGCCGGAGGTCTGGAGTCAGTGGTGGAACACCCCCAGTCTCGGCTTTCTCATCTGTAAACGGGAGGATACTCCCAGCCCGGGAGCTGGGCCGGACAAAGCGGAGGTGGGCGCTGCGGATCGGGCAGGGAGGGGGACTCGCCCCCAGTAGGGCCGCACCAGGCCGGGCTAGGGGCTCAGGGTGCAGGCAGGGTCCCCGGACTACCGTGGCTGGGCGTCCACGTGCAAGGGTGTGGGGATGTGGGTGCGGGGGCTTGAACGATGCTGTCCTTTCAGAGGCTCTGGCTCCGCCTGGGGCGGGGCGGGGGGGGTGACTTGGCGGTGACCCCTGCCCAAGTCCTGCGTCCTCCCCTCTGGCCAAGCAGATGGACAGGTCCAGCCCCCTCGGTGGATCAGCCACTGGGCCCGGGGCCGGAGGGGCGGGTGCGGCCAGCAGGTGGCGCTGTGGGACCACCCCGGGCCCCTCGGTCTGGACGGCCGGGGGGTGGGGTGCTAGCCCTGGACCAGGAGGTCCAGGGAGTAGAAGGAAGCGGGGCTGGGGCAGGGCTGGGACAGAGCCGGAACGTCACACCTCAGAGGCCCCCCCGCCCCGGGAGCCCGGACCCCTGGCCGCTGGAGTGACCCGGTTCCAGCAAGGGCCGCGCCTCTGCTCCCTCATCCCACCTCGGGTGCTGCCCCGGGACAGGAATGGACGGGGCTGCCGGGGCATTGAGTCACAGCGCCCTCCACGGTCCCACACTGCAGGGACCCCTCCGCACACCTCCTCAGGGTCATGGCGTGCAATGCCGTCCTGCCAGTCAGGGTCAAGGACCGTGCCCCGGTGGCACTTCTGCTCGCCCACGGGGCCCTGCACGAGGTTCCTGGCAGCCCAGCGGGGGCACTCTGCCGCATCCCTTGAGGGAGCCAGGACCTCGGCTCTGCGGGCCCTGGAGGCCCAGACTCCCGGGGCTGCTCCCACCCGCCCTCGGCACCTGGGCCCAGGTACGCACCACACGCAGGTCCTGGGGTGGCTTCCCTCCCCACAGAGCATGGCCGTCCACCTGGTCCTCAGCAGGCTGTTGTGCACCGTGGGTTAGGAGCTTCTGGAAGTGTGGTGCCTGAGTGCCCGCGGTCCTGGCTTTGCTGTAAAGTGGGTCCCTTGGTCTGACGTGGGAGCCTGTGTCACAGGATCAAACGCTTTGGAAGCCAGCGGTTCTCAATGGGTGGCGCCGGGGACACAGGCCATGTCTGGGGACACTCGTCTCACGGGGGTAACGGGGTTTCTGGCTCAAGCGGGTAGAGACCAGGGATCCTGCTCGGCACCAGCCAGAGCCCAGGACACCCAGCCCCAAGCGTCGGCCTCTGGGGAGACGACGGCCGCAGCCCGTGGCCAGGTGCCCCCTCTCCCGGGGGGAGCCACGGCCTGCAGACCGCCTGCCGCTCTGGCCCCCGGGGTCGCGTGGAGGGCCTCCCCTTCAGCCACCCACGCCTCTGCCCCCCGGGATGGGATTAAATGCAGCGGCAGGGACACCGTGCTGCAGCCTTCCTGCTCTGTGCTGCGTCCAGCTGGGGGCCGTTAGGGGCCCTGGGCATTGGAGCAGAGCCCGAGCCCGGCCGTACTGCTCCAGAACCTGAAGCCTCCAGACCTGCGCGTCCTCCTTCATGGTGGCACGCACCTTGCTTTGGGGGGCCCCAGGCCTCTGCCCCTGCGCGGGGCCCACCTCTCCCTAGAGCGCACGTGTCCTACAAAGGCCCCAGTGTGTTTGCCACTTCCTGGTCACCTGGCCTGCTCAGCACGGGTCTGTTGATTTGGAGGATGGGCAGCCGGTCCAGGTGACTGCGGGCTGCAGAGCCCTCGTGGCCTGGGGGGCCGTGAGGACGCTGTGGGCCTCCAGGTGCCAGCATCACCCGTGTCTAGCAGTCCTCAAATGCTCGGCGTCTCTCCTCCGTGTGCTCAGTTACGGGGTCCAGCGAAGGGCAGGGGTAGGTGTGCCGATGTGGCAGACTCCGCCTACTGGGGACCCAGCCTGCCCTTCAGTGGGGGTTCTGGGTCTGAAGCCTGCCTCGGGCCTGGAGACGGGGCAAGGGTCACGACCTTTCACGGGGGCCTCCTGGTCACGCACCCATGGCTTCTCCTCCTCGGCCGCCAGTCCAGTCCCCGGGAACACAGTGCTCTGTCAACCACGACCTCAGGTGCCTCGGGCCCTTGGCCCAGCTTCAGCCCTGCCGCTCACGGAAGCTGCACGCACCGGCCCCTGACGACCAGGCGCCACCACCCCCGTCACCCTCCATCCTGTGACAGCCTCTCCCACTGGCAGCGGGGCCCTCGGGAGCCCGGGCAGGCTGCCTTTCCCCGCTCCAGATGGCTGCGTCCGCCAGGCCTCACACCTGTCCCGCGCCCAAGGGTGAGGTCCCAGCAGCTGGGCACAGGCCTTACCTTCCCCCCGCCCCATCGCCAGGCCCCAAACCCTGGCGCCTGCCTAGAGCCTGCTGCCCTTCTCACGCCTGTGTCCCTGTGTGAGGCCCACAGTGGAAGTGGGGGGCTGACCCTCCCCAACTCCACTACACCGGCTCCCTGAGGTGCCCCGGCCCAGGGCCAGCCTCTGTGGGTGATCCTTCCTGGGCTGCTCACTGACCACCCGCCGGGGGCCTGGAATAGGGCTGGCTCCTGGGGCCTCCTCAGCCACTGCTCCGGCTCACAGATGTTCACCCCAGCTGCCTTCCCAGACCCCGCTGGCTCTGCCCTCTAGCCCCCCAGGTACTGCTGGGCTCTCCTGCCTCTGCTCTTCATCCCCATCCGGCGGTGCCAGGGTCTTGCAGACAGGCAGGCCTAGGGGTGGGGAGGGACTCCACAGCCAGCCCGATGGACCCCGGGATGGGGGCACCTCAGGGACCAGGCAGAGGGGGCACTGGAATCCTGGGCAGGGGTAGAGGGTGGGGAGCACAGAAGGCCTCGGTCCTGGGGGCAGCCATGGGGGCAGACGGCTCCATGCCGGCGCTGGGTGGGACCAGCCTTGGGCCTCTCTGGGGACAGGCTGCTGTTCAGGCCACACGCCCCCTCCCAGTTCAGGATCCTCAAAGCCCTCATTGTGCTGGGGTCATCCCAGACGCCAGGCTGGCTGGCTCCACACCACTGGCCTGACGGGGCGTGTGCAGTGCGGGGCGCCCACCTTCTTAGAGAGGGGCGGCCCGTGGGCTTCAGTGTCCCTGCTCCGGACTTGGGCGCGAGGGGGCAGAGGACCCTCTGGGCAGCTCAGCCCTTCGGGAGACCCGGCGCCTAAGAGTCGGAAAGGCTGGGGTCCGCCCGCGGCCCGCCCGCGCGTCCGGGCCCTGGGAACCCCCTTTCGCCTTCCCGGAGCTGTAGTGATGCAGGGGTGATGACGCCGACGGTAAAGCCCGAGGTTTCGCGGACGTAGGCACGGCGCGTGCGCGCTGGGCCGCGACCTTCTTGGAAAGCGCTTGGCGCCAGGTGGCCGCGGGCGGGATGCTCGTGCCCCTCTTGACGTCATCGCGGGTGGGGGGTTCCCGAAAGAAACAGGCCGGGCGGAAGCAGGCGGGTGAATTAGATGTGAGCGGCCCGGCAGATCCGTCCCCGCGTCCTCCGATGGGGGGCGGCGGCGCGGGGTCTCAGCCCCGGAAGGAGCCGGCGGGGCCCAGGGGCTCGGTCCTGATGAGCGCCGCGGACCCGCACTGGCTCTCGGGGCGTAGAGATCCCGTCCCAGGCACTGAGGGTCTATTCCCCTGCCGTCCCCCCGTGTCCTCCAGGACCTCAGGTCAGGCCCTGCCTTGGGGAGGGAGGGGGCCGCGCCAGGGCTGGTCTCAGCAGGGCCTGCGCCCGCACAGCTTTCCCTCCCCGGGGAGCTACGGCCGGCCGGCCCCTGGGCCCCTGGACCACAGCCCACCCTCCCGATGGGCGCCTCGGGGGACCTCCGACTGGGCTCCGGGAGAGGAGGGGAGCAGCCCCCGCCCCGTGAGGCTGGAGAGTGGGGATCCAAGTGACGGCCCGCAGGCAGCCCCGCTCCATGCTGCACCCTTTCTGGGGTCAGGTCTGACCTTTTTACCAGGAGCTGAGTATCCCTTTGTGGTTTCAGAAAACAGTCAAAGAGAATGAAGCTAAATCGGGCAGACGCGGGGGTGAGCAGCGGCCCCCCATCCCTTGGTGTGGTCTGCTGCCCCGCCCCCATGTACTGCTCCCTGCTGGAGGCGGGGTTGACCTGCGAGGTCAGCGGGGACCCTGTGTCAAAGCCACTTCCGGTTGTGGACTAGAAATGAGGTGACAGAACACAGGGCTGGGGCTGAGGGCTCCAGCCCCCTGCGGCCCCTCGTCCACCCTCTCCCGTGTTGCCACCTGACGCCAGGTGCGGGGGCCCATCTAAGCACCCGCTCCTCCATCTGGTCCCTCCTAGCCCTGCCCCTCCCATCTCACACTCCCCAGCATCAGCTAGTCTCTCCTTGGGGTGAAGGGTGGCTGGCCAATGGCCCCCTGGGAGAGCAGGGCGCGGGGCATCAGCCTGGGCCCCCCCCAGCCTGCTGCCCCAGGTGAACCGCAGGCCCCGGCTCAGCTGCTGACTGGATAACAGTGGCCCTTGTCCAGCAGCCGGGGTACCAGCCCCGGGTGTCTCGGGCAGAGAATGGCGCCCGGCCCCCACCCCACCCGGAGGCATATTGTTCATTCACCCGCCACCCTCACTATTAATAGCGCCTCTCGTCAGCGGAGCCACTATAAATAACCCCCACCAGCCCCTCACACGAGCCAGTCCAGGCACCCGCCGCCTGGGTGCACACAATCACCCACACACGCCTGCACACGGGCCCCCTCGGCCGCATGCCCGGGCGCTGACTCCTGGCCGGCTGCACGGCCAGGACGCGGAGGCCGCTCACGCCGCCTGGCTGAGGCTGCCCCGCACCCCTCAGGGGTCCTCCCCGAGCCAGGGCCAGCCAGGGGGTGTTGTTTCTGTCCCCATGTCGGTGACCCCCTGAGGCCACCCGGCCAAGGGGCCTGGAGCCGACATTCTGGCCCTTCCCCTGCGGGGCCTGGCCTGGCCTTCGTTCTCGCGGAGGGAAGCACACCCGGTCTTCTCCCGAGGGCCATACTCAGGGGCTTGGGCATGTCAGAGGTCCTCTCTGACCCTTGAGCTTTCGCATTTGGGGAGCAGGCACCGTGGTGGTGTCCACCTGGCTGAGCACCGAGGGGCAGCTCTCCCAGCCAGCCTGGAGGGAGAGCCACCTGCAGGCCAGGCCTGGCCCCTGCTGCTACCTCTCAGGAGACCCAGCTCCCATGGGGACTTAGCCCTGCCTTTCTGCTTCCAGGGCTGCTGGGTCAGGGCCTGAGGGTCACAGGGCCCTGCCAAACCCCAAGGGGGTCTAGGCTCAGCACAGCCCCTGCCCACCCTGACTCTGGCTCTCGTGGACCCCAGGCTGCTCTGGCCTCCCACCTGTCCCAGGGGGCAGGCACCACTGAATTCCTGTCCCCTGCCTGTTCTGGGGGCCTCATCGAAGCCGGTCAAGCCGCAACCCTCATTCGCACGGTGGCAGGTTGGCCCCTGTCCCAGGACCGTCTCCCCTACAGGATCCTGTGGCTGGTCGTGCCCGTGGCTGGGATGGGGGGCTTGGAGACCGCCGTTCCTGTGCCATGAGGAGAAAGGAAACAGCCCTGTTTACGGAAAAGGCACGTCCGCTGCTGCTGGCCAGCAACCTCCCCGCGGGACAGAGGCCCTTTGTTGGAAAAACAGGAAGCGAGGATTTCCAGGACCCGTCGGGCCACCCGCCGGCCACCCGCCCGGCTTCCGGCAATTCTCAGCAGCTTCTGCCCGTCACCAGCTGCTCGTCTGTCCGTCTACTTGTCTATATGTCCCTCTGAGCTGGAGGCCCAGGCTTCCAGCTTTGGGGCAAATCTGTCCTCTCAGCCCGTAGTCAGGGAGGTCACCTGTCTCCTGCACGGTGCACCCTGGTCGCACAGGGACGGACACCCGAGAAACACCCCTGGGTGCCCGGCTTCCAGCAGAGCTGGGAGCACAGCAGGCCCAGCCAGGCCCTCTGAGTGCTGCCACCCTGGAGCCAGAGACCCATGCGGAAACCCTCAGAGAGGTCAGCCCCACGCTGCAAGCCGCCACGAGCCAGGAAACACACGTGGGAGTGGGGCCTCTGTTAGGTCACAGCCAGCAGGGGCGCCCCTGAGGGCATCCTTGGACCTCAGACCCAAGGGGCACAGAGGACAGGACGTGGGGGAGGAGGGTCGGGGAGGAGGGGCTGAGGGGGAGGGTTAGTCAGCCTAAGGTGTCCTCCTGCCTCCACGCACCGCCCCTCCCTGCCCAGGGGCCCTGTGGGTCTTGGGGTCAAAGGTCGCCATGTCGCTGCTACCCAGGCCACCGTCCAGCCCGTGGTTCACACGCTGCTCACGAGCCGGACCCCCCACAGCACGGGCAAGTGTGCACTCACACGAGCACACCCACGCACATGCGGTCACACGCATCCACACACGTGTTCTCACACACGCACAGGCGCAGACACACAGGCACCGATCGTCAACGTAGCCACCGCGTCCCCATGTGCAGGACACCGCAGCTGCACCCACCCCTCCCCCCACCTCTGATGCACATCTGCTGGAGGAGCGGGGGAGGTGCAGCTGGCTCACCCCGCAGCCCACCCCGCGGGCGCTGGCCCGAGCTGGCCTGTGAGTCTCCCAGCCCGGCGCAGCTGTGAAGTGCCACAGGGTGCCTGGCGCAGGGCGGGAGCCGGGCCAGCACCGCGGCAGGGTAAGCGTTCCCCACCCCCGCCCCAGCATGGCGCCAGCCCTCCCTGGCCCAGGGCTCGTCCGCCTGCTTCATGCCCTGTCTGTGACCGCAGTCCTGTGGGGTGGGTGTCCAGGGGAGTCAGGGAGGAGGGACGTCGAGTCCGTGGGAGGCTGGGCGGGCCCTGGAATCCTGGCCTTCACGCAGGTGCCTGATAGCCCTCGTGCCATCCCCTGCCCACCTGTCCTTCCCGCTGTCCACGTGCCCACCTGTGTCCCTGAGGGTGGGCAAGAGGCGATGCTGTCCAGAGGGGGAGGGTCCTGGACTGGAGGGGCAGCCCCAAGCCGGGATCTGTCGGGGCCTGGAGGTCAACCCCTGCCCCTCCCCTCGTCCTGATGCTGCCGCGTCCTCAGGCTGCTGGTAGGACGGTGTTTGGACCCCAACCCAAGCCGTTCTGGCGTTTTCCATTGTTCTTCCTTTTGTTCAACCATTGAAAGAAGGGTACTGAGCCAGTTCATGCCAGGCCCTGGACCGGCGGGGTGTGGACTGAGGCCTGGAGAGTGACCCTCACGGGCAGCTGGACACCAGCGACATCCCTGGTCCCGGTGCCTGGATCTGCCCCCTCAGTAACAGCCCCTGCAGGGGGGCTGCCCAAAAGCCCGCAGAGGTAAGCAGACAGGTAAGAGTTCCCCCGACACCACTGTCCCGCTGCTGACCCCTGCCCAAGCCCCAGGTCACGCTCCCAAGCAGCAGAGGAGACGCGGCCTCAGTGCCGCTCCTGTAGCTTCTGAGGACGCAGCAGGCCTTGTGCTGGGTGGCCGTCAGGCTTGAGCCCTGCCCAGGGCAGCTGGACCCAGGCTGGGCTCCGAGGGGTGTGGGGCAGCCCCCTGGAGGCTCCTCCGCCCTGGGCCGAGGGATGGGTGATGGGAGGGCCCATCGTCACCCACCAGAGCCCCCAGACCTGGAGTCGGCCCCACCGGAGTCCGGGCCGGCTGTTGCAGTGGGAGGGGAGGCAGGGAGGGTGCTGCCCCTGCGTGGGGGCCAGGCATCCGCCGCCCACCAGGCTCAGGCCCTGGGGGCCCAGGGAGACGTGGATGCAGGGGAGCCCTGTGAGCAACCCTGGCAGTTTTGAATGCTTTCCCTGAAAATCACTTTCCCTAAAAATCACCCTCAGGTACCTGCCCTGAAGCCACACACCCAGAGCAGAGCCCCTGAAGCGGCAGCCACCTGGGGGCTGGGGAGTGGGTAGGGGCAGTGTGGCTGGAAGGGCACATAGCCCACGGCCACCCTGACCTTCCAGGGCCTCCCTGCCTGCAGCCCTCAGCCCCTACCCGCTTCCTGCCCCAGGTCTTCGGGGAAGCACCCACAGGCATGTCAGGGACGGAAGGTTTTCTCCATTAACGAGGATCCCTCTTTTGGGACACTCCGGCCAGTGAGTCCTCACTGACCCAAGCCTCCGTCCCTGAGGGGTCTGGCCTTGGTGGTCACACTGGGGCGGGGTTGAAAGCAGCCCCACCTCCTGCCGGTCAGGGCCCGCCTCCTCCGGGGCGGGGTTGAAAGCAGCCCCACCTCCCGCCGGTCGGGGCCCGCCTCCTCCAACGAGGTGGCCGCCGGCCCACCGGCTGCTCTTGGGCAGCTCGGTTGTGTTCCTCGCTGCGCGCCCTGGAGAGACTGGGCCTCCTTGGGCACCAGGATCTCTGACCTGCAGAGCCTGGAGCTGCGGGGACAGGAGCATAGACATGGGGGTGGGGAGACGACACCGGGAGTGGCCACTCATGCTCCCGTTCGTGGACCCTGGCACAGCACCGCCCAGGTCCCATTGTGGGTGGCAGGCCGTGCTCCAGAGCCTAGGGCCGTGCTGTGACTCTCCCACCGTGGGGACAGTGCGACTTTCTGAGGGTTCCCCGTCCCAGGACCTTATTATACCAACGCAGGAGCCTTGACAGCCCTGGAACAGGCCTGGAGCGCACACACGGCCAGTCCTTCCTGACAGCTGTGCCTGGTCCTCTTTCTCCATGGGGACAGCAAAGAGCACGTTCACCAAATCAGGGGCGATGCACCCCCACCAGAGGCTACCGACTGCCCTGGCCTCCCCGCCGCACTGCTCAGCAGCTCCTAGGCAGTCTGCAGCCGTCCAGTCTCTGCCAGGAGTTAGGGTTAGGGCCAGCGTGGTGACTGGATGGGACTGGGGTGGGGACCACCTGCACCTCAGGGCTGCAGGGTGGCCCTGGGCTCCGCCACATCACGTCCCCGGAATGTGGCACTGTTTACCGTCTTGGCTGGGGTGAAGTTTCCACCTGGCTGTGCCCGCCACGAGAGCTCTTCCCTCACAGGCTGAGAATCTAGTTCAGGGGTCACCCCAGCTGGACAGATGTCCCCCCGGTTATACGTTCAGGGGCTGAGGTAATGGCCACTGTGGTCCGTGGGTCTCCTGCCCTAACTAGGGCCCCACGCGCCCCTGCTCTAACGGGCCGCGACACTCTTCAGGTTTCCAGGCACCAACGTCAATGCAGACCCTGTGTCCGCCCTACAAGATACCCCGCTGGAATCCTGCGAGGCTGCACCGTCCTCCCCCCAGCACCGGCCACTTCTTCGGAGCTGCCAGGGGCTTCAGCCAGAGGTGGAGCTGGGGTGGAGCGGCCCCTGGGAGGACTGGGGGCAGAGCAGTGGCAGGACAGTGACTCAGTCATCGCAGGCACCCTGGCTGTCCTGCTGGGGTAGAGGCGGGGAGGCCAGTGGGGAGGGGCACTGGGGTCATCCAGGCGACACGGGATGGTGACAAGGACCGGGGGGTGGGTGGTGAGCACCAGGCAGATTCTGGATCCCGGCCTCCCAGTCTCCTGCCCCGTGCTGTCCCCTCCCATCCAGCATGGACCCGGCGGCCGGCTCCTAAGGCTCTGACAGTCACTCCATGGAGGGGCCCACGTGTGTGGAGCTGAGGCGGCCCCGCCGGCGAGGACCTGGTCTGGCCACACCGATGCCTTCACGGTCGAGCCTCCCCATGAGACCGCAGCCCTGCTCAGCACGAGGGAACAGCCACGCCTGGATTCCAGACCCACAGGAGCCATAAGACAATAAACCTGTGTTGTTGTAGGCCATTAGGGTTTGGGGTAACTTGAGACACAACAAAAGATGATGTTGAAGGTGGAGCCAGCTGCGGGTGTGAGAGGAGACACCAGGGTGTCCGGGCGAGGGGGCAGTGCCCACCCCGCGCAGCAGGAGGGAGGTCCAGAGAGGCTGTCGGATGAGGTGGAAGCCACACAGGTCTCTGTCGGACACGGTGAGGGGGAAAGGGGGCGTTCAGGGGGTCCAGGGCTCTGAGCTGGGCGAGACGGACAGTGAAGACAGGGAGAGGGTGTCGGGCAGTGACAACCTGGGGCGACTGCAGATCAAGACCCCCCTGAGATGCCACATCACGCCCACCAGGATGGCTGCCACCAAAGAAACGGAAAGTACCAAGTGTTGGCAGCCTGTAGTAAAATGGTACCCTCGTGCACACAGCTGACGGGATTGTAAAATGGTGCAGCCGCGTGGAAAACACCACGGACGTTCCTCAGGATGGGCTCGAGTCCCACACGACCCAGGATTCTGTTTTCAGAGATCTGAAAGCAGGGTCTCTGACAAACCCTTGCACACCCGTGCTCATGGCAGCATCCTTCATGACAGACAAAGACAGGAGAAGCCCATGTGTTCATCAGTGGATGGAGGGATTTAAAAAAATGCGGTCTCTACACACAGTGGAATATTACTCAGCCTTTAAAAGGAAAGGAATTCTTTTTTTTTTTTAGTAATATTTCCTAGCTTATTTATTTATTTATTTGGCTTCGTTGGGTCTTCGTTGCTACGCGCGGGCTTTCTCTAGTTGCGGCGAGCGGGGGCTACTCTTTGTTGCAGTGCGCGGGCTTCTCATCATGCTGGCTTCTCGTTGCAGAACACGAGCTCTAGGTGCACAGGCTTCAGTAGTTGTGGCTCGCGGGCTCAGTAGTTGTGGCTCGTGGGCTCTAGAGCACAGGCTCAGTAGTTGTGGTGCACGGGCTTAGTTGTTCCGCGGCACGTGGGATCTTCCCGGACCAGGGCTCAAACCCATGTCTCCTGCATTGGCAGGCGGATTCTTAACCACTGCGCCACCAGGGAAGCCCCAAGGTGGGTGTGCTTCATGCCCCTGAGCTGTATACTCAGTGGTTAAACGGCAAATTTTATGTTACATAGATTTTACCACAATGAAACATAAAAACAACTGAGTTAGTTTGGTGCAGCGTTTCACCACTCAGGTAGGAACGAAATACACCCCCACGAGCTACGAAACACCGTGTGGCTTCAGCGTCTGCAGTGAGGTCACCGCCCTTACATCTGCGTTAAAACTTGCCCTTCACAATATTATAATAAAGGGTAACGTTCATGACAGTGATTTTTTTAAAGTGATTTTTAAGTTTAATCTTTCTTTATTTAGAACATTAAATAAACATATTAAAAAAAAGGACCATGACAAGTCTGTGCTCTTTTCTGCATGCTACATTTAACAATTAAAATGTTAAAATACGTATTTTTTTTAAAAAAGACATTTCCTGGGTATATCTCCCCACCACCAAGAGGCCTCCGGCCCCAGGCTTGGGAACGCAAAGGTGCCCTGGGATCACCAGGGTGGCCAGTGAGTCTTCGGTTGGCGTTTCTAACAGGCTCCCGAACCCGAGCAGGGGTCCACAGCGGCACCACCCGTAGGGCCCCTCCTCGCCGGTGATAACTGAGCCACCTGCAATAAGGGAGGCCCAGGCGGTTTAGGCTTCGGTAGGAGAAAAGATGTAAACTGTCTCATTAATGCCTGTTTATACTAACTACATGTTGATAATATTTCGGAGATACAGGGTTAAATAAGATCAACATTAAACTTAACTTCACCTGTTTCTTGTTACGCTCACTTACTCATGTGAATTCACTTTTTATTGCGTGGAGCTGGTCTTGAGCGCTCCTCTCCTCTGAATCAAGACCAGATCTTCTTTATCTTTTTTTTTTTTTTTTTTTT
>NW_020172451.1:724999-726848 GCF_003031525.2 Neophocaena asiaeorientalis asiaeorientalis | reverse complement strand
TTTTTTTTTTTTTTTTTTAAAATTTTTGGCCTTTTTTTTTTTTTTTTTTTTTTTTTTTTTTTTTGCCTCACTTCGCAGCACGTGGAACTTCCCCAAACAGAGATCGAACCCACGCCCCCTGCAGTGGAAGCGCAGACTCTTAACCACTGGACCACCAGGGAAGTCCTTCTTTTCCTTATCTTTTTTTAAAATTTATTTATTTTATTTATTTATTTTTGGCTGCATTGGGTCTTTGTTGCTGCGCGCGGGCTTTTCTCTAGTTGCAGCGAGTTCCCCGGACCAGGGCTCAAACCCGTGTCCCCTGCATTCTTAACCACTGCACCACCAGGGAAGCCCCTCTGCATCTTAAATGTTCATGCCTGTGGCATGCTGGGCACCTGACTCTGCGAGGTTTCACGGTTCCTTCTTTTCCTTTTTTGAACGTCTCCCAGAGGGCCTGCAGAATAACAGAGTTTAGAGAGCAGGAGACTCTGGACCCTAAGTGCAAGCCCAGCCTCCCCAGAACACAGCCAGGCCTGCCCTCCCCGAGGGTCCTGGCGAGCCCCATTTAACCACGCGCCCCGCAGCCAGACACCCCCCGGTCCAGTCTGACCCAGGCTGACCTTCGCCTGTTCCTTGGCACCATCACCAGTTCCTCGGTTCATCCCCACCTTGGTCTCCCCACGCCCTGCCACCCCCCCTGCCCATGCTCCCCCCACCTTCCAACCTCCCCTTACCCAACCTGGCCAGGTCTGGCCCCCTCGAGCCCGTCCCAGAAGCTGGGGACCAAGAATCTGGGAGGAAGCCCTGGGCATCTGCTCAGAATCCCCCTCGCCGGCCTCACAGCCCTGTAGGCCCGACAGCAGACGTGGCCTGTCCTGCCGAGCCGCGGGACCACCACCAGGGTATAGGGACACGGGGCCTGGGTGAGGTCTTCCTAACTGATGAGGAAACTTCTGAGCCCACTGGGGCTAGGCCCCGGCTCTGTGGCCCAGATGGGGCTGCCTCTGTGAGCAGGCCTGCGAGGACGGCCGAGCTGTGCACCCTGACGCAGGAGGACGCTGTGAGCCCACGCGGAGCGCGGTCGGGCCTGCCGTCCGCAGACACACACGCGCACACACAGGAGCGCCAGCTTCCCGGGCCCAGCAGCCTTCCAGGGAACCCATTTGTCATGCAAATGCCCTCTCCTGGGGCCTCCCCAAGGGAGCTAGAGAGCTGTTGCCTGTCTAGGGTGGGGCCTTAGATCGAGACAGGACCCCTGCAGGGCTCTGTTGGGTCCTGCAGCCGCTCGCCTGCAGCGGGTGGGAGTTGGGGCGTGGCAGAGGGGCCTCAGCTGCAGACCCACACTGGCCTGAGATCTCACCCCCTCTGCCCAATGCCGGCTCCACCCTTGCGCAGCTACCCTCCCTCCTGGCTTCCCGGAACATGGCTGGAGGCCTAGGAGGGCCAGGCCTCCTCTTTTCTCAGCTGCCTCTGGGGCTGTGAAGCAAGAGCGAGGGCGCTCAGCTCTGTGCCGACCCCCGCCCCCCTGCAGGGCCAGGATGCAGCCCACACGCCCTCCCAGCGGAGCCTGCAGGGCCGTCTCCCCACAGGGCATGTAAGCCCCGCCCCCCACTCCCGCCCCCCAGCCCGGGGTGCAGACCCCAGTGGCCGGGCGAGCCCGCCAGACCTGGGCTGGGCCCTGTGCCGGGTCGGTTGGCCTCTGAGCCCAGTTGCCACACGGAGCCAGGATGGCCAGGCCCTGGGACACGGGCTGAGGGACACAGGCCACGGCCACCCCTGAGAGAGGAGCCGGAGGGCCTGGTGGGGCGGCCGCAGTGGAGCCGCCGCAGTGGAGCCGCGGGGAGCCCGGCGGGCGGGACGCTCCAGC
>NW_020172451.1:722516-724113 GCF_003031525.2 Neophocaena asiaeorientalis asiaeorientalis | reverse complement strand
GGCATGTGGGATCTTCCCGGACCAGGGCTCAAAGCCGTGCCCCCTGCCTTGGCAGGCGGATTCCTAACCACTGTGCCACCAGGTTAGCTGCATCTTAAATGTTCATGCCTGTGGCATGCTGGGCACCTGACTCTGCGAGGTTTCACGGTTCCTTCTTTTCCTTTTTTGAACGTCTCCCAGAGGGCCTGCAGAATAACAGAGTTTAGAGAGCAGGAGACTCTGGACCCTAAGTGCAAGCCCAGCCTCCCCAGAACACAGCCAGGCCTGCCCTCCCCGAGGGTCCTGGCGAGCCCCATTTAACCACGCGCCCCGCAGCCAGACACCCCCCGGTCCAGTCTGACCCAGGCTGACCTTCGCCTGTTCCTTGGCACCATCACCAGTTCCTCGGTTCATCCCCACCTTGGTCTCCCCACGCCCTGCCACCCCCCTGCCCATGCTCCCCCCACCTTCCAACCTCCCCTTACCCAACCTGGCCAGGTCTGGCCCCCTCGAGCCCGTCCCAGAAGCTGGGGACCAAGAATCTGGGAGGAAGCCCTGGGCATCTGCTCAGAATCCCCCTCGCCGGCCTCACAGCCCTGTAGGCCCGACAGCAGACGTGGCCTGTCCTGCCGAGCCGCGGGACCACCACCAGGGTATAGGGACACGGGGCCTGGGTGAGGTCTTCCTAACTGATGAGGAAACTTCTGAGCCCACTGGGGCTAGGCCCCGGCTCTGTGGCCCAGATGGGGCTGCCTCTGTGAGCAGGCCTGCGAGGACGGCCGAGCTGTGCACCCTGACGCAGGAGGACGCTGTGAGCCCACGCGGAGCGCGGTCGGGCCTGCCGTCCGCAGACACACACGCGCACACACAGGAGCGCCAGCTTCCCGGGCCCAGCAGCCTTCCAGGGAACCCATTTGTCATGCAAATGCCCTCTCCTGGGGCCTCCCCAAGGGAGCTAGAGAGCTGTTGCCTGTCTAGGGTGGGGCCTTAGATCGAGACAGGACCCCTGCAGGGCTCTGTTGGGTCCTGCAGCCGCTCGCCTGCAGCGGGTGGGAGTTGGGGCGTGGCAGAGGGGCCTCAGCTGCAGACCCACACTGGCCTGAGATCTCACCCCCTCTGCCCAATGCCGGCTCCACCCTTGCGCAGCTACCCTCCCTCCTGGCTTCCCGGAACATGGCTGGAGGCCTAGGAGGGCCAGGCCTCCTCTTTTCTCAGCTGCCTCTGGGGCTGTGAAGCAAGAGCGAGGGCGCTCAGCTCTGTGCCGACCCCCGCCCCCCTGCAGGGCCAGGATGCAGCCCACACGCCCTCCCAGCGGAGCCTGCAGGGCCGTCTCCCCACAGGGCATGTAAGCCCCGCCCCCCACTCCCGCCCGCCAGTCCGGGGTGCAGACCCCAGTGGCCGGGCGAGCCCGCCAGACCTGGGCTGGGCCCTGTGCCGGGTCGGTTGGCCTCTGAGCCCAGTTGCCACACGGAGCCAGGATGGCCAGGCCCTGGGACACGGGCTGAGGGACACAGGCCACGGCCACCCCTGAGAGAGGAGCCGGAGGGCCTGGTGGGGCGGCCGCAGTGGAGCCGCCGCAGTGGAGCCGCGGGGAGCCCGGCGGGCGGGACGCTCCAGC
>NW_020172451.1:721017-722275 GCF_003031525.2 Neophocaena asiaeorientalis asiaeorientalis | reverse complement strand
TCCTGCTCTGCCTCTAGCCCTGTCCCCTGCTGTCCCCGGGCCCCAGCCGCCCCCCAACGCCCGCACTGCCCACCGACCTTTATACCCCTCGACCTGAGCCCCCCGACTGCCCTTCGACCGCACCGCCCTGCAGGTCTCCCCCGTAGTCCTCCGGCCCGGGACTCCCCAGCCTCACAGATCAGGATTTCTGGCCCTGCTCCCCCTCGTCCCCTCCCGCCACCCGGACTGGACGTTCCCCAGGGCAGGAGACCCTCCCCACCAGCCACCCCAGGCCTGGGAGAAGGTCCAGAGAGCAGAGCCCCTCGGGCTGCAGGGGGTTGGCTTCCTGCTGGGGGGCGCTGGGAGGATGGCCTGGAGGCAGGATGGGTCGCAGGGTGCTTTGGGTTGGGTCCGCGTCTTGGGGGCAGGTGCAGGCCCTGGGTGCTGGCTGCCAGGGCTGGCGCCGGGGCCCTCTGTTCCGTGGGCCACACTTCTGCCCGGTGCCATGGTGTGGCCTGGACATGAAGCCTGTGGGTGACGGTCCCGAGTTCCTGGGCGGCCGGGCTGCTGGACTTTCCAGAGGAGGGGGCCCTCAGGGCTGCAGGTCATGAAGGACATGACCACTGGTCAGGGCACAAGGGTCCACACTGGTCCACGTGGGCCCTTCCAGATCCTGACTCAGCACCCACGTGGGCCCACCCACGTGAGGACACAGGGGACCACAGGCATCTTCGCACTCGCCATCCTGCTCGCAGGCACACGGGCTCACAGATATCCCAGCAGCGCTTGCGCACGCTTCTGGCGCCCCCTCTCCCCCAATCCCGCTCGCGCACCGCCCCATCGCACCTCTCCAGCCCCACAGGCTGGCTTAGGGGCTCACGCAGAGCGCTCTCCTGGGCGCCCCTCGGACAAGCCGAAGCCACAACGCAGGAAGTCCTAAGAGGTCGAGAGGGGCACCCGCGGGTGGGGATGGCCCGGATGGCTCCAGCGACAGGGAGGGGTGGGTGTCACCATCAACCGCAGGGGAGCATGGGGCACAGAGTGGGGTGCGGGCCAGTCTGAGCTGTGTCATTGATGAGTCCTCCGCCCACTGAGGAACTGAGGAACCACCTTCAGGCGCCTCCCGGGAGTCCCGGCCGCTGGCTGAGTGCTGACGCGGTGGAGAGCTCCGGGGCACAGCTCCGGGGCACAGCTGGTGCGTACCAACCACCTGGAAGGGCCCCGGGGGGTGGGGGAAGGTGGGGGGGGCCTCTCCCCGCTCCCCACCCCCCCCCCGACC
>NW_020172451.1:715097-720474 GCF_003031525.2 Neophocaena asiaeorientalis asiaeorientalis | reverse complement strand
AGGCCCCTCTGTGCGCCCAGCCTAGCAAGGACCTCAGGTGGGCAGGACTGCCCAGCCCACAGGTGGGGAAACCGAGGCTGGGGCCGGGGAGGGGGTGGGTAGGGCAGTGTCTGGGCAGGCCTGGCCTACACAGGCCAAGAGCCGGCCTGTGGAACTGGTCTTTCCAGGTGTGTGTGTGTGTGCGTACACGTGTGTATGTGGACTGGAGCCCAGCCAGGAGGCAGGTGGAACAGAGGCCATAGCCTGCGTCATGGGTAGCACCTCAGGGCACCAGCCCAGTGGGGGGAGGGATGGGCAGGCAGCGTCCACTCCTCTCCTGTTCACGACTCAGAGACACAGGGAGGCCAGATTTGGCCTGGGGCCTGGCTACCGGGTGGGGCCGAGACCCAGCTCTGCCCCCTGCCCCTCGGCCCAAGGGCAGTCTGGCCAGTGCCCTCCAGAGCCCTTGAACTCACACTGAGGGCAGGGCCGGGCTCCATGTGCTGCTCAGATGGGCGGCCCTGCTCCACGTGCCAGGGCACCAGCCACCAGGCCAGCTGATGCTGGCCCCAACCTGCCTCCCCCAGGGGCTCGGGGCCCAGGAAGGCAGGCGGGTCACCTCTGCTGGGCTCCCCAGTGTCCCGGCAGGTGGGATTGCAGGAGGGCAGACCCTCCGCCGAGGCCCCCTGGCCACTGCTCAGCCCAGCCTGCTCTCCTGCCCCCACTGTGGGCTCCTTCCCGTGGGCACTGTGCCCAGCAGTCCTCGCCGACTCCAAGACTCGACAACTCCAGACACTCTTGCCCTGGCCGGTGCCACCTCTCTGCCCTGGCCACCCCTGCCCACCTCCTTGACCCCAAGTTCTTACACAAGGACTGGCATGGGGCCAGCCTACGAAGATGCCCCAGCACCTCCTGCCCGGCCTCTGGCCCTGGGCGAGCCCAGGCCCGGCCTTAGGCTCTGGGTCGCCCACCCAGCTCCCCTGCCTGTCCCCCCAGCCCCTGTCCTGGTGACCCCTAGCCTTGGTTTTCTAGCCTGTGAGCAGGGCAGCATTGCCCAACCTCAGCTGGTACGTGGGGCCTGGCCAGCCACTTGTGTCCCCGAACCTCAGTTTCCCCACCTGTAAATGAGGACCAAGAGGACGACCACATGGCCCGGCTCTGCCCTCAGAGCCCGTGTGGGCAGGTCCTGGCGGGACAGGCTCCCCGCGCCACCCCCTCCACGTCCTGCCCCTGCTCCCCCGCACGACAGGCCTCTGCTTTAGGAAGGGTGCCAGTACCTGGGATCCAGGAGCCGGACCGAAGCCCCCCAGGCCTGAGCTGCAGTCAGTACGGCAGGCACTTTGAGGCTTGCCCAGCCTGCGCCGGCCAGGGGGCCCAGGGCGGCACGGGGACCAGCGCGCATCCACGCCCGGAAGTGAAGGGCGGCTGGCAGAGGGGTTCCATGCCACCAGAGGTGGGAGAGGCAGGAGCAGGTCACACGGGGCTTCGAGGTGCCACCACCTGCCCATGGCCCAGGTGCCTCCCCGCACCTCCCCCCCGCAGTCCTACCAGGGGCAGCTGCTGCTCCCTGAATACCAATCCTACAGCTGAGAGGACTGAGGCCAGCGGCTCTGCTTCTTCTCCACAGGCAAGAGGGAGCCCTGGAAGGGTTTTCAGTGGGGAGTGGTGTGTTCGCAGAAGCGGTCTCCAGATGCTGCTTCGGAGGGACTGGAGAAGTGGCCAGGCCTGGGGGCTGGGGTGGGGGCCGGGTGGGGCAGGACGGATACCAGGGCCAGGGCAGCGGTGGGGGCCCTGGGTCCGCTCGCTCTCCTGCTGCCTGTGCAGCTGACTTGCCCACCTGCGTGTGGCCCCAGGGCGGGGTCGAAACCCTGCACAGGTGTGTCCCCGAAACTGCGAGTCAGCGGCTCCCTGGTTGCCAGGCCGCCAGAGAGCCACGGGGGGCCGCCAAGATGGGGGTGGCGGAGACAGAGCTGGTGGTGAGGAGCAGAGGGCTAGAATGGGGCGTCGCTTGGGTCCCCATAGGCCCCAGCTGGGAGGTAGGAGGGAGGCAGTCGGCACAGGTTCAGGAAGGGCAAGGGCAGAGGCTCCTCGGCCCAGCTGGGGTGGAGACACCTGCAGCCCCCCATCACGTCCCCCACCAGCAGTGCTGGGGAGTGACCAAAGGCCCCATTTTGCAGATATTAAGCTGGGCTCTGCCTGGAACCCCCCACCCCCGGGTCCCAGCCCCCCCCAGGGGGCCGCCTGACCCAGGACCCCGTTCCTGAGCCCACTCAGACCCTGGGAAGCCAGGCCCCCAGAAGGAGGCAGAGGGTGCTGGTATGGGGCCCTCTCTGGGCCAGGTGGGCATCCTGTCCACCGAATACCCCAGCCCAGCAGGGCCCCAGCTGGCAGGACGCCAACGCTGCCCAGAGGTCAGGGTCAGGCAGGGAGCCAGGCCTGCCCAGGGCAGCGGGAAGCGGGAGAGGCTGGTGGCCTGGGATGGGGAATTTCGTGGGGGTGGGGAGCCTAGCCAGAGAGTAAAAGTGCAGAATTCTTTCCATTCTTCCCGGTTCTCTGTGGTGACTCAGCAGCCCTGCCCACTGGCTCCATGGCCCTGAGGCGGGCGAGGCCCACTGGTGGCCCAGGAACGTGCCCACCCCTCCCTGTGGTGTCCCCGCCCCACCTGTCACCCGCAGGCGCGCTCCCACTGCTGTCTCCTGCCCCCTCCGCCAGGTCTTCTAGGGAGCTGGGCGCCCACTGCCCCGAGGGGAGATGGCCCTGGGCCCTGGGGTAGAGCACCCGTCCCTGCAATGGGCAGGTCTGCAGGGGCTTTGAGGCCCTGCCCTCAGCCCCACTGCGGCGGTCAGGGCGGGGCGGGCCTCTCCTGGGCTTTGGGCTCCTGTCCGGACAGTGGGTCCGGAGTCCCCAGCCCTTGGCCACACCCTGCCGCAGCCCACTGGTCTCCTTCCTCCGGAGGGGGTGGCCCCGGGGGCAGAGGGGGCCGGTGCTGCAAGCCAGAGGGACACGTGCACCAAGGGGCCCACTGCGTGTCCGCACGGGTGGGCTGCTACCTGGGCCCTGACCCCGCCGCTCAGCCACGGGGAGCTCCTCCTGGCTCCTGGTGCTCCGTGGAGCACCCACGGCACCACCACCTCCTCCAAGAAGCTGGTGGGAGTGAGTATGGGGCATTTAGGGATGAGCCAGGCAAGAGTTGGGGGCGTCCCGAGGCCATGCAGCTCTCGAGCTCCCCCCTGAGCCGTCACTTCCTGGGAAGCGGCAAGTGGCCTGAGGTTGGAAACCAGCCTGGCCACTTCTTCTGAACGGGATGCTGTGCCCAGGCCAGCTCGGGGCCCTGGATAAGGATGCCAGGGAGCCCTGAGCAGAGACGGGGACAGGCCACCCCCAGGGCTTCAGTGGGCCCTCGGACTTCCCCAGTCCGTGCTGGAGCCTAAACTCAGGGGGCGGCTCCAGAGCTCCAGCAGCCCTGAACCCCCCTCCTTTAGCTGCTCTTAACGCGCCCCCCATACCAGGACTTCACGATGAGCCGGGAAGGGCCTCCGGCCTTCAGGGTTCAGGGTCACCAGACTCTCCCCATCATCCCCCACAGGCCTGGGCAGCAACCCCTGAACGTTGACATTCCCCAGTGGGCAGCACTCTGCCTCTGCTGCGTCCTGGATCCACATGCCCAGGGGCGTCTTGCTTCCCTGCACAGGCTGGTGCTGGGGCTGCCAACCTGGGTCCCTACAGCCAGTGCTGCAGTGGGGAGAGTCTGGAAGACCACACAGGTCTCCTGGGGCCTGTCTGGCAGGCTTGCCCCCTGCCCTGGCCCGGCTGCACATCCAGGCTATGGCCATTGGGGTCTGGCCACTGCCCGCAGGCCTGGGTCTGCTCCCAGCAGGCATGGAAGGAGAGGGTCGCCTGAGGCTTGGGTCCAGGGAGCCTCGTGCACCGCTGTGTGCTGGCAGGGTGCTGGGCATTGTGAAGACAGCCCTCGCCAGTGCAGTTCTTACCGCGCCCCATCAGCAGTTGAACCACACTGTATCTTCCCTGGAACCGCTAACCACCCCGCCCCCCGACCCCGGCCGCCAATGCCCAGGTGTGTGGGGGGGCTCTTCCCTAGCTCTCCATTTCTTTTTTTTTTTTAATAAATTTATTTATTTTGGGCTGCATTGGGTCTTTGTTGCTGCCCGCGGGATTTCCCTAGTCGCAGTGAGCGGGAGCTACTTACTCTTCGTTGTGGTGCGCGGGCTTCTCATCGCGGTGGCTTCTCTTGTTGTGGAGCACGGGCTCTGGGCGCGCGGGCTTCAGCAGTTGTGGCTCGCGGGCTCAGGAGTTGTGGCTTGCGGGCTTTGTTGCTCCATGGCATGTAGGATCTTCCCAGACCAGGGCTCGAACCCATGTCCCCTGCATTGACAGGCGGATCCTTAACCACTGCGCCACCAGGGAAGTCCCCCTAGCTCTCTATTTCTGAACCATTAAAGGAGGGGACCCAGAGGGGTCCATTAAAAGGCGAGCCCAGGCTTTTGGGCTCTGAGCTGTGTGGGCACCGCCTGGGGCTGGCAGGGAAGGGCCAGATCAAGGCTGGTCCGAAACCGTCATCCGTCTTGCTCTGCTTTGTTCCAGGCCTGATCCATTCTTGGGCGAGGTTCATGCCCTGGCAGTGACACTCTCCTATCTTCCCGGAGGGGCCAGTTACCGCCCTCGGGCTCATCCTTCCCCCGAGGCCCCTGTCTCCCTACCACAACAGCCCCACAGGCCACCGCTCTCTCTCTGTGTGACGTGGTGTGAAAGCAGGGCCCACCGAGGGCTGCACGGGGGGTACGTGAGTGTGCTGAGCACGGGCACATATTCACTAAACGCGTGTCTCCAAGGCTGTTATTCGTCCTGATCCCATGTTTACCGTGACCAGGCCCTCCCGGCCGTGCTCTGGAGACCCTGGGTCCATCTGTAGGAGGCAGTCTCTCCCTGGCCTGAGCGTGGTCTGAGCGTGGCCCTGGCCAGCCCTGGGACTGAATGAAACTCTCCCAAGACAAGGTCATTCCTGCCGCAGGCCCTGGGCCCCAAGGTCTCCAAGGCAAGCTGCGCCGCTCTGACCCCCAACCCTTGACCCTCTGTGGCTCCCACCTGGCTGAATGCCCCCCCCACCCTCCCCATTCTGGTTCGGCCTTGGAGACTCAGCTGAACTGGGCCTCCTCCAGGAAGCCCCGGTGTGGGACCCACTGGCTGCACGGCTCCTGGAGCCCAGCGCAGGACACCGCATGCAAATCAGAGGCAGACACAGGCAGGTCGGCCCAGCTTCCGGCTCCTTGGAGACCACCCTCCGAGGCCCCTTCTGTGCCTCACCCTCACCTCCGTGCTGGGGCCGCAGCAGCAGGGACTGAGGAGCCCAAGCCGCCTGGGCACCATCTATAGAGGCCGC
>NW_020172451.1:701466-715027 GCF_003031525.2 Neophocaena asiaeorientalis asiaeorientalis | reverse complement strand
AGTTGTGGCTTGCGGGCTTTGTTGCTCCATGGCATGTAGGATCTTCCCAGACCAGGGCTCGAACCCATGTCCCCTGCATTGACAGGCGGATCCTTAACCACTGCGCCACCAGGGAAGTCCCCCTAGCTCTCTATTTCTGAACCATTAAAGGAGGGGACCCAGAGGGGTCCATTAAAAGGCGAGCCCAGGCTTTTGGGCTCTGAGCTGTGTGGGCACCGCCTGGGGCTGGCAGGGAAGGGCCAGATCAAGGCTGGTCCGAAACCGTCATCCGTCTTGCTCTGCTTTGTTCCAGGCCTGATCCATTCTTGGGCGAGGTTCATGCCCTGGCAGTGACACTCTCCTATCTTCCCGGAGGGGCCAGTTACCGCCCTCGGGCTCATCCTTCCCCCGAGGCCCCTGTCTCCCTACCACAACAGCCCCACAGGCCACCGCTCTCTCTCTGTGTGACGTGGTGTGAAAGCAGGGCCCACCGAGGGCTGCACGGGGGGTACGTGAGTGTGCTGAGCACGGGCACATATTCACTAAACGCGTGTCTCCAAGGCTGTTATTCGTCCTGATCCCATGTTTACCGTGACCAGGCCCTCCCGGCCGTGCTCTGGAGACCCTGGGTCCATCTGTAGGAGGCAGTCTCTCCCTGGCCTGAGCGTGGTCTGAGCGTGGCCCTGGCCAGCCCTGGGACTGAATGAAACTCTCCCAAGACAAGGTCATTCCTGCCGCAGGCCCTGGGCCCCAAGGTCTCCAAGGCAAGCTGCGCCGCTCTGACCCCCAACCCTTGACCCTCTGTGGCTCCCACCTGGCTGAATGCCCCCCCCACCCTCCCCATTCTGGTTCGGCCTTGGAGACTCAGCTGAACTGGGCCTCCTCCAGGAAGCCCCGGTGTGGGACCCACTGGCTGCACGGCTCCTGGAGCCCAGCGCAGGACACCGCATGCAAATCAGAGGCAGACACAGGCAGGTCGGCCCAGCTTCCGGCTCCTTGGAGACCACCCTCCGAGGCCCCTTCTGTGCCTCACCCTCACCTCCGTGCTGGGGCCGCAGCAGCAGGGACTGAGGAGCCCAAGCCGCCTGGGCACCATCTATAGAGGCCGCTGGGGCTCAGAGGCTGCACCTGCTTCTGGGGTTGGGGCGCGGGGGCCCTGCAGGGGGCAGCCCTGCCGGCCCCAGCCCCCTGGGGACTGGGCCTCTGGGGTGAGCAGGGGGCATGAGATGGGACGGCCCTCCCCCAGTCCCATCCAGGCTGGGCTCCTTGGGGTCTCAGCACAGAGATGGTGGAGCTGCCAGAGTCGGCCGGGCCCCGCCCCAGGCATCCCCATCCCAGGGAGCCCCTAGGCCCCCCCTTTGAAATCTGGGGCCTCTGCACAGGACAACAGCTAGAGCCGTCACGGCCGCGTGTAGCACGCATGTACTGTGCGCCCCAGAAGCACGTCACAGGCATCTCACTGGCTCCTCCGCACAGCCCTGCACGGGGGTGGCCAGAGCCCCACGGGTGAGGACACCCAGGCAGGGGGGCGGTGAGAGACGTGAGGCCCCAGCAAAGTGGCCAGGGAGCTGGGCCAGTGCCAAGGCTGTGCTCACAGCCTGCGGGGGCCTGGCCCCAGTGCCGGGCCGGAAGCCGGGTGAGGAGAGGACCCCTGCAGCCCAGGCAGGTCCCCGATGGGTTGTCACCGCTCCCATCGCCGCCACCCCCAAGGCCAGTGTTGGGTGCTCCAGTCCAGCTGCATTTGCGGTCAGGTCCACTGGGACCCCAGCCTTTCCCTGGGTTGGGCCCGGGTGCTCCCTCGTTCGTTCTTCGGTGTCCCCTTGGCCAAGAGTCCAGGTGACCATTGCCAGGCCGTGGGCGGCTCTCAAGATGTGAATGCTGTACGGTGGCAGCAGGGGGTGTGCCCAGAGGGAATGGCAGCCATTGAACTTGGGCCAGCCTTGGCCTTGAGTCAGGCCAGGCTGGGGTCTCCTGGGCGGGGCGACCAGAGTTCCCACAGGCCACCAGCTCCCACTGAGGGACGCCCCAGCCCCAGCCCAGGCCCTACCCCAGTTGCCTTTGGGGAACATTGCAAAACCCTGGCTTGGCTCTGCTGACTCCCCTCCCCGGTGGGTGAGAGGCCAGGATGGAGGCGAGAGCAGGCCAGAGGGAAGGCTCCTCCCGCCTCAGCCAGGCTGTGGCCCTGTGTGGGGGGTTTTCCATGCGGCACGCAGGCAGGGCCAGGTCCCAGGGCTCCCAGAGCCCAGTTTGGGGTCGGGGCAGGGGTGGCACTGGTGTGAAGCTGGGTGCTGTCGAGCCAGGCCCTATGGGCTGGGGAGGGGTCAGGCCCGGCGGGCCAGGGGTTCCTGCAGTGGGAGTGGAGGCTGGACGGGGCTCAGGGGGACAGCTGTGACTGTGGGCCAAGTCACCGGGACGGACCCTGACGGCTGGAGCGGCCCTGGAGGATTGGAGGCAGGATGATGGTGTGCTGACGGCGGGCGCTGGGGAGACCTGGGGACCACGGGAGCACAGACAGGGTTGAGGAGCAAGCGGGGGTCCTCCGGGCATGGCCTGGGGTGAGGGGCATGGAGAGGCCCAGGGCTGGGCCGAGCAAACCTGTGGGATGTCCAGGGGCAGCTGGAAAGGGGCCAGTTGAGGAGGCCTTTGTTGTTGACATGCGGGGACAAGGGGTGTGAGGGCCCTGACCCGGAGTAAGCCCCCGTGCTCCCTGCTGTGACGCCCAGCTCTGTGGGCGTGTCTGTAAGCGTGTGTCCATGAGTGTGGATGTGTGTGGATGGAAGACAGGGTGCTAGCCAAGGCTATCTGCTGCCCAGCCTCCTCTTCCTCCCCAGTCTGGGGAGGATAGCCTGGCTCCAGTCACCATGGCAACAGCCGCCCCTCCTACCAGCAGGACAGGGTTACCTTGTGGGGCTGGCTGTGCAGGGTTGGGGTAGGCTGCTTCCAGGGTGGGGCGGGGTGCAGCCCCCTGGGAAGATCCAAGCTGCTCCCCCCACTAAGGAAACACCTCCCTTGAGAGGCCACTGGGAACTTGAAGAGGCACCTGGCCCCGCTGTGAGGCTGCCCCTCTCGGCAGCATGGCCCCATGGAGGGAGGCGCTCACGACATGCTGGCCTGAGCCTCGGGCACGCCAAGGAATGGTGGGAGGCCAAGGGACCGGGCCTGACCTCTGTGGTCAGTGCGGTGGCCTGGTGCCTCAACCTCAGCTGAGCCCTCCTCCTGGGGGCCTCTCCCCGCCGTCTGCAGGAGTGGCCCCAGCTCTGTGGCCCATGAAGTTGCTGACCTGGGCCAGGCCTGCTTGTGGGGCCCAGAGCTATTTTTAAGGCCCACCGGATGGGCCTTCCAGGAACCAGGAAAAAACAGGCAGGGTTTCACACCCTGCACTGCTGGGGGTGTGGCTGGAAGTGGAGTGTGGATCAGAACTGCAGGGAAGGGGTGGCCTGGGGTTACTGACCAAGGGCCATGCCCAGGGCAGAAGGGCAAGAGGCCCTTGGGGCTCAGATTTGGCCTTGCCTCCCTGTACAAGGAGGAACACCCGGGGGAACACCTCAGAGCCTCGATGTGCCAAGCTGAGAAACGGGTGGGTCATGTCTGCCTGCAGGGTAAGGGCAGGGGGAGGTGGGCAGCACCTTGCCCGAGTCCTGCCCATTAGACGGGGTCACTTTGGGTACTGGGGGCCCCCAGTGCCGAGGAAACATGGGCCCTGGGTGGCTGCACAGGCAGAGATGCCAGCCCCCTGCCCAGCCTATTCCTTGGGCCAGATTGGGCCTGAAAGAGGCCCCCCTGCAGGACAGCCCTTGGTAGGGAGGGGCGTCCAAGTCCATTCTGACCCTCAGGGATTCACAGTCCGTGCAGGACACACAGACACACACACACACACACACACACACACACACACACACACACACACACACACACACACAATAGAAAGTCCAGAACACACAAGTCTGGACGAGATGAAGGCTCTGAGTAAACCTCCATCTCAGGAAAGAGGCTGCCTCCTCCTCCGTCCTCCACTCCCAGACTAAGCAGGGAACCCCTCACCACTCCCAGAGTCCCCAGGGGCTTCCACAGGTGGCTCAGCCCAGCTTCAGGGCTGGGGGAGGAGGGACACACACTGCCCCTTCCTGAAGGAGAGTGAATCCTGCTCTGAGTTTGGGGAGACTCAGGGTCTTCAGATCAAGACTCTGCAGCTGGTGGGGTGCAGGGGGTGGCCCTCAGCCCCAGGATGCTGGCCTCTCAAGGCTGACTCTCAAGGCCAGGGACCAGCTGGGCACACAGGCCAGGACACCCAAGGAGGACTGGCCTGCAGGTTCACATGGGAGGTCTGGCGGCCCAGAGGGGAGGCCACCGGGAACCTTGGCCCCTGTCGGCTAAGTTGGAACTGCCCTCAGAGTCACATCTTGACACCTAGATCCAGGATGCTCTCCAGCACTCCCACCCTTCCTAGCCCAGGACAGGCTAGGTCCAGGTGGGTCCAGGAACCTGTAGCAGCCTGATCTGAGGAGGAAGCCTCTGAGGACCATCCAGTGGTCCCCTGGAAAAACCCACAAGAAGACAAGAGCCCCTGGATTCCACTTCAGGGGCAGGCATCCTGCCTTGGATCTGACCCCATGAGGAACACTGTACTGGCCTGGGGACTGTGGTTAACCGGCCGGCCCTGGCCCTGCCTTTATGGGTCCACATCGCAGGAGGGCGGTGGACAGAGCTCCAAAAAGATAAAAACCTAAGAGCTGTACCAGTGGAGGGTCTACTCTCTGCCCTGGGAGAGTGACCGTGGCAGCTAAGGGATGTGACTTGGGGTAGGCTGGGTGTGCTGAGGGAGCCAGCAGGCTGGCCAGGGCCCCTGAGGCAGGTGAGCGCACATGCTTGGAAGTCACACCTGAAGGTAACCTCTGATGGGCCCAGGGATGTGGATGCCATGATGAGGTCCCAGCCTGGTCCCCAGGGGCCACGGGGAGTACCTGCGATGCCAGAAGGACCAGTACCTTGACCTCCTGGCTCCCCCAACCCTCAACCCTCTCTGGGATGGCTGTGGGAAGCAGTGGACGTCCTGAGCTCAGCCACTGGGACCGGCAGACGACTGCTCACACCTGAGCTGCTCAGGCTGGTGACTTGGGCTGAGGTTGGCAACCCGTGGGTTTGGATGAGTCTATACAAAAGGCAGAGGACAGGCTCAGGTCCAGACGAGGGCCCTGAAGACCTAGTCTGGCTCTGGCTCTGACAGAGGCGGGCAAGGTGGCCTCCCTGGTAGAGGTGGACAGCAGCTGGGCCTGGAGGGCAACCAGGTGGGTGGAGAGCCGAGGAGGGCTCTCCAGGCACGGGGTCAGCAGGGCAAAGTTCCTGGGAGGGAGGCGGAGTCAGGGAGGGACCTCGGGCTGCGGGCTTTGAAGTCAAGCCCGGGTAAGAACGAAGGCCCGGGGTAGGCAGAGTGGAGCCTCAGCCCACCCGGGGGCTGCGAGGCCCGGGGCGCTGTCGCCCGGCGGGGTCCCCCAGGGGGCGGAGGTGCCAGCCGCTCCAGGCCACGGGCGCGTCGGGGTGCGCGGACTGCCGGGAGGTACGAGCACAGCCTGGGGTATCGGGGGCGCCTCCCGGCCCCCGCCGCTCCTCGGGACCCCACCGCCGCATTCCTGGCTCAGCCGCCCTCGCCGGGCCGGTGTAGCCGGTGACCTTCCCGGCGCGGCCAGGGCCCTTGCCGGGCTCCCCGGTCGCACCAACCCCGCCCGTGCGCTCTCCACAGTCAAGGCAGACAAGGAGAGCTTCGAGAAGGTGTATCAGGTGGGCGCCGTGCTGGGCAGCGGCGGCTTCGGCACGGTCTACGCAGGCAGCCGCATCGCCGACGGGCTCCCGGTGAGTCTGGCCGCCCGGCACCCTGGATTCTCGGCCCGCGCGCGTCGTTGCGTCCGCGTGGGCCTGACCACTGGTCCCTTCCCCCCAGGTGGCCGTGAAGCACGTGGTGAAGGAGCGGGTGACCGAGTGGGGCAGCATCGTAAGTGTGGGCGGGGAGCGCGGGGCGCCGGGCGGAGCGGGGGACGCGGGCGCCGGGCGGAGCGCGCTGACCGCCGTGTCCCTTAGGCCGGCGCGGCTGTGCCCCTGGAGGTGGTGCTGCTACGCAAGGTGGGCGCGGCCGGAGGCGCGCGCGGGGTCATTCGCCTGTTGGACTGGTTCGAGCGGTCCGACGGCTTCCTACTGGTGCTGGAGCGGCCCGAGCCGGCGCAAGACCTCTTCGACTTCATCACGGAGCGGGGCGCGCTCGACGAGGCCCTGGCGCGCCGCTTCTTCGCGCAGGTGTTGGCCGCCGTGCGCCACTGTCACGGCTGCGGGGTCGTGCATCGCGACATCAAGGACGAGAACCTGCTGGTGGATCTGCGCTCGGGCGAGCTCAAGCTCATCGACTTCGGCTCGGGTGCGCTACTCCGCGACACCGTCTACACCGACTTCGACGGTGAGCGCCCTCCCCGCGGCGAGGGCCGAGGGGCTGGCGACTGTTGGGGCCGCGCGCCGCACCGGCTTGCCCAGAGCGAGGCCTCGGGCCGTTGGGTCCGGCAGGTTGGGGCGCGGGGCGGACTCCAGACTCCTCTTGGCCGGCACCGCCTCGGGCCTGACTCCAGACTCCTCTTGGCCGGCACCGCCGCGGGCCTCCTCTGCGCGCGTGCGGAACGCGGGGGCGCCGCGCAGAAATCCCCGCATTGCGGTGCCGGGGAAGCCGGGGCTCCCCGCCCCTCCCCTTCCCGGTATCCTCACCTCACATCTGTTTGTTGTGAAACCGGACCCCGCGCTCATGTGACCCGCCTCCCGCGCCGGGCCAGCTGGGGGGGCGGGGCGGCCGGCGCCCGGGGAGGCCACGCCTGCCGGGGTTTTTCCAGGGTGAGGACCGGGCCCCGGCTCCAACGCGGAGAGGATCAGCTGGGAGCCAGGGGTCTCGGTGTTCGTGTGCTGCCGGCCTGGTGGGGCGCCGACCCGGCAGCCAGTCTGCTAAGCCCCGTGTGTCCCCCAGGCACCCGCGTGTACAGCCCCCCGGAGTGGATCCGCTACCACCGCTACCACGGGCGCTCGGCCACCGTGTGGTCTCTGGGCGTGCTGCTCTACGACATGGTTTGCGGGGACATCCCCTTCGAGCAGGACGAGGAGATTCTTCGGGGCCGCCTCTTCTTCCGCAGGAGGGTCTCCCCAGGTGCGCTGAGGGGCTGGGCCTGCCACTGGTGGCGAGGTGTCGCGGGGCGGCCCTGTCCTGACCCCCTCTTCCCCCACAGAGTGCCAGCAGCTCATTCAGTGGTGTCTGTCCCTGCGGCCCTCTGAGAGGCCCTCGCTGGACCAGATCTCTGCCCACCCCTGGATGCTGGGGGCTGAGGGGGGCACCCCGGAGAGCTGTGATCTGCGGCTCTGCGCCCTGGACACGGACGATGGGGCCAGCACCACGTCCAGCAGCGAGAGCTTGTGAGCAGGGCCTGCCCCTGGCCGTGGGAACCGGAGGGGACCCCTGCGCTATTATGCCCGGGCCCTGCGCTGGGCCGGCTCTGCCGGGCTGTCTGCTCCTTGCGAAAAGCAGTGACCTCTGACCCCTGGTGACTTTTGCCTCTGGCACCGGCCGGTTCCTTTGCTTTGAGTGCCTTTTCGAACGCTGCTCTCACGGGACTTAGTTTTCTCAAGCTCTGTCTGTCCAAAGACACTCTGGTCGAAGCCAGGTCCTGCCTGCCCACGGCCGGCGCTTGACCTGAGACCGGAGCTCTCCCGTGTCCTGTGGCCTTGTCTCACGTGGGCACGGGGTCCCTCATCATGCCCCCCCCCCACTCTCGTGTCTCGGTGTTCGTCTGGGCACGTCTGTGCACAAGCAGTGCGACGTTCAGGCCTTGCCGCCCGCCCGCCCGCCCGCCCGATGCGTGTGCAGGCCTTGCCGCCCGCCCGCCCGATGCGTGTGCAGCCGTCTTATTTATGGTGTGACCCCGACGAGGGCTATTTATTGTTTAATTTATTTGTGGAGGTTCCTCCCTCCCAGCAGCCCTAGCTCCTCAAGGCCTGTGGGCAGAGGAGGGGGCGGCTGTGCGTGTGGACCCCAGGTCCCGATCCTACCCGTGTCTGTCAGAAGGTGGACTTGTACAGTGGCTAATTTAAGGGGAGTGGGTGACCCCGCCCCCTTGCGGCTCTGCGCCCTTGGGGGGTGGGTTTTAAATTATTGACCTTGTACAGTCTGCTTGTTGGCTCTGGAGGCTGGGGGGTGGGGGGACAGAGTCTCAAGCCTTTAATTTATTTCAGCAGTTGTGTTTGTGTGATCCCAGTGTGCGTAGGCACTGCGGATAGGGTTTTCTTTCAGTTCAAAAGTGAGATGTCTGGAAATCATATTTTTTTATACAGGTATTTCAATTAAACTGTTTTGTATGAAATGGAGATTCTGTGTTTACGGGGCTGGGTCATCTTGGGTAAGAGAAGAGGTTTGGGGAGAAGGGACCTCTGGTCCCTGCATAGCTCCCTCTGCATTTCCTGTGGGGAGGTAGCCGCACGAGGCGGGGAGGTGGCCGCACGAGGGGCTCAGGCGCTTCCCTCCCAGCTTTTGGCCTTCTTGCTACCCCGTTTGGACCCTGCTGCCCCAGGGGAGTGGGAAAACACTGTGCCCTCAGGGGCCCCTGGGGGGAGGAGCAGGGAGCCAGGTCCTGGGGGGTGTTGCCAGCACGAGTCTGGGGCCATGTCTGGCAGTGGCCCCAAGAGGCTGGAAGGGGTTCTGAAGCACGAGGAGAAGTTTGCCAGGGGAAGGGGGTGGGAGGTGTTCCAGGTGCGGAGGACAGAGGTGGCGCGGTTGGGCCCCGGCCTGACAGGTGCAGGGTGAGGTGGCGGATGGGAGCCACAGCCAAGTCCAGTTGTGGACACGTGGGCCAGGCTGCAGTGTGAAGGGCAGTCCGTGGAGCGTCTGGCCATGCCCTGCCCCGCCTCCACGGGAGCCCTGTGCTGGGCGTCTTGCGCTGGGGCAGGTGCTGGAGCCCCCAGAGGCCTGTCCCTGGGTCCCACGGCCCAGGTCCCGTGTCTCATGCCTGCTGGTGGGCCCTGGGAGCAGAGTTGGACAGAAGGGCGTCCGGGGGCCGAAGGTTAGAGCAGAGGCAGGAGGTTTTGGAAGGCGAAGCTGGAGGAAGTGGAGTCGGCCTTTCCCCCGGTGGGCAGGCGCTGGGGTGCGGCTCCGGCCTCGGCCACTCAGAAGTCAGCGGGCGTCCGTGGCCTGCCTGGGGCCTGGCGCCTCCCCCCGGAGCTGCTGCTGCGCCCCAGGCCTCCCCGGGGTGACCCCCGCAGTGTGTGGGGTGCCGGGCAGCACTGCCCGAGTCCTCCCAGGCTCCGTGGGGCTCTAACCCGTTGCTCACCCTGCCTCTCCGCGGAGCGGGGCACTCGGGCGGCAGCCCCGCACCCAGGCTTGAGGACGGGCCCCCGCCCCCCACCCTGGTGACAGTGATCCACGTGACACCATGATCCCGGCTCCCCCTCTTGCCAGCTGAGGGTGCACCCGGCCCATTTACCCCCCATCCTCAGTCGGTCTGTCTTTCAGACCATCCAGTGAGCACTCCCAGAGCTCGCCTTAGTGTGGGACCCAGTCCGGCTTGGGGAGGGCGAGGCGCCCCCCACTGAGCCGCCAGGCACTGCAGCCTGCTGGGAAGGCAAGGGACTCGTGGAATTGGGGACCCACTTGCTGGGGATGGTCTGGCCACTGGTGCCCCTGGTGTCTGCGGGCCCCTCTGCCGGGGTGGGGTCTGTCCTGGCAGTCAGTACTGGCGCTGTCGGTGGGGCTGGGGGCTGGGGCTGGGAGAGGGGGCTCCTCTGGCGCAGGGCCTCTTGGGACCAGGATGGGGTTGTTCCCGCGGGCAGGACCCCCAGCCCCGCCTTGAGGCTGCTGGCACCGTCGGCTGTGTGGACGGCCTGCGGCTGGAGCAGAGGGGACAGGCTGCTTGAAGACCGTGGAGCGCCCGACCCCCCAACCCCTGTCCTGCCCTCCTCGAGGCTGCCAGCTTCTGGGCCAGGCCCAGGCTTCTTCTAGCAGCCCCAGTCCCAGGGGCTCCCCTGGTCCAGGGGCTCTGACTGTGTCTGCCCGGCCAGCCCCCATCTCCACTCAGCCTCTGATATCTTGACCCGTTTAGTATCGAGGCTCCTTTAGAAACACTTGCTCACCTCCAGCCCTCAGGGGCTTTCCTTGGGGTTGCACAGAACCCCGAAATCATCACGGAAAGAACCGGAAACCCGAACGCGCTATGGCCCTCGGGGGTGCGAGCACCTCTGCTCGGAGGCGCCCACGCCCACAGGAGCGACACAGTACACCCCGCACTGTGCTCCCGGCCAGGCCTCCTGGGGGCCGGTGGGTGCTGGCCAAGCGATGAGGTGGTGGGCGGGCCACCTCTCCGGGCTGCTCACCTACCTGCCTGAGGCCGGCCCAGCTTCCCGGGCAGCGTCTGGGAGGCACATCCAAACCCACTTGCCACAGCTGTCAGGGCCTCGCTGTTTTTTTTCTCCGGTGCAGCCCCCAAAAGGAAACCTTGGCGTGGCTTTGGTGCCTCGGCTTCTGAGAAAAGGGAAGTGAACCCACCTGGGAGCCCCACCCAACCCTCTGGGCACCCAGACCCTGGCTGGGGGAATCCCCGTGCTCTCCGAAGGGGACAGGCTGGGTGGCTCCCACGGGGGCGGTGGAGACTGGACAGGCAGGGGCTGGGGGGCCATCACCTGCCTGCGTGACCCTGGCCCTGAGCACTGCGGCTGGGAAGGGCACCCGGGTCTGTGGACGCTGGCACGTCACAGGCCCGGGCTGGAGCAGGACAGGGTACGCGCTGAGCTGGAGGCACACGGGGGCCTCCGGGGAGGGCACCCTGTGAGCGGCGGGGCCCGGGGTCCTGGGCAGGCGGCAGGCGGCAGGGACGGTGTCGGCCAGGCCCGGCCGGCCCACAGTGCAAGGGTAGGGAGAGGAGCTCGTTGGGCCCAGTTCATCCCTGACCTGCAGCTGTGGCTGAGGGGTGCAGGGCCCAAGCTGATTTGCTGGCCCTGGGGTTCCTCAGTGGGTCTGTCCCCTGTCTGCAGAGGTCTCTGATTGGGGCGGGGCGGGGGGAGCTGCCTGAGCCCTGGGCACATGACTTCCAGGCAGCCTTGGCAAACCCCTGAGCTTCGATTACACAGTTGACACCCCGCTCTGCCTGCCCCCCGCCTGGTCCCCAAGGGTTCCTGGCAGTCAGGCCTGTCCGGGCAGGGAGGGGAGCAGGGCCTGCCCCTCCAGCACTGGTTACGGCCCTCCTCCTGGCCTGGTCCCGGCAAGAAAGCCCTTCCCAGGTGCCGGCCAGGGTGCGGTGGTATGGGGGCCTGCTCCTGGATGAATGAATGAGGGGCCCCTCTTTTGGGGATAGGTCACCTATACTCGGCACTGAATGAGTCAGGTGAGGGAAACTGAGGCTCAGGGAGGTCAGGGACCCACCCAATGTCATAAACAGCCAAGAAGACCACCCCACCTAGGGAGGGGAGGTGCCCTAGGGCAGGACCCCATCTTCCTAACACACAGAGCTCGGAAAGGTGGGCTGGCTCTGACCTGGCCTCTGGCCCCCTCCTGCCCACCCTGCTGCCAGGAGGCCGCCTGCCCTGATACGAGGCTCAGGCCTTTGGTGGGCATGGCACCTGACATCACTGGGCCTGCACACCTGCTGGGGAGGCTGGCATCTGGTCCAGGGCCTTCAGGCTTCCCCACCCCAGGCAGCCCTGCAGGAACCTGAGCCAGTTCCTTGGAAGGATGGAGAGGAGAGCTGCTGATGCCCGAGGCACCAGGCCAAGCCCAGCCCAGGAGCCATCTGCCCCATTCCTTGCGGCCCCCAGGTCCCCTCCAGAGCCTGGGCTATGGGGAAGGGGCTGGACTGTGACGGTGAGAAGGCCCTGCTGGTGTCAAGTGGCAGGGCCTCTCTGGGTTGTAGATGCCCTGGGTCCTGGGACCCAGTGACTAGGAAGCCTGGGAGGTTCCACCCCCTGGGCAAGGCCGGCCAGGAAGCCAGGGTTCCTGGACCACTGGGGCACTGCCCGAGGCTGTGTGAGCCTGAAAGCACCAGGCCGCTTGCTGGTCTCCCACTTCTCACCTTGGCAGGGGGAACGGGGCCTGGAGACGTCTGGACTGGGGTTCATATCACGGCGTGGCCCGTTTGATGGGTCCCCACAGAGGCACCCCCATCCTGGTGAGAGTGTGGGGAGGGGTCTGCAGCCCCACCCTGTGGAGCACCCCAAGGGGGTCGCCCCAAGCCTCCTGACCCTCCCTGCCGGCTGGCTTCTGCTCACCACGCCTCCCCCAAGCCGCCTCAAAGGGCCCTTTCCCTCTGGAGGGAAGCAGACACTCCTGACCCCAGGGGCTCACCCCTGCCAGAGGGGCAGTGACCCAGACAAATGGGCATGATGGTTTCGGGATGTGACAGAGACATGGTGGTGGGGTTCTTAGGGGTCGCTGTCGGCCTTCCTGCTGAGTGGGCCCGAGAGATGGCACTGGCAGCTCTGCAGAGATCTGGGGAGGGGGCGCCGGCAGGGGGAACAGCAGATGCAAAGGCCCTGAGGCAGGTGGAGGAGCCCAGGCCCAGCTTACTCAGGGCTGGAAGCAAAGGACAGACACAGGAGGGGCTGCACAGCCTCCACCAGCACACGCGCTCCTGCAGTGGCCCTGGATTCTCCCGACAGCCTGCTCCACCTGGGTGGGCTAAGGGGGTGGGTAAGCTGAGGGGAAGGAGGTGGGGGGCTTCAGAGGCCCTGAGCCCTGAGCAAAGCCGTGGGGCCGCTCTGGGCCTTCCTGCCCAAGCTCCTGCCGGTCGCAGCGCTCTCTGCTGAGAGATGGGGGTTAGGGTGCAGCTGGCCCGCAAAGCTCAGCGTGCTGGCTGCCGAGGTCCCTGGTGCCGTGGCTGACTCCGCATCCTTCTCAACAGGCCACAGCAGTGGGGGGGGGGGGGCCCCCTACCCAGGGGCCGAAGGAGGCGCCCAGTGACCCGAGCCGGCCCTGGAGCAGGTCAGGGGCTGCTGTGGGGTCCCGGAGTCCCAGCTCTGCCCCTGCCCAGTGCAGGCCACTCAGCAGCCACCTGTCTCCCCTCCAGAAAGGCCCAGGGGTACCACAGAAAGGGTGCGTGTCTGCCCTTGACGGTGTGCGCGTCTGTGTGTACCTGTGGGCGTGTATGTAGTGTGTGTGGGTGAGCACCTCTGTGTGGTCTGTGCATGTGGGTGCTCGTGGGCACGGGCACGTGTGTGTGCACCCGGGCAGGACCTCATCTAGGCAGAGCCCGGAGCCAAGACTCGGGGTGTCCTCCCCCCGTGTTCCGCAGCTGCCTCCGCTGTGTGACGCACCCTCCCTTCAGACGCCGCAGCAGCCCGTGGGGGAGCCCCTGTGACTCAGCGCCTGCGGGGGGGCTGGGAGGTGACAGAGGAGGAGGCCGGAACCGGGCAGAGAAGAGGGCAGGAGGCTGTGGCAGTAAAGGTCCTGGCCCCCGAGCGCTCCCACCGCCCAGCGGCCACCTGCCGCGGTGGCAGTGCGGTTACACGCGTGTACGGTGTCAGGGCACAAAGGCGTGTTGGCCCACGTGTAGGGACCGTCTTCAGCCCCCGAGGGGGCTCAAGA
>NW_020172451.1:700587-701447 GCF_003031525.2 Neophocaena asiaeorientalis asiaeorientalis | reverse complement strand
CGAGGGGAGGTGAGTGTGCTGGAGTGAGGGGGGGTCCCGGGCGTGAGGTGCACGTGGGGGGCTCAGGGTCCTCCAAGTCCAGGAGGCAGGTGGGCCCCCGATGACTCGGGAGGCAGAGGCAGTCAGACCCGAGGGGGAGTGGAGGCTCCCCAGGCCCCTGTCCACGTGCCCAGGACGCCCCCGCAGGCACAGTGAGGCCCCTGCCTCCACAGCACCCGCCTCCGATGAGTGCTTCAGGGGAGGCCCTGTCCCATCCTGGTGCTGACCTGCCCTGGGCCTGAGGACTCCTCTTTGCGCTGCCGTGCGGGAGGGGAATCTCAGGACCTGGGGGCGGCCGGGGGCTCGGAGCTGTGGTCCACTGGCCTCCCCACCCTGGGACGTTACGTCCCCTTCCTCACCACACGTGGTCACTGGGGGCCAGCAGTTCTGTCTGCCCTGTACCTGACTCCCTAGTGGGCACAAAGGGACTGAAGTTTGGGGATCCCCGGGGCCAGTGGGGTCTGTCACGGGGCGAGAAGCAAGGGCCGAGCTGGGCCTGGAACACAGAGGTGTGCACCGTCGGGTTGGCAGGGTGGATGCCATCTTTCACCCCGGCCACACCGCAACGGTCCCTTCCCTGGGGACACAGGAGCATGGAGTGGAGGAGCCCTGGCCTGGGGGTGGGGTCTCAGGGAGGGGCAGAGCCCAGGGCAGGGTGGTGGCACTTGTGGGGCAGGCCCAGCCCCTTGGCACCATGTTTGTCTCTGTCCAGGCAGCCCACCCTGCCCATCCTCGTGAGGGTCCCCCCTGGGGTCCTCCAGGCCGTGTCTGTCTTCGGGGCCCTGCTCACTGCCCCCCAAGGTGTGCCCGCCCAGGTACGC
>NW_020172451.1:685552-700534 GCF_003031525.2 Neophocaena asiaeorientalis asiaeorientalis | reverse complement strand
CACCAGGGTAGAGCCCCGGGGGCAGGGTCCGGGTCAGGCCCTTCCTTTCAGCTGGCTGCCTTTTTAATAACAAGCAAAATTCCTCTTAAAAATACTCTGAGCCACTTTAAACATTTCTCAGAGAGTTAAATGGAAATCTAATAAAATCTGTGAAAAGTATTTTTAAAACAGCTTTATCGAGGTATAATTTACATCCCATGAAGTCCACCCACTTTCAACGACTTCAATGAGCCACCCACCCTTCAATGGTTTTAGTAAAACTTCCGAGTTGTGCAACCACCACAGTCCGATTTTAGCACGTTTTCCATCCCCTCGATGATCCCTTGTTCCCCACGAGCAGTCACTCGTCCCCCACCCCAGCCCCTGGCAACCATGCACCTGCTTTCTGTCCCACAGACTGGCCTTTTTTGGACATTTCATATAAACGGAATCTACAACTTGTAGCGTTTGGTATCTGGCGGCTTTCACTGAGCACACGCATTTTGAAGTTCATCCGTGATGTAACACGTCCATAGTTGGTTCCCATAAACATATTCCATTGTAGGGAACACGTTCTGCTTATCCATTCACCAGCTGATGGATGTTTGCTTTTTTCCCCCCACATTTTGGCTCTTACGAATAAGGCTGTTATGTACATTCAGGTACATGTCTTCGTGGGCACGTACATTGTCATTTCTTTTAGGTAGATACCTAGGAATGGCATTGCTGGGTCATGTGGGAAATTTCCATGTGACTTTTGAAGGAGTTGGCTCTACAGTTTGCATTCCCACCAGCAACGTGCGAGGCTTCCAATGTTTCCACGTCCTTGTCAACGCTCATTATCATCTTTCATTCTGACTGTAGCCATCCTAGTGGGTGTGAAGCGGTGCTGCATTCAGTTTCCATTTGATTTTCCTAATAGCTGATGATTAGACATGCACCAAAGAAGATACCCAGCTTCCCCCCTCCTTCTTTGGTTAAATGTCTAATCAAACTTTCGACCTATTTCTTACTTGGATTGCTTGTCTTATTGTTGTTCTTTAAAATCTTATATATGTTTGTGAATTGTGGTAAAATACACACAACTTTCAATGTATGTCGTATTCTGAGTTGTGAGTGTTCTTTATAGATTCTAAATGCAAGTCCTTTATTATTAATACATATAAGATTTGTGACCATTTAACCCAGTTTTCACCGTCTTACTGCTGGTGTTTGAAACACAAAACGTTGACTTTTGACCAAGTCCAATTTGTCTGTTTTTTCCATGGGTCCTGTCTTTAGTGTTTGCTGTACCTACTCAAGGGCACAAAGGTTTTCTTTTATGTTTCCTTTCAGAAGTTGCATGGCTGTAGCACCTACATTTAGCTTTATGGTTCATTTTGAGTTAATTTTTGTGTATGGTGTGAGGTAAGGGTCCAAACTCCTCTTTCCCCATGTGGATATCCAATTGCCATAGCACCATTTGTTGAAAAGAGTATCCTTTTCCCCAGTGAAAGCTGTGGCACCTTTGTCAAAACTCATCTGATCGTTTATTTCTGGATCTCAATCCTGTTCCATCGACCTGGATGTCAGTCCTTACTGCAAAACGTGCTGTCTTTATCACTGTAGCTTTAGTGTAAGTTTTAAAATTGGAAACTGTAAATTCTCCAGCTTTGCTCCTTTAAACAATTGTTGTGGCTATTTTGTGTCCTTTGCATTTCCATACACATTTTATGATCAGATTGCTAATTTCTGCCCCCCAGAAATCCACGCACGTTTTGATAGAAATTGCATTCGGTCTGTTCAGTCTGTGTGTACCGTAACAGTGTTGAGTCTTCCCACCCGTGAACACTGAATTTCTCCCCGTTTAGATCTCTTTACTCTCTCTTAGAATTGCTCTGTAGTCTCAAGTGTACAAGTCTTGCTCTCCTTTTGTTAAGTTTATTCCTAACCATTGTATTCTTTTCATTGCTGTTGTAAATGGAGTTGTTATCTCAATTTCCTTTCTGGATCGTTCATTGGTAACGTATCGAAATGCAGATGGTTTTTGTATGTTGATCTTGGGTCCTGGAACCTTGCTGAACGCACGTATTAGCGGCTTTTTCCCTCTATGTTCTGCCATTTGGCCCCAAATGTGTCACAAATGCAGAAGTGCATAGTTTCTGGTGGAGGAAAAGGGAACCTTCAGGTACGTGCAAAGTACCAGGAAAATAATGGAGAGGAAGAGGTTCAGTGAAATGACGCCAGAAGCTTTAAAATTTAAACTCCCGCTGTCACCCCTAATCCGAGTGTGCATGGATCTGATCCTAATTAGCATATCAAATACTTGGAAAATTGATCTGACAGGTAGACCTCCACCCAGGTCTCAGAGTGAGTACTAGGTGGTGCCCACGGGGCCAGACCTGATAAGAACAGCAAGCATTGAATATCGATTGGACATTGGAACCAGAGCCCACAGGAAACTAACATTCTCCATGGGCAGGGGGAGACCCATAATACTCAAATGTCCGGGGTAGAAACTGAAATCGCTTGGTATACGAAGAACATGAAAATCTCAACTCACATAAGAAAAGACAATAGACGCCAATGATGGGATGACACAGATGTTTGAATCATCTGACAGGGACGTTAAAGCAGATTATATAAAAATACTTGAACTACAAATTGCAAACAGTCTTGACAAAATACTAACATAGAAAGACTTAGCAAAGAAATAGAAAGATATAAACAAGCAAATAGAAATTTTGGAACTGAAAAATTCAATAACTAAAACAAAACAAAAAACCCTCACTAGATGGATTCAATAGCAGAATGGAGATGACAGAGGAAAGAATCAATGAACTCGAAGATATATCAATAGAAATGAATCTGTGGGAATTCCCTGGTGGTCCAGTGGTTAGGACTCAGCGCTTTCACTGCCGAGTGCACGGGTTCAATCCCTGGTCAGGGAACTAAGATCCCACAAGCTGTGTGGTGTGGCCAGAAAAAAAAAAAAAAAAAAGAAATTAATCTGAAAAATAGAAAAAAGATTTAAAAACTGAACAGAGTCTCAGGGGCCCATGGGACCACAACAAAGGGCTATATTTGTGGTGCTGGAGTCCCAGAAGGAAAGGAGAAAGACTGTGGGGCTGAAAACATATTTTGAGGAAATAATAACTGAAAATGTTGCAAGTTTGGTGAAAGATATAAACTTACAATTGAAGAAGCAGGGCTAATCCCATCCAGGATAAACTGAAAGAAATCCACACCAAGACGCTTGAAAATCAAATTGCTGGAAACTACAAACAAAGGAAAAATCTTAAAAGCAGCCAGAGAAAATTTATGTATTACCTATAGAGGAACTATGAATTGAATGACTGGGCTTCTCTTCAGAAACCGTAGAGACCAGAAAGACGTATTGGTAATACAACATTTTTCTGAGCACTGAAAGAAAAGAAACGTCAATTCAGGTTTCCACACCTAGCAAACTTCTGTAACTTGATAAACAGCATCAACAAAAATCCTACAGCTAATATCATACTCTCTGTGGAAGACTTACCGTGAAAGGCTTTCTCCCCAAAGATCAGCATCGAGTCAAGGATGCCCATCTTGTCATTCTTATTCAACACAGTACTAGAATCTGTAGCCAGTGCAATAGACCAAGAAAAGGAAATAACAGCATACGAACTGGAAAGGAAGAATAAAACTGTCCTTTTTTCTAGCAACACAATTATCTATGTAGAAAATCCCAGGGAATCTATTTTTTAAAAAAGAACCAAACTGTTAGAACAAATAAGTAGTTTAGAAAGGTTGCAGGATACAAGATCAACACAAAGAAATCAATCATATTCCTCCTATATACAAGCAGTGAATAATTGGAAACCAAAATTTTAAGAAAGTTGCTATTTATAATAGCTCCCATTTAATAGACATTAAAATGTCTAGGTGTCAGTTTAGCAAAACGTGTACAGGATCTGTGTGCTGAAAACTACAAAATGCTGTTGGAAAAATCAGAAAGATCTAAACAAATGGAAAGACTTACCATGTTCATGGATTTGAAGACCCAGCATAGTAAAAATGTCATTTCTCCCCAAAGTGATCTACAGATTTCACACGTTACCAGCCAAAATTCCAGCAAGATTATTTTGTAGAGGTAGACAAGCCAGTTCTAGAATTTATATGGAAGGGCAATGAAGCTGGAATAACTAAAACAATTTGAGGACTTCCCTTGTGTTGCTGTGTTAAGAATGCAGGGGACACGGGTTCGAGCCCTGGTCTGGGAAGATCCCACATGCCGCGAAGCAACTAAGCCCGTGCACCACAGCTACTGAGCCTGCGCTCTAGAGCCCGCGAGCCACAACTACTGAGCCCACATACCACAACTACTGAAGCCCGAGTGCCTAGAGTCCGTGCTCCACAACAAAAGAAGCCACCGCAATGAGAAGCCCACGCACCACAATGAAGAGTAGCCCCCGCTCGCCGCAACTAGAGAAAGCCCGCGGGCAGCAACGAAGACCCAACACAGCCAAAAATAAATAAATAAATTAATTTAAAAATAAAGACAGTTTAAAAAAAGTTAAGAAAACCCCATACACAGGGAGATCAGCTCGGTGCTTTGTGAACACCTAGAGGGGTGGGATAGGGAGGGTGGGAGGGAGGGAGACGCAAGAGGGAAGAGATATGGGAACATATGTATATGTATAACTGATTCACTTTGTTATAAAGCAGAAACTAGCACACCATTGTAAAGCAATTATACTCCAATAAAGATGTAAAAAAAAAAAAAACCTCAGCACTAAGAAAACAACACAATTTATAAATAGGAAAGGTCTTGGGACTTTGGGCATGGGTTCGATCCCTGGTCAAGGAACTAAGATCCTGCGTGCCGCGTAGTGTAGCAAAAAAAAAAAAAGGATGTGACTACAAATGCGAAAGGTCTTGAACAGACGCTTAGCATCATCAGCCACGACAGAATCGCAAACTAGAACCTTGATAAGAGAGCACTGCGTGCTTCTCAGAGCGAGTAAAGAAGAGACACTGACAATACCAAGTGCTGGCGAGGATGTGAAGCAACGGGACTCTTGGATGGGGATGCTGGGAAGGCAAAGCGGTGCGTCCACTCTGGGAGATGCTTTCTCAGTCTCTTATGCAGGTAACTATGTGCTTACCATGGGAAACAGCAACCCAACCTCAGGCGTTTGTCCTAGAGAAATGAAAATGTGTGTTCACACACAAACCTGTACATGAATACTGGTAGTGACTTTATTTGTAACAGCTGGAAACAACCCAGACATCTTTCAGTGAGTGAACGGATGAACGGGCCGTGGTGATCTAGACCATGGAATACTACCGAGTCACGAAAGAAACAAACTGTTGATTCACACAACCTCCCAGATGAATCGCAAGACATTACAGAGTGAGAGAGGCCAGTCCCCAAAGGCTGCCTTCTATCTGTTTCCATCCACAGGACCAACCTACCATCATGGAAAACAGATCAGTGGTTGCCAGAGGTTATGGGTGGAGGAAGTGTGCCCGAAAGGCATGGCAGGGGGTAGGTTTCGGGGTGATGTAACTGTTTTGTAACCTGTTACAGTGACGGCTATCGGCATGTGTTAAAATTCAGAGAACTGTCCACCAAAATTAAAAAGTCAATTTTTAATGGAGGGGATAAATTAGGAGTTTGGGATTAACATATACACACTACTATATATAAAATAGATAACTAGGACCTACTGTAGAGCACAGGGAACTCTACTCAATATTCTGTAATAAACTATATGGGAAAAGAATCTGAAAAAGAATGGATATATATATATATATATATAAACTGAATCACTTTGCTGTACACCTGAAACTAACACAGTATTGTAAATGAACTATATTCCAATATAAAATACAAATTAAAATTTAAAAAGTCAATTTTACTATGTGACAATTAAAAATTAGATGAACAAAATATTTTTTAAATGTATGTTTCAGGCCATTTTTACGCGCGCCCGGGCTTTCTCCTCGCAGCGAGTTCTCCTGCCGGGGGCGAGGGGCGACGGCCGCGCTTTCTCGGGGCACCCAGTCGCACAGTCTGGCGCATGCGCCCGGGAGCCGGGAGGATGGTCGTGGGGTCCCTCCTGGGTGGGTCAAAGGCGAGACAGAGCCTTGCAACCCAAGACGAGGGAGGTGTCCTTAAAGATGTTCCCCCCGATAAAAGCCACAGCGGGGCGGGACGGGGGGCAGAAGACGCGGGCCCTGGAGCCCCGTCCCTAACCTGCCGCGGGGGGGCAGCCAGGCTCCCCAGCCCCTCCCTAACCCCCCGCCCCTACCCGGCTCCCGGAGGCCTCCCGGGGCCGCCCCTGCCCCTCGCCCTCCAGGGCGTGTAGGCCAAGCCCCAGCCTCGTCCCCCGGGGCAGCCTCCCTCCTGCGACGGGCCCGCCCCGCAGCTGCTCCCTCTCCGCACCCCACCTGCGCCCCAGCCGCCGCCCTCCGGAGGAAGCGCGACCCTCCCCAGCCCGCCGCGGGGACCGGGGCGGAGACCAGACTTTGAGGCTGGGGGCGGGGTATCCTAGCGGCCGGCCCCGCCACCCCGCCCATCCCGCTGGCTCTTCGCGAAGCTCGCACCCGGCAGATCCCCGGAGGCTCCTGGGGCGCAAGGGCTGGGAGCGCTGCGGGCGCCGGGGTGGTCAGAGCTGCGGAGAACCCTCGCCCGAGGCGCCAAGTGACACTGGTCCCGCTGCAGAGGCAGGTGCGCCCCTCACCGCGAGCTCTCGGCTGCTTCACCCACAGCGCCTCTTCCCCAGCCGGCTGGACACACGCCCTCCCCAGCGGTCACTGCTGCGTCCAAGTTCTGGGGTCAGATGTGCCCCGGAATGCCCCGCCCCCCTCCCCGCACACCGCAGGCCCAGAGGGTGCATCTTCCCCTCGGCTCGCCCAACCTGGGGCCCACTCCCCAGCCTGACTCGCGTCCGCGTCTGCCGCCACGGCCCACTGTGTCCTGTCCTAAGGCTGTGCTCAGTGGCGCCCAGAGAAAGGTAGAAAAAGTATGTTTAAACGTGCACACGAAGAGTTTTAGAAAAAAAGAGTCGATCGCCTCAAAGTAATAAACAGCCGTTTAAAATAGCATTAAATCATCAGAATGTTATTGGAAGCTGTACTCATGAAGGTTCGGCGGGAACTGACAGCTCTTCGCTTTTTGGCTGGAAGAGGGTTGAATGTGGGACCTGTTGCTGGGGGCTGGCGAGGTGGGCGCGCACAGCTGCCCCGAGAGGTGCAGATGCCGCCGAGGCCCAGGCGCTGCTGTCCGGAGGTCCCGCTGCCAGGACCCGTCTCCCCGCCCTGCCTGCCGAGCTGCCTCCCCTTCCTCTGGTGGCCCAAGCTGGACACCCAAACCCTGGCCTCTGCTCGACCTCCAGGGGCAGAGACCACCAGCCAAGGACAAGCCCTTCAGCCCTCCTCAGCGCAGAGCCCAGTTCGCAGCTGCAGCCCGCCCCCCTACACGAGTTGTCGTTCCTGCAAGCTAGAAACCCCCCTAACTGCCAAACACATCAGAGCCCAGCAACTCTGAGGCAGCGACCATTTCTTTGTTCCTTCCTGACTAAACTCAGGGGGTGTCCCCCCACCCTCCTTCCGAGAGCCCTCTGCAGTCGGGCTTCCCCCCCAGGGCTCATCTCATCAAGGTGAGTTCCTGTCTCCAGATGGCCATGATCAGAGCTCCCCTCGCTTGGCCCGCAGCCTGGTGACAGTCGATCCTTTCCTGGAAACTCTCCTCCCCTCCTCAGCTCTGACCACCCCCCCCACACCCCCAGCGTCCTCACCCAGCCTCTCCTTATGCCCACTGTGCGCACGCTGGGGCCTCTGCCGCCGCAGCCCTTCTGGCCTTTCCATGGAAATCCTCAACAAGACTTCCAGAAGACTTCTCATTAGAAGCCTTGGAGAACACAAGCCAGTGGGAGGACATATTTGAAGTCCTGAAGAAAAAGAAAGACCTGTCAACCAAGAATTCTATATCCAGCAAAACTATCTTTCAGAAATGAAGGAGGAAGTAAGATGTTTCTGGATAAGTAAAAGTTCAGGGAGTTCATTTCCTTCGCTACTGGAAATGCTAAAGAGAGTCCTTGGGGCTGAATGAAAACACACTAGACAGTAACTCAAAACCACGAGAAAGTACAGAATACAGTAAAGGTTACTGCATGGGAGAAGCTAAAAGCTGGTACTATTGCAGTTTTGCTTTGTAACTCCTGTTTTTTTCCGTATGATTTAAAAGGCAAATGCATGAAACAATAGTCATAAATCTATGTTAATGGACACACAATAGATGAAGATGAATCTGTGACAACAACAGGAGAGGGATGTGGATGTGTAGGAGCAGAGTGTTTACTACTGAAACCAAATTGGTATTATTCAAACTAGGTTTTTATAAGTTTACGATTTTAATTGTAACTCCCAAGGAAACCAGTAAGAAAATACTGGGGAAAAAATACAGGAAAGGAAAGAAGAAGGACATCAAAATAGTACACCACAAAAAATCAACTAAATACCCAAAAAGGCAGTAATAGAAGAACTGAGGGACAAAAACCATGTAAGACATATAAGAAAACAAATAGCTATGGTAGAAGTAAGTCCTTTCTTTTCAGTATTCACTCTATTTTTTAAAATTTTATTTATTTATTTATTTATTTGGGCTGTGCCGGGTCTTAGTTGCGACACGCAGGGTCTCTGTTGTGGCATGCAAACTCAGTTGTGGCATGCATGTGGGGTCTAGTTCCCCGACCAGGGATTGAACCCAGGCCCCCTACGTTAGGAGCACAGAGTCTTACCCACTGGACCACCAGGGAAGTCCCTCAGTATTCACTTTAAATGTAAATGGAGGGCTTCCCTGGTGGTGCAATCATTAAGGATCTGCCTGCCAATGCAGGGCACACGGGTTCGAGCCCTGGCCCGGGAAGATCCCACATGCCATGGAGCAACTAAGCCCGTGCGCCACAACTACTGAAGCCCATGCACTTAGAGCCCATGATCCACAACCACAGAAGCCACTGCAATGAGAAGCCCATGCACCACAACAAAGAGTAGCCCCCGCTCACGGCAACTAGAGAAAGCCTGCACGCAGCAACGAAGACCCTACGCAGCCAAAAATAAATAAGTAAATAAAAAATATATTTTAAAAACTTTAAATGGGTTAAACTCTCCAATTAAAAGACAGAGATTGGCAAAGGCGATCCACCTTTGTACGCTTGCTGTGTACAAGAAACTCACTTTACATACAAAGACACAAAGAGGTTGAAAGTAAAAGGATGGAATAAGACGTTCCATGCAAACAGGAATCAAAGAAGCTGGGGCGGCTGTGTTATTATCACACAAAATAGGCTCGAGGACAGTTATTTTTCCTGAGATCATGTATGGAATGGGTTGTACCTGCCTGGATCATATAAAGGGTGAGGTTTTTGTCTTTGCAGTCTCTTAATGCTCATCCAATAATAAAGCTGTTTCATCCCTTTCTACCCTTGTGGAACGACTCACTGGGTTTTTGGGGTTTTTAAATAAATTTATTTATTTTATTTATTTATTTTTGGCTGCGGTGGGTCTTTGTTGCGGTGCGGGGGCTTCTCACTGTGGTGGCTTCTCTTGTTGCGGAGCACGGGCTCTAGGCACGTGGGCTTCTGGAGTTGTGACTCGTGGGCTCAGTAGCTGTGCTTGCGGGCTCTAGAGCACAGGCTCAGTAGTTGTGGCGCACAGGCTTAGTTGCTCCGTGGCATGTGGGATCTTCCCGGGCCAGGGCTCGAACCCGTGTCCCCCGCATTGGCAGGCAGATTCTTAACCACTGCGCCACCAGGGAAGTCCGACTTACTGGGTTTTAATTGTTGGTCCACCAGCTCCATCTCCTTCCCGTCTTGGCGTGAGACCCAGCCTGCCACTCTGCCCCCAAGACCATCTCCTTCCCTTAACCTGCTCCAATTTTTCTTTCTGAATAAACCTTTTATGTCCTAGATAATTTACTCTTTTTTTTTTTTTTTTTTTAATGTTTATGCCTCTGTTCTCTGCCTTGGGCAGGGATCTGTGTCTGTTTTGTTCACTGAGGGAGTGACACCCAGAAGGCCCTACAGAAGCACTGGCGAACAGAGGCAGCTCAAACTTACCACGTGCAAACACCAGCTCCTGCTGCTACATTTCCATCCCAGCCCATGGAGCCCCACCTCCAGACACTGAGGAACGTTGGTCTATTTGACTCGTACCCCCGTATCCAAGCCAGGGCACCCCATGGCCGCACCTGCCTGCCACAGCCCCTCACCTGTCCATCCTGCTAGAACCAGACTCACGCGTTGCCGGGACCACACTCCTCTAAATGGCAGCCCTTCCACACTTCCTATTTGCTTTCCTGGGCCCCTTCTTCTCGCACTGGCACTGGGCACCCCGTTATAAGTTACATATTCAGCTGTTTGTGGTCTGTCTTCCCCAGGCAAAGGTCCGCTCCAGGTAGGGTGGCCGATGGCCCTGTGTGCCTGGGGTTTAGGGCTGAAAATCCTGACCTGAGAAGCCCCGCAGTTCAGGGCAGACCCAGGTATTTCCCCCGCTCCGGGGCCAGTGCTGTGTGTTATTAGTGCTGGGACAGGGTGGCACCCAGTGGGTGCTCAGTACCTGCTTAAGGAATGAATGAGGTACACAGATGTCCAAAGGCTCGTCCAGTTAAGCTGTGGGCCCTGGCGGGGGTGACCCTAGTCCTCCCTCGTCCGGGGCCTGAGTGCATCAGCACCTTTCTCCGGGGCAGGGGTGAGGATGGGGTTTCCCGCTTGGCGGGCGGGGGGGCCAGTCTTACTTGGTCCATGGCCAAGGCAGTGGGCCTGCTGGGCCATGGGGCTCTGGGTGTGGTTCCAGATCCTGATGTGGAGGCGGGATGTAAGGTCCAGCTCAGAAGCGGGTGCTGAGTGCCGCCACCAAGTGGTGGCCCACTTGGTGCCCCACACACTGGACAGTGGGGCAGCTGGGACCAGAGCGTGTCCCTCCCCTCCCCGTCCCCTGTAGCCCTCCACACCCTTAGTCCTGGAGAGGAGCACGGCCGCTGCCTCTGTGTGGGCCTCTGTTTCTGCCATCTGGGGTGGCCAGGGCTGCTGAGGAGTCTTGGGGGAGCCTGCATCCGGTCAGTTCCCCGCAACCCCCGCCAGCAAGTCCGCCATCCCACCTCCAGGCGGCAAGGATTCCTGGGGTGGCCCTGGGTCCCGCTGGGGTCTGTGCATGGACCAGGGGACCCCTGGATGGTCCAGGCATGGGAAGCAGGAGCTTGTGGGACGGGGAGAGGGGGCCCCAGCCAGAGCTGGGACCTTGGTCCCCCACCCTCCCGGGTGCCTTGATGGGGAGGGGACACCTGGGGCAGACAGGGGTCTCCACAGGGCCCTTGGGCAGGGGACCGGGCCTGGCTGGGGTAGGGGAGTGGGAGCCTGGGGCTCGAGGGGTGGTGCAGCCCCTGCCAACTGTCAGGGGGCGGGCCTGCGGGCTGAGTGGGCACGGGGTGGCCCTGACCCACCCGTGGGCGCCACTCTCCCCCCACCCACGGGGGCGGCTGTCGGGCTGTTGGCGTTCCTAGCCTGGGGATGTCCTGCGATACAGGCGGGGCTGTACGTGGCGGAGGGCGGCAGGCTCCACCCGTGTCCGTGGCTCCACCCTCGCCCCAGCTGCAGTCCTGACCTCCATCCCGTTTTAGGAGGTATACCCAGGCCCGTGGTCCTCCCAACCCCACCCTAAGGGCCACCTTGCCCTGCAGACCCCATCTCTGTCCTCAAGGAAAGAGGCGAGCCAGGTGGACAAGTGTTTACTGAGCGAGGGGCCATGCTGGCTTTGCCTGCCCCCCTAGTCGGCTGGGGGCAGCAGGCCCCATTGAGAGAGGGATAGGAGAAGGCCCGGTGGACTGTGTCCGGCTGAAGGAGGGACAGCCCAGCCAGGGCCTGGGTGTAGGGGCGCAGACACAGCGCAGCTGACATCCAGGGCGGGGCCTGGATGCCCCGTGGTCTCGTGGAGGTGACTCCAGACACAGCTCGGGAGGCGTGGCCCGGTGGTCCTTGTGAGCCGGCAGGAGGGTCCTGGGAGGGCAGGCCCAGCCGGCCAACTGCTGGGTGACCCCTGGCCTGGGACACGGAAGTGACACTGCAGGGTCAAGGGTCCCCCTGTGGTCCTTGAGCACAGATGGCACACAGTGGCCCTCAGGGAGTGTGACTGTCTGAGAATGGCTCATCCTGGCACGTGGCCCCTGAGGCCAATGGAAGCAGCCAGCCCTCACTGGACTGGCCTCGCTGGGGGCCTGGGGAGTGGAAGGTGGTCTGAGCTCTGCGGGGGGCTGGTGCAGGGTGGTGTTCGGGCCGTGGGCTCCCTCGAGCTCTTAGCAGAGTCTCTGAAGGGTCGAGGGAGAGCTGTGTGAGGGACACACTGGGGGGCCAGTGAAGGCCCAGCCTGGGCAGCAGGGGGCCACCCGGTATGTGGAGCCCAGCCATTGTGGGCATGTCCCGGCCCCAGACCCGCCCAACTACAGAAGGGGCGCGGCCACACTCTGTACTTCAAAGAGCACTGTCCTCAGGACCAGAGGTGCAGGCCGTGCCCCCGGTTGTCCAGAGGGAGTGGGACCACGCTGCGATGGGGCAGGTCAGGGGCTGGGCCACCCGGGGAAGGGCGCATCCCACCCAGCCGTTCTCTTGGACCCCACTCGGGGGGCTCAGAGGGGCTGGAGGTCCTTTGACTGGAAGCCCCGGCATGGCCCAAGGGCCCGCGGGAGCCACAGGCCTCTGGAGAGCTGAGGCACATAGGTGGCACGGTCTGGGGCCAGGTGAGACCCACTGCACCGCCTGCTCTGAGGCCCAGCCTTCACAGTCAGAGGCTTGGCGTGCCCAGGCGCGAGCCGCCACTCACCGCATCCCAGCAGTCAGGCCCCGGCACTTGCTTCTTCCTGGTGAGACACCTGGCCTCAGGCTGCTGTCCCCTGGGTGGCCGCTGGGGAGACAGGAATGGGGGGCTGGCTCAGGTGGCCCAGTGCCACCCTCGTCTGGGGGCACAGCCGCCCCCAGCCCAGCCCTGCCTGTACGGTGGAAGGCAGGAGAGGGGTCCGAGACCCCAGTCGCTCAGGGTGCACTGCCCAGTGCAGCCAAGCCAGTGCCCGCGCGGCAGGCAAGTGTCCTGTCTCCGGGGGAGTCCGCCCAGACCCCAAGGGCAGTATGCCCCCCAGGTGCCCACCACTTGAGCTGGGCCCAGTCACTCTCACTGCTTCCTGGGACTCGCCCAGCATAACACTGGGGCTCCAGCCGTGGCCCCAGGCCAGCCACCGGGCCACCCGGCTGGCAGGTATTAGAGCCCCAGTCCAGACATGAGGCCCCTAGGGGTGACCATCGCCCCTTTGACCTGTGATCTGCTGGAGGTGACCTTTGCTGGGGAATGGGACCCAGACTTGGCTGAAAAGCTCTGCTGGGTCAGGGAGTGGGGGGCAGTTGGGGGATACAGGCGTGAGGAGCCTCCGCGGGCCCCGGGGCATTTCCCGGGGGAAGGCGGGCAGGACTGGGGCTGCCCTGGAACTGCTGTGACTTAGCTGAGTTCAGAGGCCATTCAAGACCTACCCAGCTGCCCATGTGCAGAAAGGGCCGTGAGAGCCCTGGGCGCCGGAATGCTCCCCCCGCGACCGGGGTGTCCACTCTCCACAGCTACCAGGAGAGGTTCTGTGCTTGCAGGTGGCTGTGCCTGCTCTCCCCCCCCGACCCCCGGGCAGGAGCCACCCTGCTGGGCCACACCCAGGCCCTGGGCGAAGGGTGGGCTGGGGACATCGTGTTCCCGCACAGTTGGAACCGGAGCCCTGATTGGGGTCGGAGCAGTCAGGGAGGAGACGCAGCGCACCTGGCACCGTGGGACCCGGCTGGGTGCTTGGAGGCTCTGGGGCGGGCTTGACCGCCCAAGTCAGGGCGGGGCCGGGCCTGACTCCGAGGCGGGGGGCCCCTCTGTCGCCTGCCGAGCCCCAGTCTCCTGTACCGTGCGCCCCGCCCCCACTCCAACACGGGAGACGGGGCTTCCGGGGCCAGTCTGGGGTCCAGCCCTTGCCTCTTGCAGCCCCCCGAGGGCCTGTCCTCCCTGCCCCCTCTGGCTGAGGCCTGGGCCCGGCGCTCACCGCACTGGAGGTCGCACAGCTGCTGGGGGGCGGAGAACTGGATGTCGGTCCTTCTGCCCTGCAGGCCGGGTTCGAAGGCAGCGAGAGCGGGTCAGCACAGCCAGCAGCCGCTCCCTGAGCCCCGCCCGCATTCCGCAGAGGCACTGGCTGGAGGGACTGTGTAGCTGGAGGGTCCCCCAGGGCAGCTCTGGGGAGGCGGGGGCTCCCCTGAGGTCTGGGAGTGGAGGGGTGGGCAGGACAGCACCACCCACCTGGATGCAGGTGCCGGGTGCGCAGGCCTGGTCCCCGGGAATATCCACAAAGGCCACGGCAGGGTCCTCTGTGGGGTCACCCTGGGTGGGGGAGGGGTAGGTCACGGGCAGCGGGGGTGCAAACCGGGCTCCTCTGCGTCCCTGCGGAGCCCTCGAGTCAGCCCTCTCAGCACCCTCCCCGCCAGGGCTGGCTTGGGGACTCCGAGGAACTGAAGGGTCAGCACACTCCCCCCCCAGGTCTCCAAGACGGTGCCCACCACACCCAGCTCACCGCAGGGATGGGGGTGGCCTGGAGCACCCGGCGGCACGCGGGGGGCCACGTCTTCCCTCGGTGACACAGGCACACCTGGAAGTGGGCAGGGCTGGGCGAGAAGAAGGCCACCCGGAGGTGGCCCGGAGCGGGTGCCGGCTGGACAGTCATCTTCCAGGCTGCGGGGGGCAGGGGTGAGGCCCAGCACGCCACCCCACAAGTGACCAGCACCCTGTCGTCTTGTCCGCCCGACCAAGAGGCATTTACAAAAGCAAAGGACCTTCTTTGCTGCGGCCGCCCTGCAACGGCCCCAGCCAGCCTCCCTCCCGCCCTGCGGGGGGCTCACCTGGGAAGCGCAGCTGCTCAAAAGGGCACCTCACCAGGAAGCCCAGGCTCGTGGAGAACTGCAGGGAGGCCGAGGG
>NW_020172451.1:681854-684595 GCF_003031525.2 Neophocaena asiaeorientalis asiaeorientalis | reverse complement strand
GGGACAGGCTGGCCTCCTTCCTGGCCCTCTGGGACTGGTTACACTCCCCCCGCCCCGCCCCCATGGGACCAGGAGGGGGTCAGAGGGGCCACTGAGTAGCTGGACCCCAGGGCTGGGCAAGGCACAGGGGGATATGTGGCTGCGGGCCCCTCCCCTGGCTCCTGGGCCCCCTCCCCAAGCCCTGGTAGTGCACGAGGCGGGCTGCGGACTGGCCCACTCACCTTCAGGCAGAGCTGGGGCTGGGTGTCCACAAGAGGGTACTGCACCTGAGGGGCGCTCAGGTCAGGGCCCTGGCCGCCCATCCCCGCCCCATCCCTGCCTGGGGGGCACTCACCCTGCTGTGTGCGGGCCGGCCGGACTGCTCCAGCTCCAGGCACTGGGGCCCTGGCCCTGGGCGCCAGCACAGACTCACACGGCCACTCATGGGACAGGCAGGCTCCCAACTCAGCTCCTGGCTCCCCGGGTGGTAGTGGATGGCGTCCCACAGTGTCTCCGTGTCTGCAGGGACCCTCCCCCAGGGCTGGCATCAGCTGGCGCTACCCCAGCCGCCCGTGGGCCACAGGACTGAGCACCTGCTAGAGTAACCATCGGGCTGGCCCAGGACCCAGGTGCCTTCTCTCGGGGGCTCTGGGCCTGACCCGAGTCTGTGTGTGTGTTCTGTGAGCACCCCGCACCCCTCCGGGAGCCCCTCCCGGCAGCCTGGGCTCTTCCAGGTGGCCTGGCTGCGACACGTGCGTGCTAGTGCACCGGCCGACACGCGCTCTCCTGCACGCTCACGTCCACGCGCAGGCTCTGCCGCCTTGGAGGGCTTGCCCGGAACACACTTGGCTGCCTGCCGTCCGAAGCAGGCTCAAGGGCTGAGGCTGGGCTTGCCCCCCGCACCCCGTCTCACCCCCGCTCGAGTCAGCCGTCCCAGCTGGACAGGCCAGCCCATACCCTGCTGGGCACCTCTGACCCGCCCATCTCCCACCCTTCTCTCCTCGCTCCCCCCTCCTTCCCCCGGCACCACAGGGCACTTGCCATCTTCGAAGGGGCAGGTCTGGATCCGCACGGCGTCAGGCGTCGCAGACCAGCCCTGCGGGAGGGACTGGGGTCAGCGCAGGGTCTGCCCATCCTTTTGTCCACTCCCGGCTGTCAAGGCCACATCCTTACTGACCTCAAGGCACAGGCACGACAACTCTTGTTTGTAGGGCAGAGATGGGGCGGGGCTCACTCGCACTGGGGCGCCCGCGTCTTCGCAGGTGAACCACTTGAGGCAGAGCCGCACGTAGTAGTCGGGGCCCCCTGACTCTGGCACCTGTACCAGAATGACCTTGCGGCTGCGGTCCACCGAGTAGGAGAGCTTCCCAGCTGTAGAAGGGAAGCAGGTGAGGTCACGCTGGGGCCAGAGGTCACCAGGCACAGGGCTCCCTTGTGCTGACAGCCTCCAGGTGGTGACCCCTGCCAGACCCAGGTATTTTGGGAGTCGCCCACCTGAGGACCCATCATGATTTCCCGAGTGGGGAGGGCAGAAGATCCCAGTGGGAGGCCCGTGGGTGCCTGCCACCACCTGAGAGTCTTCCCAGGAGCCATGGGGCCCAGGTCCCACCCGGGGAGGGGGCCTCACCAAAGCAGTCGGGCACGTTCCTCCCTACGTCCTCGTCTGCGCAGTCTGCGAACGACAGAGGCAGTGTTGGGCCCAGCCCGCTCTGCACCAGGGGCCGCCCCCCAGCTGGGCCTCTGTCCCTGGGGTTTCCAGAAGGCCTTCCTCTCCAGGGAAACGGAGACGCTGAATTAAGCCAAATGCATTGCTGGGAGCCGTCCAGCGTGGGGCCCTGCCCCCTGCCCTGGGTGAGTCCCACCCTGAATCAGTCCCGGGAAGCTGGATGGCAGCTGTGCCCGCGCCGGCCCACCTTCCACATGGTACCGCTGGTCCAGCTGGACCCCGCAGAAGTGGGGGACAGTCCTCAGGGTGACGTAGAGGCTCTGGGCCACGCTCACCTCAAAGCAGTCAAAGTGCACCTGGAGCTGGGCAGGGGCGGGTGGGAACTGGTGGAGCTGGGACCTCTGTCCGCCCACCCCTGGCCAGGCCAGTTCCACACCACACAGCTGGAACCCAGGGTCTGGGGCAGAGGAGGAGGGGCACCCACTCCTTGGGCCTGGGGTGGCAGAGCCCCAGGACGGTCTATGGATCAGGTGGCCAGGAGGGGAGGGCAGCCGGGAGCAGGCCAGGGGACAGGTGCAGCTGCCCGGCACCGGCTTGGGGCTGGACCCGCAAGTCCGGGTCAGACCCTAGTCTCACCTGCTGCCCCACCTGCAGCCGGCGGGAGGCCCTGGGGACCCGCACGCTCTGGCACTGTGTCTCCTGGGTGTCCAGGCTCATGGAGCAGGCCTCCAGGCCCCGCAGGCCCTCTGGGTGGAGGGAGGGGCCGGCAGGGCTGTCAGAGCCCTTCCCTCCCCTCCTCTGTGAAGGGCAGTTAGCAGGGTCTCCCTGGCCCACCCCACCCCCGTCTTGTCACGGGGATTAAAGGAGCCCTGAGCCCACCACCCCACTTCCTGGGTGTCACCACCATCATGGTCACCATGCAGCATGAGAGAGGCCTTGACGCGCAGGAGCAGGGAGCAGCCATCGCGGGGGGCACACTTCATGGCAGTGGAGAGGGTCAGGGCCTCCAGGACGGACCCGGACATGGACGTGGGGGGCTTGCGGCAGAAGCTGTTGAAAACATTTCCTGGGGAGGGGAGAAGGAGGGTGAGTTCCA
>NW_020172451.1:641304-680441 GCF_003031525.2 Neophocaena asiaeorientalis asiaeorientalis | reverse complement strand
GAGTCCTCCCTACTTGCCCCAGTGCAGTCAGGGAACCAGGCCCCCGGTGAGTGGTGGCCACCCTGAGCCATGCTCAGAGATGGCCGCTGGGCGCCAGGAGTGGGCCCCCGCCTGGCCAGCAAGGGGGCAGAGGAGCCCCCCTCGGCAATGGGGAGAGTCCTCCCTACTTGCCCCAGTGCAGTCAGGGAACCAGGCCCCCGGTGAGTGGTGGCCACCCTGAGCCATGCTCAGAGATGGCCGCTGGGCGCCAGGAGTGGGCCCCCGCCTGGCCAGCAAGGGGGCAGAGGAGCCCCCCTCGGCAAGCTGGCGGGTCCCACGGACAACAAAGATGGGCGACAGCAAAGGTGTGCTGGGGGCACGGGGGGCCTGACCTCAAGGGCACTGCCGCCTAAGGCCCTGACCACCGGCAGGCGGCTGCACCGGCCCAGGTGGGCCTGGCCCCGACGGCCTCGGTCAGGGCACCAGAAACTGCGGCCGGACCAAGTGCTGCGCAGGGAGCTGGGCTCTCACGTTCAGGCGCTGGGGCCGAGCAGTATCTTCGGCCTTGGCTCTGCCAGATTTGCAGGCGGACGCTTCAATTTCGGGGAGGGGCGTTGGTTCCACAGGAGCCACCACACCCCAGGGGGCCCCGCACCCCATGGAGTTGGCAGTCCAGGTTCTCTGCTGCACTCAGGGCCGTGGCGTTCACGCCTGGTGACGTGTCAGACTGGGGAGTAACCTGGGCGGGACAGTGCGCCCAGGAAGGGGAGGTGTGTGTGCTCAGTGGTGCCTCCAGGGGGCCCGGGCCCCAGGCAAACGCCGGGAGCGTATCAGGAAGACCAGCTTCTTGGGCTGACAGTCAAGGGGAAGTAAAGGACGAAAATGCCGGGAGGAGAGGGGACACTGGTGGGACCAGGTGGAACTGTTGAATGCACGTGATGGGGGGGAAGCAGAGGCTGAGGGTGCACCAAAGGCTTCCTCGCTGCAGAGAAAGTGGAGCAGGAATGAGGCATCCCCACGGACCACGGTGGCTGACCACTGAGACCCTGGAGAAGGGGGGGCAGAGGCACCGCGGCTGAGACACAGACGGACGCGCTGGCCCATCACTCAACAGAGTCCCGACTGGACCGTATCCGAAACAACTCAAAGAGGCAGCAGGAACTACGAGGTCTGAAATGTTCCTGGGAAAGAAACCCAGTGCTGTGGATCCCACTGTGGCCAAGATGGAGTCACAGGGGTCAGATTTTCCCTCGAGCCTGAAGCAGCCTGGAAACCAGACAAGATACAGTCTCAAGACAGCGGACGTGGGGAAGGACAGACGGCCATGCCCGACGGACGGGGACAGATGGCCATGCCCGAGGGACGGGGACAGACGGCCATCCGAGGGATGGGGACAGACGGCCATGCCCGAGGGATGGGGACAGACGGGGGAGCCTAACGAGGGCCCTGCTGTCTTGAGAGCCTTTCCAGGCTGTGGCAGAGGGAGGGGGAATTTGGGACCCCGACACCCTCCCAAAGTGGAGAAATGGGGCAGACGGAAGTGGCCAGAGTTTGCAGGATGAGCGCAAGAGGAGGGATGATGCAGAGAGAGCAGGGGAATGCGTGCTCGGCAGAGAGCGGATGAACACGTGGATGTGAGGGGCTGCAGGAAGAGGAGAAGCCCAAGGCGTTTGCGGGGACAGCACCCTGTCCGCACCCGGGGCCAGGACTATCACCATTCCCAGCCAGATGGGGCCCCGGGTACACTGTATGCGAGAGTCTTGCTTCTGTAGGAGAATAGCTAGCCTTAGATGGAGCACTGCTCTGGCCTCGCCTAACAAATCTTAAAGACCCCCAAAGGTTACCCTGTTTCTAAGGAACTTAACTGTATTTCAGAAATGGCTCAAGAATATTTGTATGGATAAAAGTATATATCCGGCACGCAACAGGTAAAAATCACCGTGTCTACCATATAATAGAAAATTACAAGCCATGCAAAGAATCAGGAAAACATAACCCAGAATGAGGGGAAAAATCAAATAAAACCGACAGAGATGTTAGGATTAGTAGACAGGAACATTCAAACAGTTACCGTAACTGTATTCCACATGTTAGACATGAAAGATATTAAAAAAAAAAAAACCCAAATCCAACCTTTAGGGATGAAAACTACAGTGCCTGAGATGAAAAATACAACAGCTGGTTTAATAACAGATTAGCCATTGGAAAAAAAAACACTGGAGAACTTGACATAGCAATAGAAAACATCCAAAAGTAGATGGAGAGGGATTGTGGCGATGGTGAAGGTGTGTTGACGATGACGGCGACGATGACAATGATAGCAACGATGGCGATGATGATGGTGATGATGGTGACGATCATGATGGCGATGGTGATGGTGATGATGATGGTGACGATGATGATGGTGATGGTGATGGTGGTGATGATGGTGATGGTGATGGTGATCATGGTGACGATGGTGATGATGGTGATGGTGGTGATGGTGGTGATGGTGATGATGGTGATGGTGATGGTGATCATGGTGACGATGGTGATGATGGTGATGGTGGTGATGGTGGTGATGGTGATGATGGTGATGGTGATGATGGCGATGGTGATCATGGTGACGATGATGATGGTGATGATGGTGATGGTGATGATGGTGATGATGGCGATGGTGATGGTGATGGTGATGGTGATGATGGTGATGGTGATGATGGTGGTGATGGTGATGATGGTGATGATGGTGATGGTGATGGTGATGATGGTGATCATGGTGACGATGGTGATGGTGATGATGGTGATGGTGATGATGGTGATGATGGTGATGATGGTGATGGTGATGGTGGTGATGGTGATGGTGGTGATGGTGATGATGGTGATGGTGGTGATTATGGTGATGATGGTGATGATGGTGGTGGTGATGATGGTGATGATGGTGATGGTGGTGATGATGGTGGTGATGGTGGTGATGGTGATGGTGATGGTGGTGATGGTGATGGTGATGATTATGTGGTGATGATGAGGTGATAATGATGATGGTAACAGTGGCGATGATGGTGATGATGATGGTGAAGGTGGTGGTGACAGTGGTGAGGAAATAATAGAACAGAGCACTGGGGAGCTGTAGGACAACTTCAAGTGACCTAATGTATGTGTGGTTAGGGGGAATGGGGAAATGAAAAAAAACTTGAAAAAATGATAGAAAATTTTCAAACTTGGTGAGAACTATAAACTCACAGATCCAAGAAGCCTGAAGAATGATAAGAAATATGAAGAAATTACACGGCACACCAGGATCAGTTTGCTCAAAGCCAGTGGTAAAGAGAAAACTGTAAAAGCCACCAGAGGAAAAAAGACATGTGATGTGCAGAGGAACCGAGGTAAGGAAGGCGCAGAATTCTTTTTGGCAGCAACGCAAGTGAGAAGATGATGGGGACAAAGACCCTGCAGGACTGAGAAACAAGCCCCGCCCGCCTAGCATCCTATCCCTGCCCGCATATGCACGACTGATTCTCAGCAAACATGCTGGGCACTCAGCGGGAAAAGGGTAGTCTTTTCAGCAAATGGTGCTGGATCAACTGGGTGTCCCCAGGCAAACAATGCGCTTCCGTCCACACCTTTCACAACATGCAAAGTTCACCTAAAATGGACTGTCAACCTCAATGTAAAACCTAAAACTATAAAACTTTTAAAAGAAAACACATTTTTATTCAATAAAAATCTCTGTGACCTTAGGTAAGGCAAAAAATTCTTAGATACAACACTGAAACCGTGACCCATAAGAGAAAAAAATGAATAAATTGGATTTCATCAAACTTTAAAACTTCTGCTCTTTGAAAGACCCTGGTAAGGAGTGAAAAGATAAGTCAGAGATTGGGGGGAAATATTTGCAAATCATGCACCTGCTAAGGAACTCGTGTTCAGAATCTATAAAGAACTTTCCAAATTCAATGATAAGGAAACCAACAGCACAATATAAAGTGGGTGCCTGTCTGTCCTCAGTGCAGGAGGGGCGGACTGGGGGAGGGGCTGCAGGCTTCCACCGTCCTCCCCCCAGACTGATGGAGGTTTAAAAAGTAATAAAGCCAGCGAGTAGTTGGCTGCCTTTTTTTATCAACATGCTCTGGCAGTTCTAAACAGTGTTGGTGATAAAATCTTCCCCGTTGGTGGAAGATCTAAATGATGGCCTGCCCCCAGCCTGGCCCCCAACTGCATCCTTCGCCCACTGTCATCTTGGAGCTGATGTACCTAAGGTGTGGGGTCAGATGGATGACTCAGAGGGGACAGCACCCCAGGGCAGTGGCTGGAATCGGAGGAGAGGCCACCTGCAGGAGGCAGCTGAGTCCCTGTCTGGCCACAGGGGCTAGTGGTCAAGCCCGGTGGGTTAGTCACGTAACGTGGCGGCGAGGAGGACTGTGTCCCCAAGCCTGACGCTTCCTTGCTCTGAGGGTCATCCTTAGAGCTCGGTGTGCAGCCCTCTCAAAAGAAGCGATTGTGCTTTAGAATTCTCTCTCATGTGTGTGAAAACTTCCTCTTCTGCGCAGAAAGTGAGAAGTCTGCAACTTTTGACCTTTTCTGGAAAAAAACAAAGACCTTCCAGCCAAGCAAGGAAAGGATCAGAGCCAAAAAAAAGGTAGAGCCATAGAAGAGCATGGTGACCATGGGAAATGAGGAAATACATAGTTAAGTATAATGGATGCGAAGGAGAAGTGGCTTGTTGTAAATAAATGAATAAAAATAAGAACAGGCTCTTGTCCCAAAGTAAGCTCACAAAACAGGAGAGAGTATATAGAAGAAAGTGAGGCAGGGGACTTCCCTGGCGTTCCAGTGGTTAGTGCTCCACGCTTCCACTGCAGGGGCTGGGGTTCAATCCCTGGGGAACTAAGATCCTGCAAGCCGTGCAGCGCGGCCAAAAAAAAAAAAAAAAAAAGTGAGGCAGAAACACTAAATTATTTCTGGTTCAAAATAATGGGGAAAATAATTCATTGCTACTGTGTGGAAAGAATTGTGAACTCATCATAAATACTTACGGAGAAGTAAATATATTTGGTCTTGTTTAGAGAGGCTTCCTAAAAGAAGACCTGACAGCTGTATTTTAAAACGGAGACATATGAACTCAAAAGGAAGAAGTGGGTTACGAAGTGAACACAGGAATGGGTAGAACACGGTGGTGAATTTAAATTCATGCTGGGAGGGCAGCAGGAGAAAGAAGGACTCCTGTCTGTTTAAAAACAAGTTGCAAGTTCCATTTCCCACCCTATGGTAGCCCACGCTGTTTGGACCATTTCTACTGAAAACAACTAACAATGCTGGAGAAAAAAATATACATGTAAAAAAACAAAAAAAAAAAAAAGAGAGGGCTTCCCTGGTGGCGCAGTGGTTGAGAGTCCGCCTGCCGATGCAGGGGACGCGGGTTCGTGCCCCGGTCCGGGAAGATCCCACGTGCCGCGGAGCGGCTGGGCCCGTGAGCCATGGCCGCTGAGCCTGCGCGTCCGGAGCCTGTGCTCCGCAACGGGAGAGACCACAACAGTGAGAGGCCCGCGTACCGCAAAAAAAAAAAACCAAAAACCTGTGAGAGCTGAGAAAGAATCAGGATCATCAGTATAAACCCTGAGGAAGGGCAGAGGGACGCAGAGCACAGGAAGCCGCGTTCCCGGGCGTCTCCCAGCCCGGACGCTGAGGGCTCCAAGTGTGCGGCCCAGACCAGGGGATCCCAGGGCTGCTCCGTCACGGTGAGGGGAATCAGGAGAAACCTGCCCCCTCCCCGAATCCTGGGGCGTGGTGGGAGGGCAGGGGCAGTGGAGCTTCCTGGAGAGCCCACAGCCTCCGTGGGCCTGGGTGCTGGGTCCCGGCCCTGGTCTGCACCCCCAGGAAGATCCAAGAGACTTCAATCTATGACTTAGTTAGAAATGGTCCTGATAGTCACATGTCACTCCTGGGTGCCACTCAGAAACAAAGGGGAACCTGGTCTGGGGGAAGGCGCCTACATCCTAGGCTGTGGGGAAGGCATCATTTCTCAGGGGCATGGAGCAGACATTTTTTTTTTTTTGGCCACACCCCGTGGCTTGTGGGATTTTAGTTCCCCAACCAGGGATCAAACCTGGGCCCTCGGCAGTGAAAGCACGGAGCCCTAACCACTGGACCGCCGGGGAATTCCCTGGAGCAGATATATTTAGTGATAAACAAAGTTGCTGGGGAAACAAAGCACCAAGAGAAAGAACCAGCAGAGACATGCCATGGACGGGTCCACGGAGTGCTACAACAGGTCGGACACAGACTGCAGACCAACCTGCTGAAAGGATAGGCTTGAAAATATGTGCAGGGAAAAAAACTATAAAGAGGGACCTAGCACGTTTGAACGAAACAAATAGAATTTCTGGGAACAAAACCCACAGAAACAGAAATTAAAAAGCAATACATGGTTTGGAGAGCAGGTTGGACATCACTGAAGAGAGAATTAGTGGGAGAAAGATCACAGTGGATGATACAGAAGAAATCAGCAAAGAGACAAAGGATGGAAAACGCAGAAGGGAGACTGAGAAATAGGAAGAAAGAAGTGAAATGCCTGAGGTGTGTCCATCGAGGTTCCAGAAGGAAAGGAGAGGATGGGGCAGAGGCAATATCTGAGATGATGGTTAAATTTTCTAAGGCTTACACAAAAGTAAAAGTATAAGCTGACCCCGCTTACGAATATAGCTGCAAAATCCTAAATAACGTTTTAGCAAATTGATTTAATAATATATTAAACATGACCAGATAGGAGTTGTTTTAGGACTGCAGGTGTGGTCAACATTAGACAATCTATCACCTCATTAAAAAGATTAAAGGAGGAAAATTGTATGAGTATATTTATAGACACAGAAAATTTTCATAAAATTTAACACCTACCCATGATGAAAGAAGGTTTATCAAACTAGGAAAAGAAAGACACTTCCTTGTCTAGATGGAGGGCATCTCCTCCAAACGCCCAATAAACCTAATACTTAATGGTACGTTTTTGGGAATCATTGCTATTTAATATCAGGACTAAGACAGTGGTTCCCCATTCAACATTGTCCTGGAGATTTGAGCCACTTCCATAAGGACAAAAACAAACGTAGGTTATAAACTGTTATTATTTGCAGAGTATGTGATTATCTATATACAAAAACTTAAGAGACTCAGTGGGAAATCTACTAGAAATAACAAAGAAAGTATAACAAATGTGTGGATACGAGATTAATATACAAAACTAGCATTGCTTTACACCAACTAGAAAATGTGATAAAATAAGGAACCCATTCATGGATCCTTCAACCTCTGAAGGGCATAAATAAATACTTTGAGGAAGACCTAACTTCCTCAAAGATGGAAAGGCATACCATGTTCATGGTTAGAAGACTCACCTCGGATAAGATGTCATTTCTGACTCAAATTGGTCAATAAATTCAACAATTCCAAGCAAAACGTGTGATATTGTGATTTATATTAAGAAATATATATATTTGGTCTTGGTCCCCATTTCTGGTACACAATTCCTAAAGCTCTTGGAGTTCCCTAAATGATGAGTGATAAAGGTGTCTTTTGTTATCTATAACAAACCTGTTTCAACCACACAGTAGTTCGTTAATGAGGTGATTTTTAGAAGCACCTAAGGATGGGGGCTGGTTGCCAGGGGAACTAACCATGGGATTAGAGGGTTGGAAATTTCAGTCCCACCCCCCAGACCTCTGGGGAGGGGAGAGGGGCTGGAGGTTGAGTTCAATCACCAATGGCCAATGATTTAATCAACCATGCCTCTGTAATGAAACCTGCATAAAAACTCAAAAGGACAGGTTCGGAGAGCTTCTGGGTTGATGAACACGGGGAAATGACAAGTCAGAGCGCATGGACACTCTTCATCCTTCCCCATGCCTCGCCCTGGGCGTCTCCTCCATCTGGCTTTTCCTGACTTATATCCTTTGATAATAAACCGGTAATTTAGTAGGTAAAATGTTTCTCTGGGTTCTGTGAGCCACTCAAGCAAATTAATTGAAACTGAGGAGCAGGTGGCGGGAGTGTCCAGTTTATAGCCGGTCACTCAGAAGTACTGGTGACACCTGGAGTTTTGACTGGCACCCGAAGTGGGGGTGTCTTGTGGGACTGAGCCCTTCACCTGTGGGAACTGAGGCTCTCTCCAGGTAGACGGTGTCAGAGCTGAGTTAATTGCTTGGTGGTGTTGAAAAATACACACACCGGAAAATGCCTGCTGAAATTTTCAGGAAGCTTACAATCAAAAATTCCGATTGAAGATTTGAAGGGCTCAGGGTTGAGTCTCTGGTGGGAATAGACCTGGTGTTGAATGCCTTCATGTCCTGTCTGGACCTTGGCCATGTTTAATGCCAGCTGTCACGGACGCTCAATTCACTGGGAGACGCAAAATGGTGATATGATAATTCTGTTGTTTTGCTTCCATTTATTAGCTGGAGTAATTGTTCCAAGGGAGCATTTGTAGAAGAAAGGCACGATCAAGGCTTGATTCCTTCCCTTTATTTACCCAATCTTCAAGATGAGTTGGTTCCCTGTCATCCACAGAGACGAACAATTTTTTTTTTTTTTTTTAAACAGTACCGCTAAGAATGCATGGGTTTAAGTATGGGCTGCAACTCATTGCAGTGCTTACTCTTTTTTGAAGCTCAAACAATACCTCTTGGCCGGTGGGAGCTCCTTCTGGCCTCCATGTACTGCAGACCTGTCACCACCGCCTTTGAGAGCTTCCTCCATCTGGAATGACAAGATGTACATTTTCTGCCCCAGACTGGAAATCAGTCACTTCTCTCCGAAGCCCTGCCTGGTTTATTTTGGTGAAAAATGGTATTTCAAGGCCACAGCACTAGGGAGGCTCATGACTATGAGTTGGTCGTTGTTTCTAGGATTTTTCTGTGGACGGAGCTGCAACGTATTTAAAGCAATACCTCGTGAGGTCATACTTAGGTTACCAATTCAGAGTAAAGGTTTTACAGCACCTTTTCTACATGACATCTGCATCTCCTTTCTTCCATGCTTGATTCTCAAGAACACAGGAGAGGATAGAATGAAAATATGTCCTAACTCATTTGCTGTACTGCACACGCCGTACACGAGTCTGGGTCACAGCACGAACCATCGGGGTGACTGGAAACAGCAGAAACGTGCCTTTGCATAGACTTTTCTCAGTCTCTCCCCATTTTTACACCATCAGCGTACAGCTGTGAATACCGCACTGTCTCCTTTTCCACAGGTAGTCTCAGCTTTGCGAATAGCCCTGTATTAAATCCTCACCCATTTCTGATCTGACCCTCCTGCAGTCTGGCTGCCTGAGGCTCGTTCTCCCGGAGAGTCCCCAGGAGGGGCCATGGGACAATAGTCCGTGAGTCCCCGCCTGTTGTACCTTTATACATGAAGGTCAGTTTTCTTTTATGGAAACATATTTGACGTATAACATTGTGTAAATCGAAGGAGTACGGCATGTTGATTTGATGCATTTATATGTTGTAATAATAATTGTCATTGTAGCAAAGGCACCCCATCAAGTGACATAATTATCGTTTCTTCTTTTGTGGAATAATTAAAATCTAGCCTCTTAGCAAGTTTGGTGATTATAATACAGTATTGTGTCTATATGCACCATAGCTGCATTATAGTTTTGCTGTCCATTTTCTTCTAGCGTTAAAATGTCGCTCTTTGAAAAGTCTGATATACTTTTCTTTCCATTATCAATTGTAAAGCTCTTTTTGCCGAGAGGCCCAAAGATTTTTCTCTTTCCCTTTAAAATCCAGCCATTCTACTAGAATAACTTTTGATGTGGTATCCAGGACTGGTATTCTCGGGGTCATGGTTTGCCTCTTCAATATCTACTGTCAAGAAAAAAATGTTTGTTCTCCTTGAACTGTAGTTTTTCGTGTTTGTTCTGCTGCTTTGGTTTTCTTTAGGGTCTCATATCATCTGCCTTCCGGACATTCTTTGACTATCTGTAACATTTACCACTATTCACACATCATTTTATCTCTTTTTACATTTCTTTTTGATTTTTTTCCTTTCAAGTTTTACTCGTATTCTTTTTTTAAGTTGAAGTAGAGTTGATTTACAATGTTGTGTTAATTTCTGCTGGATAGCAAAGTGATTCAGTTATACGTATAGATACATTCTTTTTTTAAAGTATTCTTTTCCATTATGATTTATCACAGAATGTTGAATAGTTAGTTCCCTGTGCTATACAGTAGGACATTGCTTTTTGATTTTTAAAAAAAATCTCCTTTTCACCTGCTATTTCTCTCAAGGCATTTAATATTGGGTCTATTCACTGCTTCCAATGCAGTCTTCATTGATACGATGATTTTTTCCTTTATTTCTAGTCACCTCGTTTCCGAACGTTTCTAATTTTTGTTCACGTCGTTCTTTAACGTATCATTTTCTTGAATATTCTAAGCCATTTTGAAATGAACTGTCACGCTTGTGGGTTTGAGGATGCTCTTCTGGTGCACTTCCTTTGCCCGTCGGCACATCATTCCTTTCCTTCTTTTCTTTTTAATTATCATAACTTGTCTGGAACTTGCCCTTGACAGTCTTCCGTTGCCCACATTTACGTGAATTCAGTTTCCCAGAGCTCTTAGCAGACTTGGTCTGCTTTCCTGACTGCGCAGAGCTCCCTCTGCTGTCACTTTTGGGTAGTGTTTAAAAATAGGGTGGATCGCTGTTGAGTTTCTCAGCTCTTTCCCCCCTTGCCTTCGTACCTGAAGCTGCTCTTTTCTTGCCTCTGTTGTCCTTGATGCCACTCCGAGCTTCTCTGTGCAGGGCCGTCTCCCAAGGGGTCCCTGCACCCACCTGCCGCAGTGGTGGGCAGCCCCTCGGGGGGTGTGTGCTCCCCGGCGATTCTCACCGTCTGTGGGGTTCAGACACCCCTCCACTCCCTGCTGCACAGACCCCGCTGATGCTCCCGCCTGGGGCTCTGGGGCTCGTCTCTGGGGTCTGGGAGCGTGGACCCCACTTCTGTTTTACATCCTCCTTGCTCTTGGGTCTGAGGATTCAGGGAAGCTACACCACACCATCATCTCCCGGGACAATTTAGGAAAGAAAGGAACCAGAGGGGCTTGCCCCACCAGAAATCGGTATCTAGCTGAGCTCCATATGGACTCAGACAGTGTGACCCCGCTCAGGGATAGGGGCGGGTCAGGGAACCGTGCGCACAGCGTGGAAATCTGACGGGGTGGGGGGCGTCCAGTACGTGGTGCGGCCACAGCCGGATTTCCAGGTAGCAAAAGATCACAGGTGGGTTCCTACCTCACACCATACACGGAGATACATTCTAGATGAATCAAAGACCTAAATCTGAGAAAGAAAACTTTAATACAGAAATATAGGAAATACAGGGAGAAAATCTCTCTGACCTCAGGATTGGGAAGACTTTCTTAAAAGACCCCCCCCATATCCACAAAATCCATGAAGGGGGAGGCTTGTAAACATGGCTGCATCAAAACTGAAACCTGTGACTCACACCATGAGGTTGAGACTGAGAAAGTGGAAGGACTCTCTGTGATTTAAAATCCAGCCATTCTACTAGAATAACTTTTGATGTGGTATCCAGGACTGGTATTCTCGGGGTCATGGTTTGCCTCTTCAATATCTACTGTCAAGAAAAAAATGTTTGTTCTCCTTGAACTGTAGTTTTTCGTGTTTGTTCTGCTGCTTTGGTTTTCTTTAGGGTCTCATATCATCTGCCTTCCGGACATTCTTTGACTATCTGTAACATTTACCACTATTCACACATCATTTTATCTCTTTTTACATTTCTTTTTGATTTTTTTCCTTTCAAGTTTTACTCGTATTCTTTTTTTAAGTTGAAGTAGAGTTGATTTACAATGTTGTGTTAATTTCTGCTGGATAGCAAAGTGATTCAGTTATACGTATAGATACATTCTTTTTTTAAAGTATTCTTTTCCATTATGATTTATCACAGAATGTTGAATAGTTAGTTCCCTGTGCTATACAGTAGGACATTGCTTTTTGATTTTTAAAAAAAATCTCCTTTTCACCTGCTATTTCTCTCAAGGCATTTAATATTGGGTCTATTCACTGCTTCCAATGCAGTCTTCATTGATACGATGATTTTTTCCTTTATTTCTAGTCACCTCGTTTCCGAACGTTTCTAATTTTTGTTCACGTCGTTCTTTAACGTATCATTTTCTTGAATATTCTAAGCCATTTTGAAATGAACTGTCACGCTTGTGGGTTTGAGGATGCTCTTCTGGTGCACTTCCTTTGCCCGTCGGCACATCATTCCTTTCCTTCTTTTCTTTTTAATTATCATAACTTGTCTGGAACTTGCCCTTGACAGTCTTCCGTTGCCCACATTTACGTGAATTCAGTTTCCCAGAGCTCTTAGCAGACTTGGTCTGCTTTCCTGACTGCGCAGAGCTCCCTCTGCTGTCACTTTTGGGTAGTGTTTAAAAATAGGGTGGATCGCTGTTGAGTTTCTCAGCTCTTTCCCCCCTTGCCTTCGTACCTGAAGCTGCTCTTTTCTTGCCTCTGTTGTCCTTGATGCCACTCCGAGCTTCTCTGTGCAGGGCCGTCTCCCAAGGGGTCCCTGCACCCACCTGCCGCAGTGGTGGGCAGCCCCTCGGGGGGTGTGTGCTCCCCGGCGATTCTCACCGTCTGTGGGGTTCAGACACCCCTCCACTCCCTGCTGCACAGACCCCGCTGATGCTCCCGCCTGGGGCTCTGGGGCTCGTCTCTGGGGTCTGGGAGCGTGGACCCCACTTCTGTTTTACATCCTCCTTGCTCTTGGGTCTGAGGATTCAGGGAAGCTACACCACACCATCATCTCCCGGGACAATTTAGGAAAGAAAGGAACCAGAGGGGCTTGCCCCACCAGAAATCGGTATCTAGCTGAGCTCCATATGGACTCAGACAGTGTGACCCCGCTCAGGGATAGGGGCGGGTCAGGGAACCGTGCGCACAGCGTGGAAATCTGACGGGGTGGGGGGCGTCCAGTACGTGGTGCGGCCACAGCCGGATTTCCAGGTAGCAAAAGATCACAGGTGGGTTCCTACCTCACACCATACACGGAGATACATTCTAGATGAATCAAAGACCTAAATCTGAGAAAGAAAACTTTAATACAGAAATATAGGAAATACAGGGAGAAAATCTCTCTGACCTCAGGATTGGGAAGACTTTCTTAAAAGACCCCCCCCATATCCACAAAATCCATGAAGGGGGAGGCTTGTAAACATGGCTGCATCAAAACTGAAACCTGTGACTCACACCATGAGGTTGAGACTGAGAAAGTGGAAGGACTCTCTGTGATGCGGGGTGACCACCCCCACACGGTGGCCCAGGGCACGCTGGCCCAGGGCGGGTCAGGCACAGGGGGAGACCACACGGGTCTCAGCGTCATCAGAGACACACAGACTGAAACGGGAGTGGGGGTGGGGAAGCTGTGGCCTCACGAAATCCCTCCCCCATAACTACCAGAACCCACAGATGGCACAGAGCCAGAGAACGGCCCCCGCAGCAGGCAAAGCACACGGACACAGGCCAGAGCATCACCCCAGATGCCGTGGTGTCTCCTTGCCTGGCGACCCCGCTCCCCAGAAGCCCTGCTAGTGGGATGACTCAGCCTCGGAATTCTTGACAAGCTCCCTCTCCCCCGAGTCCGGAGAGAAGGAGGCCGGGTGGGTGTCCTGTATTGTCACCGCTCCGACTGACTGGCGTGCGGGGTAAGGAGTGGGAGGGACGAGACTGCGGAGGCCCCAGGGCTCCCCAGAAGCCGAGGGCCCCTCCCCACACCTCTCCCCGGCCCCCAGGACCCGCCTGCCGAGTTCCCCGTCTCCCCAGCCAGGCCCGGGGCCGTCCTGACACCTAGCCCTCGCACACAGCTCCGTGGGGGAAACACCATGGACCTGCGTGCGGTCAAAAGAGAGTGAGAAGCCAGCCCGAGTAACCAGGGGTCTGTAGGGCGCTGCCGAAGTGTGACCAGGATGGAAAGCATGTCAGACGGAGTGTAGGAAAAATTAAAATCAGGATGGAGGAGAGGAAAGACATGGAAGAAAGGAGGGGAAAAGGAACACAGAACGTGGGAGGGAAGGAAACGTCCCGGAGGAATAGAGGGGACTCTCCCTCAGGCACCTCCACTGTGACAAGGACACAGCTTCAGTGACACAAGGGATCCGACAGGGGATCACACGGCAGGAGGCTCAGCGGAGCCGTGCCCGCCGAGGACCAGTCAAGGAGCCAGACGACCCCATTTCAGGACAAACAAGTACAGTGAGGACGCAGGAATCAGGAGACGTGGCTGGAAATTAAATTGCTGGCTTGGAACAGTTGAGATCATCATGGCAAAAGCCGTTGAGAAAGAGAAAAATGAATGGAAGCAGGTGATGGAAGGCGGAGGTGACTGAGGTCAGATCAGATGGGAGAACGGGCATCACGGAGTCCGGCTTGGACGAGGGATGGCCTGGGGTGGAGGAGAACCCCGCAGGCCCCTCGGCAGAAATGCCAGCGTGGCCTCGGGCTTCTCACCCTCCGGGGAGAGTCCAGGGACAGAACTGCCGCCGAGTTGGTGCTGTTCGACACCCCACAACCGCTGACTGCTGGTCGGACAAACCGGTGACAGGGGACGTTGCCTGGGGTGGGGGCGTGTCCCCGGCTCGGGGCTCAGCAGCCTGTGTCATAATCTCACTCCTTAACCTTGCAGGGGTCCTCGAGGAGACAACACCTCTTGAGGTGAAGAAACATTTAAAGTTTAACCATTTCTTTCGTTTTTCCTATTACAGTCAAGTCAAATTAAATAAAGCACTTAGTTTACACGGCATAAGGCAATTTCACCTCTATAAAATATTTGTTATGTTTATCCCACAAACAGTATATTTGCCTACAAAAGTATCTAGAATAATGTTTTCCTAATGTAAACAATATTTATGTCTATATGGGGGCTTTGGAGCTAGATTATTTGCACTTTCTGCCGTATATATTTTGCATCTCTTATGCCCCTTTTAATGAAATATAGTGTCTGCAAAGACAATAAAGCTATTTTTTAAATGGGATATCATTTTACAGTGGGAAAAAATGAAAAAGTGTGATGTGAGAAATTTATTGCAAAGCAATGAATTCCATGAAAACAGGAACGCACGATTCCCACATCCAGCAAGCCCACGACCGGGCTTGACAGGGCGCTTGCCCTCCTGCACCAGGCGGTGGGCAGGGAAGCGGGGCGGCGCTCTGCTAGGGGAGGGGCGGTGGCAGTGGCGGCAGCTCTTCCTGCACAGGAGGGAGACCCCGGCCGCCAGGCAGACCTGGCTCCCGGGAGGGCAGGGTGACGAGGAGCAGAAGGGCAGCGAGTCCCCCTCGGCCTGAGTTGTACTCACGGTTTACGCGGCTCTTGCAGGCGAAGCCCTGTGGACAGAACAGTGAGAGGGGTGGGAGGTCAGCTTGGCTGCCTCTTGTCCCCCGCCCACCCCGGGCCCCGCCCCGGTGTGACCTGGACCCCGTGCACCTTCAGACCCCCCACCCCCTGACCGCACCGACTTCCCGTGCTGGCATCCGCAGCTCCCCCAGCCCCCTTGGGCCCTGGGTGGGTGCTGGGCTTCAGGAAGAAAAGAAAATGGGCAACGATCCCGGCCTCAGAGGAGCTGCCTCCTGAGCCGGGGCAGCCGCACGACGTCAGAAAATGACATTTAACGTCAGCTGTTGAAAAGTGTGGGGGACGATAACCGAGCGGTCAGGAGGGTGAGAGCTGTGACTCTGCCGGGGGTGGCCTCGCTGGGTCTGGCCTGGGGACCGCCGGGGAAGGGCAGGGATTAGCCCATGCACACTGCCTCTCCCGCTGGACTGTCGGCTTCCTGAGGGGTCGGGACCAGGGACCAGGGACCAGGCTCAGACAGGGTGGGTAGGGGAAGGCGCCAGGGCCGTGCCCGTGGACCCCACTTTGGTGGGTGGGCTGAGGGGCTCCACGGTAAGCTTGGGAGGATGGGGTCGGCAAGCAGAGTTCTGGGAGCCTGGGGACGGGCACCCGAAGCGGCGGAATACAAGCCAGTAGGGTCGCTGCCCTGGGCCCGGGCTCAGCCGCGGTGGGGGCCCTCTGGGGGCGCCCAGGGAGTAACGACAGCTGGGGGCCCGAGGTAGAGACCCCGCCGGCACAAGTGGGGAGGCGGAGAAGCGAAGGGGGTCTGCTCCTGTCCCTGGGGTTTGCAGGGCAGGCACTACTGGTGGGTCCAGCTCCAGCTCCACCCCCCTTTCTAAATAGCCTTTTCATTTTGGAATAATTTTAGATTTATAGAAAAGTTGCAAAGATAGCGCTGAGGTTTACCCAGTGACGCCCGATGTTAACATCTCGGGTAAGTGGGTGTCACTCTTGGGCGAGCCCCAGACTCCGGGATTCGCCCGTTTCCACCCAGGTGCCTTTCCGCTCCAGCCTTTTAACTGTCACCCCGCGTCCACCCTGTCTTCTGACCACGATATCTCCCAGAGACGCCGACTCGCCCCCTTAGGCCTCCAGACGCACAAACCCCACGGAGGCGACCTGCGGCCCTGCCCACGGCCCTCACGGGTGAGGGGCCTGACTCCGGGGCCGGCCCAGGGTGGCAGGAGGGCTCTGCTGGACTAAGGGGCTGCACCCACCTGGGTGCCGCGCCCAGAAGGTGACTGGGCAGGTGGGCAGAGGGCAGGGCAGCAGCTGGGCCTGGGCCGCAGCCCTGAGTGGACAAAGGGGCAGTGGCTTGGGTCCTCGCCCACCCTCCCTCCCTGGCACGGCCCCGGATGCCTGGAGCCACCCCCTGGCATCCTCTGTCCTGTGGCCCGAGCCCAGCCCCCTCCCAAGCTGGCAGGAGCTAGAGGGCAGCTGCATCCTGGCCCAGGGTCACTGCCCGCCCACTGGGGACCTCCTGCTGCCCCTGTACCTGAGGACCACGCAGCCGTGGCCCCTGGGTTTCCAGCGGAGCGGGGGTGGGCGCGGTCTAGCAGTTGGCCCTTCGGTGCCCGCAACCCCTCTCCTGCCTTGGGGACCAGCGGGGGCAAAGGTCGAGGTCAGAGAGCACCTGTGGGTTCCGGTGCCCAGGGACCCTGGTATCTTGGGAGCTGGGGGTGGGGACCCGGCAGAAGCTGGCCCGGGGCCCTGTTGGGGTCTGGGCCCTGACCCTGCGGCTCCACTGGGTGTGGAGGGTGGGGCCCTGCATGCTGCAGGAGGGGCCCCTTCCGTCTGCCCCACTCCGCCCTGAGGCACCCTGCGGTCATCTGCTCCTGTCCGCCCCACCCTGTGCCGTGACTGAAGACCTGCCAAGGCCCAGAACAGCCCTCCTAGGGGCACGATGGGCTGCAGTGGTCTACATGCAGGTGCGGGGGGCACCAGCCGTGCCAGCGGCCCTCTGGCTTCGCCCCACAGAGGCAGCCCCGCCAGCCGCCCTGGGCCTCTGGAGCCCCTCCCGTTCAGACCCCTCCTCCCGAGCTGTGACTCCCCCTCTCCGACCCCCTCTCTTGGCTGCCAGCAGCCCCCAGGCCTTGCGGGCTCTCCACGTCCCCTGCTCCTCCGCCCTCCTCCTGTAATCCCACGGCCCCAGCCGGGTGCCACGGTGGCTGGAGCTCCACGGCCAAGTGCAAAGTGGGGCCCAGGCCTGGCCGTTCCCGTGGGGGGCAGTGGCGGGGCGGGGGACCCTCCCTCCTTGCCTCCCTCCCCTGGCATGGCCCTCCTCCTTCTGCCGGGGTCCCTCCCCTCCTCGCTGCCCACCCCACATCCGGGCCCATCCCACCACGGGGCGGCCCATCCCACACCCAGCTGCACCAACGCCAGTTCTCACGTCTGACGGGCTTCTCAAATCCCGTATTTCAAAAACGAGTTTCCTCCCTGAACCCTTGCTCGCCAGACCCCATCACAGGAAACATCTCCTCCATCGGCCCAGGGGCTACAGTTACACTTTAAGGTCCATCTTGGATTTCTCTTTCCCTCAAGGTCAAGGGTCCCCTGCCCTGCCAGCTCTACCCCCAAAGTACACCCCAAAGTGGCCCCGTCCCGTTCTCCATCTCCGTGGGGATGGTCCAGGCCACCACCCCTCCCACCTGGGCTCAGCTCTTTCCTCTGCACCCACCTGCTCCCACCAGGAGCCAGACGGACCTCCACCCCCACCATGGGTCCCTGCACCTCGGATCTGAGCCCAGCCTGACCCCCGGCCACCCAAGCCCGCTCTCTCTATCCGTGAGCTCCCTGGAACCTCTGCTGGACACTCTCGCAGGCCTTGTGGAGCTGCCTTTCCTCCTGACTGGGAGCCAGGTGTCCCCGTGTCCCCGGCCACTGCCCCTGAGAGGCCCATGAGCCCTCACGCCAGGCTACTCCGTGCTCAGCAGTCACCACTACCTAATCTTGCTTCAGGTGCGTTTCCGCAGGTCCCTGCTGTGGCCACACTTGGAGGAGTGCACACAGCAGGTGCTCCCCAGCCGTCCCAGCGGGTCGGCCGCCAGTCTCGCACCGGGGGACCTCCCGGGACGCGGGCACACTCTGTGGGCAGGTGCTGCCGGATGGGACACCTCCCAGGGACAGTGAAAGTTCCGGGACACCACGACTTCTGAGCTGCCTCCCGGCCCCGCGGCTCCTTCCCGCCCAGGATGAGCTTGGTACCCACGGCGTTTCCTTAGCGGGGCATCCACACAAGCGCGGACGCCGCCCTGGGTGACTAATCGGGGTCTGTGAACGCAGGAGGGGCTCTCGGGCTGCCCCCCACCACGTGGCTCCTCGGAGAGGGACAGGTCACAGGTGCCTCAGCGCCCCTGCCCCTCAGGCTCCTGGCAGACGTTTCCCAGAGCGGCGCTGCGGGGTCAGGCCACCACCTCGTGGGGATCCCAGGCCCCCAGGCCCCCGCCACCGACCGCCCCAGGACGGCTTCCCTGGCCTGTGCTGGGGTGGGAACAGCTAGTGCCCACCGAGGGGAACCAGGGCAAGAGGAGAGCCTGGGGGGCAGGGCTCACCTGGGAACAGGAGAGGCCGCATTCCGCAACCCTGGGGACGGCCAGGCTCCGGTAAGCGCTCCAGGTCAGGGAGAGGAAGACGAGGGCTCGCCCAGCCAGCATCTGGACGCAAAGTGACGGCCAGGCAAGGCTAGCAGGATGCCCGTGGCTGCACCTCGCCCTCTGGCCGCAGCTCAGCCCCGAGACAAGCAGGAGAGAGTCCGGAGTGAGTTCGCTCCCTGGGGCGGGTGCTGCCCCTCCCGGTGGGCCGGGCACAGCCCGCAGCCCGCAGCTTCCTCCTGCAGGTTCACACTGGCCAGACGCCCTGCTGTTTCCAGGCTGTCAAAGGAGACATCCTGGAACTTTTGAGGCTCTGGGGTCTCAGGTAACCGCGTTCCCCTGGGGCTGGCTGCGCGCCTGTGCGATCAGGGAGCCGCCTGCCTCCCCCACGGCTCCCGGGTGTCCCCCTGTCTCTCAGGCCCCCGTCCCGTGGTTGGGGGATGGAAGGTGGTCAGGGGCCCTGGTCGTCGAGCTCAGCGGGGCTGGCAGAGGGGTGGGAGCCATCCCAGGCGCCTGTTCCCCCGGGGCCGCTGGCGCCAGCCCCAACTCCTGCAAGCCTGGGGACACCCCGAGTGCCCCCGTCACCCATCTGTATGTGAGAGGCTGCCCCCCCTTTGCTGAGCCCTTGCCTAGACATCCCTCACCCCAGAGGGCAGCACCCCGTGGCCTGTAACTCTGGGGCCTGGCTTCTGCTGGCGGCGGAGCTCTGCTCCTTCCCGTTTGGATCTTCCTGGACAGGGGAGACGTCTCCGGGCAGCAGCTCCCAGCACCCTGTCCGGCCCCAGAAGCCAAGGTGTGGCTCTGGGGCCCTTTGGTATCCTCCCTGTGTCCAGCCCTCCTCCTGCACCCTCTGGGCAGGTGTAAGCACCTCCGGCCTGGGAGGGCACTGTCCCATGAAGGGGGCATGGAAAAGGGTGTACGGCTGGAGAGTTGGGGACCCCCCGCCCCCGTTGTGCTGGCCCCGGGGGCTGGGGCTCTGCTTGAAACCACAACAGGGCACCCCAAGTGTGGAGAGGAGCTGACCTGGAGCTGATCCCAGGCTGGCACCCTGGGCAGGCGGGCCCCTGGGGCGGCCCCAGTGCAGACACAGCTGCCCTGGCTGCCGGCCCGTCTCTTGCACCCTTGTCTGACCCGAGTGCTCCGTGAAGTGGGCTCAGGCCCAAGGCAGGAACGAACTTGGGAAACATCTGATGGAGCTTCAGCACCAGAGGACGGGACCCACAGGCAGACAGCACCCAAGACCATGGGCCCCACCCCCACCCCCGCCCGGGCAGCAGAGCCCACGGCCCAGCCTCCCTCCCTCCGGGCCTGCACCTCACCGCTGCTCCCACCAGGCCCAGAGCATGCGTGGGCACCGCGGGGCTCTGGGCACCACCCCTCACTCTGCCGCGTCAGTGAGGCAGAGCTGATGGGGATGGCGTATGCCCGGCAGCGCTCACCTGTGGGCCTGGCCTGGGTGCAGTCAGCCACAGGCTGGCGTGTTTCGGGGTGGCCAGGAAGCCCAGGCGCTAGTCCTCCCGCCGCCCCTGCTCTGGCCCCCCCTGAGTTGAGCTGCAGGAGGTCCCTGGGCCCCTAGGTCAGCCAGGTGGCGTAAGTCGGGAGAGGACGTGCTGCCGGAGCTCAGGCTGCGCGGCCCGGCGCTGCCCTCCACCACAACCTGCTTTATTATCACCCACGGGACAGGTGGGGACTGCCGCACTCAGTGACTCTCCCCAGAGCGGCACAGAGGCCCCATGTGGCCCGGTAGGCACTGCAGTGGCCCTCTCTCCAGGGCCGCCCCAGGACGGGCCCACCCACCAGGTGACACACCTGGTGTGCTGAACACGCCATCCCGGTGCCAAGGGGATGCAGGTGATCGGATGTGGATGGCAAATCCAACCATGTGACTTCATGGGGAAGAACCATGGCAGGGACAGACCCCTGACCCCTGGGGCTCCTGTCTTGTCTCTGAGGGCTGGGGGCTGCAGATGCCCCCAATGTCCACAAAGAACCGGCCCTCGAGACCCCTCGCAGGCCCCCTGTCCCCTGTAGGCTCGGGTGGTTGGGACACCCCAGCCTGAGCCCAGAGAGGCTGCAGGGGCTCCCCCACCTCTGGTCTCCATAGCCTGCACGGCCCACTGAGAGCCAGAGGCCCGAAAGTCCACCTGCGGTACAATCTGAGGGGATCTGACCCAGTGCAGGGACCCCCTTCACCCCGTCGCTCAGCCCAGGCTGAAAGGAGGCTCTTGGGTACAAAGAACCTGGACCAGCACAGCCAGACTTTTGTTGAATCAATGAGTGAACAAGGGGCCGCTGGGGAGCCGGCCGGGGCCCTCCAGCAAGGAGGGAGGGGCTCCAGAGGAGGGGTGTCTTGCGGGGGAGCCCACACACCAGGAGGCTCTCATTCTCACGTGCCCAGGGCAGGGGTGTGGGTTGAGGGGTGCCGGTTGCGGGGTGAGGAGAGACGTGTGGGTTTGGGGACACGGGTGTGTGGGTATGGCACGTGGGATGCAGGGCGAGGGGCCTGGGATGTGGGTGGGCATGGGGTGCAGGCACTGGGAGAGGGTGGGGACTGAGGCTCCACAAGAAATACCATGGTGAAGACTGCACAACTTCGCTAAAATAGCTCTGTGTACAAGGTCCCTCATCTATGTCTAGGTTTCCAGAGAAGCATGCCGCGCACTGGAGGCCGTGGGGCCTGGTCCTTGGTGTCACGGGGTGCACAGGCCGCCGCCCGGCCCGTTGCCGAGGGGCACGACGGAGGCACCCTGCAGGACGGCGTTTGCCACGGCACACTAGGCACGGCGCTGGGAGGGCCCTTGGCAGCCCTGGGGGAGAGGGAGAGAGAGAAGGGCCCTGAGACGGTGCCCACCCGCCCGGAAACCGCGTCCACGGCCCCAGCCCGCGCCCACCTGCCCCAGACCACGCCCACCTGTGCAGACAGAGCCCACCTGCCCCAGACCACGCCCACTGAGGCCACCCACCAGCCCACAGACTGCATCCATCAGTGCATGAAATCATGTCCACCACCCCAGACCAGGCCCACTGGTACCCAAAACCATGCCTGCTGCCCCAAGACCTCGTTCTGGCCACGTTCACTGGTCCCTGAGACGGTGCTCCCTCCAGCACGCCCACCTCGGGCTCGCCCACCCTGCGGCGGCCCTCCCCCCTGCAAGGCGTGCACCTGGATGGCAGTTCCGTCCCAGCTGGCTCCCAAGCCTACCTGATCCCACACAGAACCCACCCGGCTTTCCCCAGCTCCCAGAAAAGCCCAGACCTCCACTCAAAGCCGAGCGTTGAGGTCCCCTTGGCCCTGCTTATCCTTCTCCACCCCCAAGGGGGCGCAATCCCAGTCAGGGGGAGTGAGCACAGCCCGGGCGGTGGGCCTGGGCCCAGGGCAGTGCCCAGCCAGCAATGGCTCAGCCCAGGAATGCCATGGGCTGAGCCACCACGCCTGGCAGAGCCACCCGCTGCCAGTGCCCTGGGCTGCGTCACTCCTGCCCGGGGTCCGGGAGGGTCTGGGTGGGGTGGGCAGGAGTGGGGGCCACCCGGTGCCTATGCAAAGCAGCCCACAGCTTCCTGGACCCTTGAGCGGAGGCTGAGCCAGAGCCCAGGAGTGGGGCCTTCCCCGGGTCCTGGGGCCAGCCTGACCCGCAGGACACGCCAGGGCCTGCGTGGCGTATGAGGGTGTGGGAGACCGGAGGCCTGGGCACAGGGTGGGGAGGCCAAATCTTCAGGGGTGAGCAGGCTCTGTCGCCAAGGGGGCAGCTCTGCCGGCAGTGCTTTGCCCACCAACGCACCCCAGGCCTAAACAGGCCTAGCGTAGGGCTGGACGGGGACAGAGCCCTGGGCCCACGCCAAGCTGAGGAAGGGCCAGGCCCCTGCGGCAGAGGGGCGGCATGAGGCAGGCAGGAGGGGCTGAGCCGTCCGTTTAGGGGCTGGCGTGAGGGGCTGAGAAGCAGGAGAGCCATGCATCGTGGGGGTGAAGGAGGAGGGGGTGAGGCCTAAGGTGCACCGGGGACGGGGGACATCACCAAAGCGGATGGGGTGTCCGCTCAGGAATTGGTGCTCTGGGATCCAGACCAGCCCTTCTGGGGAAAAGCACCCAGCCTGAGCATAGAACATGAAAAACATCTTAGAAGCAACGAAAGCTGGAAAAAGCAAGGGGTAATCAGGTCGCGGCTGCGGGGAAGCCCTTCCTTCAGAGGCTTTGCGGGCCAGCACCCCTCGAGGCTCGAGTTGCCAAGGCTTTAGGGGTGTGGGGGCAGAAGACCACCCCCAAGAGGGGTGAGAGACACCCCACCCCTCAAAGAAGCAGCAAGCCCAAAAGGTTACACCCCGGGTGCACGGGTGAGCCCAAAACACACCTTCCCTGCCCCAGGGAGTGCGAGGCGTGGTCTTGGTGCTGGGCAATGTGGGTGGAAATCCCAGAGAAATTGGAGTCCCGAGCTAGTCCCCAATGGGTCTGAGTGACGACTTCTTATCCCTGGGCTGCAGGCATGGTGGGGAGGGCACAAAGCATCAGGCTATGATTTTAGGGCCACGCGGGCGGCTTTCCTCGGGAGGCGGGAGATGAGGGGCCTGGGGCAAACACCACCCTCCGAGGGGCTCACCTGCATTCTGGAAGGAGTGCGAATAATCCCCACAACTAATGTTTGAAAGAAACGGATCCGTCTCTAATAAAATGTGAGCGTGCCGGCCGAAACCGCAGCACAGACATGACCAAAGACTTCACCTGTTAGAATTATCCGACACAGAATGTAAGCTGACTGTGTAACGTCATACAATTTAGAGGTTTTAGGCAAAGGAAAGGAACTATAAAGAATAACCAACTTTACTGAAAAGTAGAGTTTCTAAAAAATGAAACTATAATAACTAAAGTTAAAGTTTCAATGGATGGGATTCATAGGGCTCTAGACACTGTTAAGGACAGAATGAACTGGAAGACAAATGAGGAGACTGTGCCGAGGGCAGCACAGACGTTGAACGGGAGTGATACGGGCTGAGGGGCAGCGAAGGTGTGAGCAATGTCACACCTGAGCTCCAAAGGCCGGGACAGAGAGGATGGGGTGGAGGCAGTACATAAAGTGAGAGGCTGGAAGTTTCTCATAAACGATTAATGACACGAGTGGGAGAGTAAAGATGTCCAAAGATTCCCAGTTTGAATAAATAAAAATAAAAATCCCACACCCAGACCCGTCTTACTAAAACAGTCGCCAATGGCGCCCGCAGTTAAGACAGCTCACTTTTGGAAAGCCGCGGACTTGGCTGAGCATCTCTGAGCGCGGCGGTGAAAGCCAAGACAGCAGAAAGATGCTGAGAGAAAACGGCAGGACTCCCACGGCAGAGAGCCCGTCGCTCTCAAGATAAGTGTGCAAAAGAGAAAGTGAAGAAGAGCTCCCGTATCGGAAGCCTGAGATGCGGGGAGGGTGCGGGCGGAAGAGCGAGCTGCGTGGTCTGAACACACGACGCTCACGTCCAGTGTCTCCGAGACTGAAGGTCACTGTACTGTCTGGGTGCGGGTAAAAGTATGATTTTCTCGCACTGCGGACATCGATAAGCTCAGTGAGCAACGAGCAATTTCTAGGCAGCCACTAAAAGGCCAGGGACAGAGTGTGTAACCTCCAACGAGAAGAAGGAAAAAGCGAAATGACAAAACAGTTACTGACAATAAGGTCAGAACAAAGAGGAAGCGGGACCTGAGAGGGAGGGGAACAGACAGAAATCAAACGCAATCAGATGAGAGGTGCTGTGGTCGTAAGGCCCCGAGACGCCCCATGGGCGGGCCCCTCCCGCGTCATATCAGGACGGGCCGCCTGGCCGGCAGAACACGGCGGAGGTGGTGGAGCCTGACTTCTCAGGCCGGGCCACAGAAGTGTATCTCCAGGGGTGGGTCCTGAACCCCTTGTTCTGAGGACGCTCTGCCCGCGGTGAGGTCGCTCAGGCAGCCCCCTGGAGGGTCCACATGGGGAGGAGGTGAGGCCTCCACCCCTCACCGTGTGCGTGAGCCGCCATGGGAGTGGGTCCTCTGCCAACGTCTTGCCTGCTGCTGTGAGACCTTGAGCCAGTACCTCAAGGTTAAGGCCCTGTTGGGTCCCTGACCCTCAGAAATATGTGGGATAACAGGTATTTGTTGTCTGGAGTAACCTGTCGTGCAGGATCCATGTATCTGTGTGTATATATGATCACACAAAATGCAAGTGTTAAATGCGCCGTTTAAAAGAGGGTGGTCAACCTGAATTTAAATTTTGGCTGCTCTCGCCTTCTGAGACGGACCACACTCTGTCTATGCAGTGCGCGTCTCCCCGAATAAACCCACTTTCACTTTAAAGAAAGAAAAAATCACATTTTACGCAGAGGAATATCTAAAACGTAAGATTAGAGAATGACTGAAAGGAAAAGATATACTTGGAAAATTCTAACCAAAATAAAACAGAGGCTGAAGAAATATAAAGTAAAAATTGGCAGGATTGTAAGAAGGTGATTCATCCCAAAGATTGTCACCCTACTTGGCTTGGTAATTGATGGGGCGCACAGACCAGAAATATCAGAAAGATATAAGAGATCTGAAAGACACAATACACAAGCTCAGCCCCACTTCTGACACCCAGTAATCGTGGAACACACAGTATTTTCAGGCACCGTGAGCACTGACGACATGAAGTAACTCACAGCAAGTGTCTGGGTGTTGAAGTGACACCACTCCAATCAAATATGATTCTGCTAACAAGAAAATACAAGCTAATCACAAAATCTGATGCAAATGTATTTATAGGAGACCAATTTCTAAATAACTTAGAGATCAAAGAAATAACTGTAATGAAAATTAGAAAATACCGATCTGAATAATACCCAAAATACTGCATTTCAAACATTTTCAGATGCAGTTAAAGTAGAAAATAAAGGGAAATTGTCATCCTTAAATGTACGTATTGAAAAGAAGAAATGCTGAAAGTTAAGAACCAACCATCTAGCTCAAGAGGTTAGAAAAAGAACAAACCCAAATAACAAATGTAAGAGCAAAAGTGAACAAATAGGAAGTTGAACAAAGCCTAAGCCTGGTTCTCTGAGAAGCTGGATAAAGTGACAGACGGTGGTGAGACTGAGGGCAGCGGGGGCCGGATGGGGGGAGGGGGCAATATTAGGAGTCAAAGCGAGACGTCATCTCTCATTCTGCAGACGTTAGAAAGATAATGAAGGAAGACAAGGTCCGCTTCCCATTCCTGCATCAGTTGGTGCCACTCACATGAACAGAATAATACGACCATCTCGTTAGATTCAGGGGAAACAGTGGAGAAATTCTATGTCATTCATGATAAACAGAGAAAAGAAAACACCTCTCGGCAAGCAAGGAATAGCGGAATGTCTTCGATCTGAGAGCGTGTATTTGCGGAAACCTTGCAACTGACTCCTGCCCCCCTCCCTCCCGAGGTTCCGGCTAGTGCAGTGAGGCAGGAACAGGGACAAGGCAGAGAGACCAGAAAGAAAGGAGGATACACGTCATTCGAGGTGATGGGATTGCATAGAAAATCCAAGGCATCTGCAAGCTAGTGGGACCCGGAGGTCAACTCGCCAGCGCTGTGGGCTACAGGGTCAGCGTGCAAAAGCCATGGGGATATTCTACACATCAGCACAAATAAGTGGAAAATAAAATTTAAAACACCATTTATATCACTCATATATGGACTCTTAAAAAACAATAAGTCAAACTCGGGGCTTCCCTGGTGGCGCAGTGGCAGTCCGCCTGCCAATGCCGGCGACACGGGTTCGTGCCCCGGTCCGGGAAGATCCCACGTGCCGCGGAGCGGCTGGGTCCGTGAGCCATGGCCGCTGAGCCTGCGCGTCCGGAGCCTGTGCTCCGCAACGGGAGAGGCCACAACAGTGAGAGGCCTGCGTACCGCAAAAAACAAACAAACAAACAAACATATATATATATGTATGTATAAAAGTACCAAAAATACATAGCAATACATTTGATGAAAAAACCCATGCTAAAACTATTGCTTAGAAAAAGTAAAGAATACCTAAATAAATGTCGAGATACATCCTGCACGTAGATTGGGAGTCTCAGTGTGGTAAGGGCGTCAATTCTCCCTGAAATGATGGATAGCTTTGACCCGATCCCCATCAAAATCCCGCCAGGCTACCTCTAGAAATCCACAGGCTGATTCTAAAATTTAAATAGAGGACTTCCCTGGCGGTCCAGTGGTTAAGACTCCGTGCCTCCAGGGCAGGGGGCATGGGTTCGATCCCTGGTCAGGGAACTAAGATTCCACATGCCACGTGGCGCGGCCAGAACCATAAAATAAAATTAAATAAATAAAATTTAAATGGAAATTCAAAAGACGGAACAGTCCAGGAGATCCTGGGCAGGAAACAGTGTTGGAGAACTTACCTGTCGCTTTTCAAAACTTATTTCAAAACTGCACTAATTAAGACTTAATTGTGGTATCGGTACAAGGATAAGCAAACGATCGATGGAACAGAACAGAGAACCAGAATTCATTCTGGAGAGTCTATCTTGACAAAGATGCCAAAGCAAGCGAACGGGAGAAGGCGAGTATTTTCGATAATGGTGGGGGGCGGTCAGCTGGACGTCCAGATGAACGCAAACAGACTTGACGCCACGCGCAAAACCTAACTCAGGGTGGATCAGAGACCACATGTGAACGTCAAAACCGTAAAGCTTCTAGGAGGAAATATACGGGAACATCTTCATGACCGTTGGGGAAGCAAAGTTATTTTAGGCCGGATACCAAAAGTGCTAGCCACAAAAGGAAAAGCGATCAATTGCCCTTTATAAAATATTTCTACCCAAAAGGTGTCACTAAGAAAGTGAAAAGGTAAACCGCAGGCAGGGAGAAAGTATTACCCGTACACATATCTGAGAAACAAATATAAAGATTATCTAAAAACCACTACAAATAAATAACAAAAGGACACACGACCTAATTTTAAAATGGGTAAAAGATTTCAACAGGCACTTCACAGCGAAAGGCATCTGAACGGCCAGTAAACATAAAGCATGACTAGTCACCAGGGAAACACAAAGTAGAACGCACCTACCAGAATGGCTAAAAATACGACGTTTACGATGCCGAGTGGTGGCGGGGCTGTGGCTCAGTCAGGACTCCCATGATCTGCTGGGGTGGAGACACCGCAAACACCGTAGAAGGCTGCTGGTACTTCCTTCTAAAGCAAAATCTAAGCGTCCCCCGCCACCCGCAATCCACTCCCGGGTACAAACCCGGGAGAAACGATGCACAGGTCCGCGTGGAGGCTTGCTCTTGGAGTGATGGGGCACCTCCATTTGTGACAGTCCCCAGCGGGAAGCAACCAACCCTCCCATCAGCACACTCAAGCCTGGACGCTGCTCGGCGAGGAAAACGTGCACGCAGGTGCCCTCAGCGTGGCTGCCCGAGGCCAAAGAGGCCGGACACAGGCGAGCACGTACCGTGTGGGTCCCCGTGCGGCCCGGCAGCCTGGGCTGATTGAAGTCAGAGCGTGGTCATCGCATGGCCGGAGGACAGGGTGCGAAGGGGCACGGGGAACTTTCTGTAGAGAAATGTCCCCTCTCTCCATCCGGGTGGTGGTCATGAAGGCAAACACGTCGCACCGTGTCTGCTGGAGACCTGTCCTTACCATTTGTAAGTTGTGCCTTAAGAACATTGTGTCAAAAGAGATATTATTCACTGTGGCGTTCAAAACCACCAAATAACCAGAAAAAAACATCTAGTGAAGGATGTGCCAGACCTCTACCCTGAAAAGCCACAAGCCACAATCCAGAGAAAATCAAGACGCCCTAACTAAGTAGAGTAGATCATGCTTTTGATTTGAAAGACAGTATAAAGAGATGTCAGTTCTCCCCTCTGCAGATTCAAGGCGATCCCAATCAGAGTCCTGGCAGCTTTTCCTCCCCTCCCTTCTCCCCTCCCTCCCTCCCTTCTCTCTGTCTGTCTGTCTGTCTCTTTCTCTTTTGCTTTCCCTTGAGGAGGACAGGCTGATCCTGACACACGTATAGAAATGTGAAGGGCTGAGAACAGCCTCTGGTGCAGAGTGCCCTTCCCGTGCTGCTGGCTGGGCCGGGCCAGGTGACCTGCTCTCACCTGCACACGGTGCGGTGAAGGCGGCAAGCGCTGGCGTGCTGCCCAGCTGTCAAGAGACAAACTCGCCCTGGGCAGCTGCTGGCTCGCGGCTGAGGAGCCTGCGGTTCTGGCCTGAACACAGCCGGTAGCCTGGAAGCAAGCGCTAGTCCTGCGGGACCCTCAGGGCCACAGCCGCGTGACCATCACGCATTGCTTCACTCCGAGATGAGCGCCGCGCGCGGTCACCACAGCACAGACCCACTCAGGCACGCACAGGGGTCCCTGAAACTGAGAGAGGCCCTAATAGGTGGTGTTGGCTTGGGAAGTGGTGGGGGTGGGGCGCGAAGAGCGGCCACAGGAGGTTGACCCTCTCGCCCTCTCCCACGGGCACCAAGACCGAGGCAGACGTCAACCACAGTGACGCTGCACACGGCAGGGAGACTGGCTGGAGGGTCACGCGTGCCCAGCGTGGCACAGCCAGGCGCCCTCCTGGAGGGACCCTCGAAAGCCGGCGTGTGCCCTGAGCGGACCCGGACATCGTCTGGAGTGGCGTCAGGAGTAACCTTGGCTCCTATGAGCAGGAAGCACCTAAGCCGGCCGAGTCACCTCCCTGGACCCGCGTGGGCCCCAGGAGAGGACAGCCCCAGACCAGCTGTGTTCCTGTCCCTCCCTGTGACTGGCCGGGCGTGGGGACATTAGGACCTGAGGGTGGGAAGGTGGCCCTCCAGGAGGAGGTGGAGAAACACTGAGCCCGCAGAGCCTCGACGTGGACCAGGTTCTCATCTCAATCCAGCAACAGACAAAATCGAGACGCTTACGGGAAGAAAGGCCTCCAGGGGCTCAGCCTCTGACCAGGCTGCCGGCGGCCGCCTTGCCCTCTGCCAGGCGCTCGGAAGGGGCTGGCAGTTGCCCTCGGCTGGACAGGAGGCTCCTGGGGAGGCTGTGGGTCTGGTCCCAGAGTCCCAGCGCTGGTGGAGAGAAGGACGTATCTTGAAGACGAACGTGGGAGTGGATTTTGGTACACAGAGTTGGAGGGATGGAAGCACAGCTTTTGGGGAGAAGGGTTACGTTAGCAGAAGGACCGCCAGCCTGGGCCAAGAGAGGCAGCACCCGTTTGTGCTGTGAGGACCTGAGAGCCCCGCTTCCTAAGGCCACAAGCCGCGGACGAAACGGCCAGCCTCCAAGGGGAACGTGTCCCCCACATTCTCCTTCGTATACGGCCGAGGACGACGAGAAAAGGGCCTCTCGGGGCAGAGCCAAGACTCGCTGAAAATGGATTAAGGAGCACAGTCATGGCCCCCAGGAAGGGGGCAGTGTTTGCCGGGGGGATCCAGGGTGCTGTGGACCAGCTACCCTGTGTTGCGTCCATGTGGCGTGCGTGTGCGCACGTGTGTGTCCGTGCACACGTGCGCGTGTGTGTGTCCATGCGTGTGTGCTCAAGAGCACGCGTGCACGCAGGTACCTCGTGTTGGGAGAGACAGCCCTCGGTCTCTCGTGCCCTCCTACGTGTCCTTCGAGGTGCGCTCCATCCATGCAAGGCCCTGACCACCCTTCACTTGGGCCACGTCTCAGGGTGAGGTAATGTCTCCCTCCAGGACAAAGAGCTGCCTGAAAAGGCAGCAAGTATCCCAAGCTCACTGCTCCCCCACCGTGACACGGGCCGCTGTGTGTGCGCCATCCGCCTGGGCCACAGTGCGTCCCAGATCAGCTGGCGCTCACGACGTCCTTCATCTCTGACCCAGGAGTCGCGTGTCTTCTGGCAGCCTCCATGCAACAGCCACAGCTAAGCTCACAGCTCGTAAGGAAGGGAAAGCAAATCCCAGACTTGACAACTTGTTTTTCTGGTTCACAGTTATCCAGGTAAAGAGGAATGATGGCGAATCACAAGATCCCAGACTCAGAGTCTGGTTCTACGACTGTGGAGACTTTTTTTGGGGGGGGTTGCGGCGGTGAGCGTAGTTTGTTTTCAGAAGGTAAGTGAACGCGGGTGACCCGGAGATCACACTGTTTTATATTTGATTATCGTTCAGAACATATTTACTCCGCTCCTCCCACCCCACTGACGAGTGTCCTTCGTCGCCCACCAACTTGAGTTTGGGCAGATGTGATGTGAGTAGAAGCTTTCAGATGCCTCCCCCTTTTGACTTGCCCTCTCATGCTGACACCATCTGCCTCGTGAAGGTGATGACTGGGGAACCACTGGCCCCAGAAGGGGAGACACGTGAGGTGGATCTCAGCCCAACCTGCAGCCTGGAGCCTGGCTCAGCCTTCCTGGTAGAACCCAACATTGCTACAGCTGACCTGGAGATGTGTGAGAAACAGAGGCTTGATGAATAAGTACCTCTGAGGTTGGGGAGGGGTTGTCTTTGTTATGCAGCATTACTGCTGCAAAAACCTGACTTAATAAAGACAGGAGCATAGAAAATGGGGAGTGTAGAGTCCAAAACCAGAAAAACATACCTAGTCACCTGTCTTGTGACAACGGTACAACGCAGCGAAGAGGACGTAGTGTCTTCAGTGCACTGCACTGCATCAGCTGAACGTCTGTACAAAAATTGTGTCTTAACTCCTACATCACAACACACCCGGAAACAGTTCCAGATGGAACATAGCTCTAAATGTGAAACCATACAACTTTAAGAAGAAAACAGAAGTGACTATCTTTATGACTCTGGGGTAGGCAAAGATTTCACAAACAGAAAACATAAACGCTAATCATACAAGAGAAATTGATATTGGCATACACTGAAAAGAATAACGTATGTGCACCAAAAGATACGATTCAGAGTAAAAGGCGAATCATAGAATGAGAGAAGTTATCTTTAATACATATACCCACCGAAGGACTTGTATCCAGAATATATAAGGAACTCCTACAAGTTGACAGGAATAGGGAACAGGAAAACCTGCCCAAATACAAAAAAGGTACCTTGCAAGAGTATGTTGAAATGGACTGTTGATATGAAAAGGTGCTGAATTTCTTCAGTCATCAGATAAATGCAAATTGAAACTGTCATGTGAACCCACCGCACATCTACTAGAATGGCTAAAATAAAAGGACAGAGAATATCTAGTGTTGGTAAGAGCGTGCAGTCACTGGAAGACTCGTACACTGTGGTGGAATTTACACTGACACAGTCACTCTGGGAAATTCCTTGGGAGTGGCTACCAAAGCTGAATGCATGGCCCAGCAACTCCATTCCTACAGAAAGGTGTCCACACGTCCACCAAATCCAGGAGTGCTCACAACAGCACTATTTGTAATAGTTGAACTAGAAACAATGTAAATGTCTATCCACAGTAGTAGGTAAATGTCTATCCACAGTAGTATGTAAATGCCTATCTACAGTAGTACGTAAATGCCTATCCACAGTAGTACGTAAATGCCTATCCACAGTAGTACGTAAATGCCTATCCACAGTAGTACGTAAATGCCTATCCACAGTAGTAGGTAAATGTCTATCCACAGTCGTAGGTAAATGTCTATCCACAGTAGTATGTAAATGTCTATCCACAGTAGTACGTAAATGCCTATCCACAGTAGTACGTAAATGTCTATCCACAGTAGTACGTAAATGCCTATCCACAGTAGTACGTAAATGCCTATCCACAGTAGTACGTAAATGCCTATCCACAGTAGTACGTAAATGTCTATCCACAGTAGTTTGTAAATGTCTATCCACAGTAGTACGTAAATGTCTATCCACAGTAGTACGTAAATAAACTGTGGTTGAGAACCAATTTTAACTGCATGCAAGAAACCACATCCGGACATGTACCACACTCAACATCAAACCAACTTAGGTTCATTCCTGGAATGCAAGGTTGTTTTAACATTCAAACACGGATTGATGTTAAGTGCTACAAGCAACTTCTTAGAAAAAGAAAAATCTATTGATGTTATTTATCACTTTAATAGTACAAAGAAGGAAAAACTTAAGATAGTCTCAGAGATGCAAAAAAAAATTGTTGAGAAAATTCACTACACATTTGTAATAAAAATTCCTGGCAAGGATTAGAAAGAAACTACTTTAACGTGCTAGAGTATCTATACATTTATATGTATGTATCGTATTTATAGCTTTATTAATACCTACAGAAAATGTCATTATAGATGAGAAATGTTAGAAGCATTCTCTTTAATATCAGAAATTCAACAATGGTGCCTAGCATTGTGTAGAAGGTTCCAGCCAGTACAGTAAGACAAGACCACAGGGGCAAGAAGGTTGGAGTGGAAGATATAAAGCAATTTACACAGGATATAATTATTTACATAGAAACTCAAAAGAAGATACATACACATTTTTAGGAATAATGGGAGAGTTTAGAAATGTGGCAGATAGAAAATTAATATATAGAAGTCAGTTTCATTCTATATGACAGCAGCAAACAATGCAAAAATTTATATATAGAGATGACACCATGTGCGATAGTATCTGAATACCAAGTGAGAAAAATAAATCTAATAAAAGATGTCTGTGATCTCTGATGGGAAAATTCTAAAATTTAAAGTAGATCTAAGTAAATGGAGAGATATGTCATGTTCATGGGTAGAAAGATATGATTTCATTAATTTATCCATTTCCCCCAAATTGATCCACGGAGTCAATGCAAATCCAACCAAAATATCAATAGGATTTTTTTTGTTGAACTTGATAAAACAATTATGACATTTATATAGAAAAGAATGAGGTCAGGAAGGACCAAGACCCTTATGAAGATAAGCAGAGAGAGGCAACTTGCCCTACCAGACGCAACAGGCGGTGTGGCACTGGTGCAGGGGGGCAAACTCACCAGTGGAACAGAATAGAGACTCCAGAAATAGACCCACACATACACACAGGTGGGATACCAGTTCACAGGGGGATAGAAATAAATTTTTCAAAAAATAACTGAAAAATTTTTCTACGTGAACAAAAATAAAATTCGATTCCTAACTCACACCATATACAAAAGTCAACTCCAAATGGATTAGGACATTTATGTCAAAAACAAAATTTAAAACTCTTTTTTTAAAAAAAAAATTTATTTTATTTATTTATTTTTGGCTGCATTGGGTCTTCGTTGCTGCGCACGGGCTTTCTCTAGTTGTGGCGAGCGGGGGCTACTCTTTGTTGCGGTGCACGGGCTTCTCATTGTGGTAGCTTCTCTTGTTGCAGAGCAGGGGCTCTAGGCGTGCGGGCTTCAGTAGTTGTGGCACGTGGGCTCAGTAGTTGTGGCTCGCGGGCTCTAGAGAGCAGGCTCAGTCGCTGTGGCACACGGGGCCATGTGGGATCTTCCTGGACCAGGGCTCAAACCCATGTCCCCTGCATTGGCAGGCGGATTCTTAACCACTGTGCCACCAAGTAAGCCCCAAAATGTAAAACTCTTAGTAGTAAATGTAGGTAAACAATCTTTTAAACCTCAGGGTAAAGAAAAATTTCTTAAGACAAAGTAGCACTGACTAGAAGAAAAAGATTGATAACTTTAGCCACATTAAAAATCAAATTAGAAACTGTGTGCAAGTTCTATTTACGCTACTAAAACGATCCCAAGAAAAGTAGGCCATGCAAGGACAGACAATGGAACTACGTCATGAACCAAGAATTATGACTAATCAGAATGTACGCACCTGAGATCCAATGGGATGGGAAAATGAATGAATAAACAAGGTCCTAGACAGTCAAAAAGGTAAGAAAAAGATATGAAAGGTATAATGATTGCAAGGAAAGGAAAACAAATTAGTTGATATAACTGTATGCGAGAAACCAAAAGAATCTTCAAATATATTAATGAATTGATAGAAACGACAGCCAGATGGATTTTCACAGAATCCATTCATAGGGCTTCCCTGGTGGCGCAGTGGTTAGGAATCCACCTGCCAATGCAGGGGACACAGGTTCGAGCCCTGGCCCGGGAAGATCCCACATGCCACGGAGCAACTAAGCCCGTGCGCCACAACTACTGAGCCTGCGCTCTGGAGCCCGCGAGCCACAACTACTGAGTCCGTGTGCCACAACTACTGAAGCCCGCGTGCCTGGAGCCTGTGCTCTGCAACAAGAGAAGCCACGACAATGAGGAGTCCGCACACCGCCACAAAGAGTAACCCCTGCTCGCCACAACGAGAGAAAGCCCGCGCACAGCAACGAAGACCCAAAGCAGCCAAAAATTAAATATTAATTAACTTAAAAAAAAATCCATTCGTAAAAATCAATTCCCTTTCTATCAACCAGCCACAATTTTCAGGAAAAAATTTTTTTAATTTGATACTATTTACAGTAGAATAAAAAATAAAAAATATATGTCTAAATCCAACAGAAAAAGTGCAAGACCATTACAAAGAAAATTCTAGGAGTTTATTGAAAGATCTTAAAGGATTTATTTATGGAGAGATATACCATGTTCACATATTCTAAGGCTCAGTAATGTAAAGAAGTCAGTTCTCCCCAAACTGATTAATAGCAATAAAAAAATTTTAATTTTAATAAAAAATTATGTTGGTGAATCTTGACAGCCTAATTCTGTAACCTGTGTGGAGGTGTAGGGGTGTCAAGAACAGCTGAGTCATTTTCAAGGAAGAAAAACAAGCTCATAGGACTTGTCTGACTAGCATAAAGACATCCCACAAAGCTGTAGTGATGAAGACCTTGTGGCACTGGCCCAAGGCAGACAAAGAAAACGGTGGAGCTGAACAGAAGGTCCAGAGGTGCCAACATGCAACAGTGCCAGCCTGCAGGTGAACAGGGGAGGGGCCGTTGGGCTCCTCACACCACGTGCAAGTCAGCTCCAGGAACGTTCAAGGCTGGAATGTATGAGCCACAGCAATGCTCCTAGAAGAGGGCTTCACGACCTCAGGGTAAGGCCGCAAGCCATAGAAATGACCAACTGTCGAGGGAAAGCCTGACCTATCGGAGTTTATTAAAATTAAGGTGGCTTTACATCCAAAGACACCATAAAGGTGTGAAAAGGCAGATCACAAAGTGGGACACAGTGTTTCCACACAAATCAACTGAAAACGGAGGAGAATCCAGAACAGATGGCTGTCACCCCTTCAAATCAGCAGAAAAGATGTGCAATTCTAAGGTCGATCAGACAAAAGATGTGCTTTTCAGGACAGGAGCCCTAATTGGCCAACGCATGTCTGGATATAGGCCATTTTATTAGTAAAGAGGAAAATGCAAACGAGTGCCATCACTCCCTCCAGAGGCAAACAAGATGCCCTGTCAACACCAAGTATTGGCACAATGGGAGCAACGGCCGCAGTGTGGCCACGGTGTGACCACGGTCACAGTGCAGTCCCTCTGGCCACGCCTGCAGTGCCCAGTGCACCAGGTTTAATACCCGCCCCCCGCCACCGCCAAGTTCACGTCCACTTGGAACCTATGAATGTGACCTTATTTGCAGATGTAATCAAGGTAAGGTTAGGTCACACTAGAGGAGGGTGGGACCCGATCCAACAACTGGTGTCCTTTTAAGAGGGATATCTGGACACAGTGACACACTGAAGGAACACCGTGTGAAGCAGGGCAGAGACTGGAGTAACTCGTCTGCAAGCCAAGGAACACCGAGGACTGCCAGGGGTTGTCAGAAGCTGGAAGGGACAGGAAGTTTCTTCCCTACAGGCTCTGAGAGCTCTGCCCTGCCGACGCCTTGGTTTTGGACTTCTGGCCTTCAGAAAAACTGTCTGCGGTTTAAGCCACCGAGTTGGCAGTACTTTGTTACAGTAGCTAATACACCTATGTAGGTAGAAGCTGTGTGCGCCCCGGGGACACTCACTCCTAGGAAGATGCCTGGGGAAAGCTGCACAGTGCATTACGGAGAAAACCTGGAAATTGCCCCCATGGAGAGGCAAGTCGCTAAGCAGTAGGGCTGACAGACCTTGGTGCCAGATTGGACATGGGGTGAGGATGGCGGGCTGGACTGGAGGTGGCCCCCAAGGGCCCTGCCAGCTCTGAAAGCACACGCTCGTCGTGCCCGGAGCTGGCGACCCTGGGGGGCGGCCCGCACACGTGCTGATGCAATAGACATGTACTGAGCATCTGCTATGTGCCGGGCATGGCCCCAGGTGCAGGGGTGCACCAAGAGCCCAGCCCATGAGCTTACAATCCATGGGGACAGACAGACAGACAGGCAAAGAGGCTGTTAGTGCCAGGGAGACAGACAGACAGACAGACACACTGGGAACCCGGGGGGTGGTGGGCACAGCAGGTGCAGGTGTTCTGGTGAGTTCAGGGAGACAGGTGCACCTGGGGCAGAGCAGGTGGGGGCGTGGCCCTGGCTGGTGTCACTCTCTTGGCCACTGCTGGGTGCCAGACCGTGCCAGTGGGGCTGCTCCATACCTGTCTACCTGTGCTCGGAGACCAAGCCCAGGCCAGGCTCCCGGGCCACGTGTGGCCCGCTCCATCAGAAGCTTCAGAAAACAGCGTGAGGGCCCAGTGATTGCCGGCCCCCTCCTGTCCGCGGCACTTGGCGCCTATGCAAACCTCAAACTCAACGCCCCATTGGCGCCACACCCCACAGGGGAGACAGACGAAGGCTGTTACCCACCTGGTCCTGCTGCAGGACCCCCACTATCCCGACAACTGGCCGGGACCAGGATGGGGCCAGGGTGCCCTGAACCCTGCTCTGAGCTCAGGCTGGACCAGAGGCCCCGGCCTGCCCTGGAGGACGCAGAGCAGGTAGCCCCAAGCAGACCCAGGGCTCAGACGGACACGAGAACGGCGCTGTTACCTGATGGTCTGGGCAGCTGAAACTGAGCGCTCTCCACTGTCTTCACGCTTGGAAGGAGGGACGCAGTGGGTGTACATTTAATAAGTTTGGATCCAAGTGTTTGTCTGATTCGGCCCTGGCAAGAGCAGAGCTCAGGGCCTTATTGTCTAGGTGCTGAAAGGTACAGGTGGGGGGCTCTATCTTCCCAAAACTCCCTGTGGCCGCACTTTACTTTAGCACTTCTCTCCGCCAGCCTCTTTTAGAGCACAGGCAAGGTGCAAGGAGGTACCTTTTCGTCTTTCAGTTTCAAGTCTTGCTGGAGAGCCATTTGTGGTGGTCCCGGAGCCAGGTGTGGCATGGCTGGGGGGCACCTCTCCCTTGGTGGATGAATGTCCAAGAGCGGAGATGCAAAGTCAAAGTTGGAGATGGGCGGCATCTGCTTCTTGGCTTTCCACACACCCACCCCTTCCACGAGGAGGTCGGACCCCGGGAAGGGGGGCAGCTCCACCGCAGGCTGGGGAGGGAAGGATGAGGTGAGGGGTGCTGGCTGGCCCTTTCCTGGCCTGCCGGTCAGGCGTAAGGCCTCAGGGAGAAGCCCCGGCCACACTTCCCAACAGCTGGGCTGCCCACTGGGTCCCCCCACCAGGGGCGCCAGGTTGCAGGGTTTTGCTGCCTGGCCTGCAGGAGGGCTCCTTGGGGGAGCAGGCCCCTGGAAAGACCCCTGAAGGAAGGCTGGATATTCACCCCAGGAGGACGGAGGACACTGCAGGTCGGAAAAGGAACAGCCTAGAGGGGCCTGGAGGCCACGAACATCCCGCCAGCCCAGCCAGAGGACCCCCTGCCAGGTGGCCACAGAGTTGGGGTTGGCTGGGGAGGAGAGATTGGAAAGCTGGATGGCAAAGGCCAGCTGGGTGAGACGCCCCGGGGCGTGGGGAGGGGCCACCCCGAGGTGGCCGGCAGGAGAGGGACACCCCGCCCCCCTCACCTGTCTCCACAGCAGCTCGAAGTTGCCAACGTCGCAGTTTCGGTCGACCTTGCGGTCCACCACCACCTTGATGGTGTCCTCCTGCACCTGCGCACAGAGCTGGGCCGTGACCGGCGTGGACGCGTGCATGGTGGGGCTAGAGTTGATCTCGATCAGCCAGGGCTTGAAGTCGCACCCGAGGATGAAGTCGGCGCCGTACAGCTCGAAGCTGTTCTTCCGCGGGTCTACATGGTCCTGGGCCACCTTCATGGTGTTGGTGATGGCCCTCTTCATGGACGGGTAGATGACGCTGCCCCACACGGCCCCGCGGCCCCTCTTCTGCAGGTACTCCTGGAACTCGGTGCTGGTCCACATGTTGTGACCCGGCAGCAGGGGGCTCCGGTCCTCGTCGTTCTTCAGGTGCTTCTGGATGGAGTTGTTGCACAGGTGGATGGCGCTGCGAGGCAAGGCCA
>NW_020172451.1:607528-641241 GCF_003031525.2 Neophocaena asiaeorientalis asiaeorientalis | reverse complement strand
GGGTGCCCCGGGCCCCCACCCTGAGGCCCCGCCCAGACCCCGCCCCGAGGCCCCGCCCCCGAGCCCCTGCCCTCAAGGGCCGTGACCCCGGCACAGCGCCGCTGCGGGAGGGGTTCTGACGGTTTCCCTGTTCTCCTAATCCTCCTAGGCAACCTCAGGACAGCCCTCCGGTCCGCCTGGGACCACCATGGGGTGGGGCTGGGAGGGCAGGGCAGAAGCCAGCCAGCCCAGGGCCACCAACTAGGGGCCTCCAGCAAGTACCACCCTCTGAGCCTGTTTCCCCACTTGTCCCTGGAGGAGAGCCGGAGCCCCCCAAGGCTAGGATTCGCTAACTGAAATTTTCAATTAATTCGTTTATACGCTGGCATTGTTCTAAACAGCATTTAAATTGAATAGCATCTACTAGGAGATTATAAAATACGTGGGTCCTGTTCAAAGTCATTTTCATTTAAACGCGTCCTTGGGCCTGGGGATTTGCCATCTTGTTCTGGGTGGTGAGACCGCACCTGTGACCATGAGAGAGCTGTACTCCCGTAAGACAGTTACAAGAAACAAGATACAGGCACACGGAAGAGTTTTCGAAGCTGCAAACAGTGCTGTTAGGGAGCCGACACAGTTCAGAAACAGTGTCAGAGAATCTCCTGTCAGCCTGGGGAGAGGGTTATGGTCCCGGAGGGAGAAATGGCTCAGAGAGGGTAAGAGAACTGCCAGACACTCAGCTCACAGCTTGGCAGGGCCGGGCCGGCTGGAAGGGGCTCCGTGGGCTTCTCACTGCCCAGTCAGCCCAGGACCCCCCCTCCAGGCCCTCCTGGCCTGGTGGGAACAAATGTGCTCCTTGAGCTGCCGGCCAGGACCACTTGTCCCAGCTGCCTGCTCCTGCCAGGTGTGACCCCAGGTGTCACCTGCCAGGTGTGACCCCAGGTGTGGTCACAGCCCCCAGCTTGAGCACAGTGAACCCCCTCAAGGTCTCTGTGAAGCAACCTTCAGTCCTCGTGATACTGACGGGCTCCCCTGTAGCCCCCGCCAAGATGCCTAGGCACCCAGCTGGGCACCCCGCGTGTGGTCACAAAACAGAGCCACGGAGGCCCTCCATTTGGAAAGAGAGATAGCAGCTATTCCCTCAAGAGAATGGCACGTTCCCAAGACTTCGCTGGTGGGCTCTCGTCCTGACATCCACCCGGCCTGCCCGCACTGGGACCCTGGTGGGGCTGGGTTCACCCACCCCAGGGCACCCACTCCTGCAGGTCTGAGCTGCTGCCCGGCACCCCCCGCACCCTGTATCAGGTACTGCTCGCATCGTCTTCACCCCTCCTAACCCCGCATCGCTGGGGTCATCCTCAGAGGACCCCTCAGGCCACCCTCACGTCCCACACGCTGCCTCGTCGGGGAGCCGCCCCCCACCTCCCCAGACACTCCAGCAGCTTCCCCGCCTGCAGGATCCCCACCCAGGGCTCTGGGCGCTCACAAAGCGAAGGCCCTGCAGGGTCTACTGCAGGATTTGAGGGGCTGTTCCCCAGGAGCCTCCCAAAGGAGCCCTACCTGTCCCGTCCCTCCACATGCTGAGGGGACCGAGAGAGCAAGCAGAGCTGCACCCCGAGCCCGGCCCGTGTGGTCAGCGGAGGGGCACGGCCGGCCACTCAGCCTTCCCAGCAGAGGGGCAGTGGCACCCACTGCAGAGGGTGCCTGGTGCCCACGAGCACATGGCAGACGGTGCTTTCAGGATTTTCTGGAGAAGATGCACACCCCATGGGGGCGCAAGGCACTGGCTCTGATGGGCAGGGGGCCTGGGCCCGCCCCTTGCAGAGGGAGGTCGAGTATCCTCCCCAGGCCCGAGCACGACACAGCACCCCACCGGGCACACGAGACCTGCCTCGCACTCCAGGTGCTGGTGGGAGCCCACCCTCGATGGCACCTCGCTGACCCCCACTGACCTGTCCAGATTGTCCAGGGAGAAGCGCTGTGTTGAAAAGCGCAGGTAGCTCTCCTTGTAGAACCAGATGGTCAGCGGGTTCCAGTCGGTGACCAGGAACCACTGGCGGATGTCAAACTTGGTGTCGTAGATGAGCAGCGGTGTCTCGATGTACTTCTGCACCACCCACTTGTTGCCCTTGGCGGGGGGTGGGTCTGTAGCCACCAGCTCCAGGATCTCCTCCACGTGGTTCAGGCACACTATGTCTGCAAGAGGCCACCGCTCAGCCCCCGGCCCCAGAACAACACCTGTGGTCCTGCGCTGGGGGGCTGCGCGGGAAAAGCTCCGCCCTCACAAATTAATAAAGCTTTTTAAAAAATCACATACAAAGTAACCACTTGGGCTTCCCTGGTGGCGCAGTGGTTGAGAGTCCGCCTGCTGATGCAGGGGACATGGGTTCGTGCCCCGGTCCGGGAGGGTCCCACATGCCGCGGAGCGGCTGGGCCCGTGAGCCATGGCCTCTGAGCCTGTGCGTCCGGAGCCTGTGCTCCGCGACGGGAGAGGCCACAACAGTGAGAGGCTCGCGTATCGCAAAAAAGAAAAAAAAAGTAACCACTTATGAGTTTACAGCAACAATAAAACCCCTCAAATAACTCAAGGGGCAAATAGAATATGCAAACAAAAGGTAAGGTCTATTTAGATACTCAGGAAAAAGAGAACATCATATAACATAAACAAGAGGATGCAGGGAAGGCTGTATTCTGAGGACATTTCCATAGCCTGAAAGCTTCTACTGTTGCACAAGGATGTTTGGGAATAAATAAGCTTAGCATTTAAGTCAGCACCAAGCGGGAACAGGAAAATTGAAAAAATGCAACCAAAAGTTGGTTCTTTGGAAACACTCATAAGATTGGAAAATCACCCTGAAATCCTGTTTTTAAATGAAGAACCCACAGTATTCACCATTAGGAATAAAGAAAAGGGCACGGTCACAGCCGTGACGCAAGGAGAAGTAGAAAACCGGCGTCCCGGGACAGAGCTCACAGGGCACTCAGGATGTGCCTGCAAGAGGCCAGTGCCTCTGGGGGTTTTATAACCACTCTGGGCCCAGGCTCCCACTGCTGCTGGATGCGGAGTCCTCGCTCCATTGCAGCAGGTGGCGAGCAAAGCAAATACGAAGAAGAAAACTACAGACAGTCTACTGGAGGACTAGAGACGGAACTTCCTAATTAATCCGAATTACTTAGCAAAACTTGGAACAGCAGCCATAAAGACCAGGGTCACTGGGACGCCCGCTCCCCGGGACCCGCGAGTCCTGAGCCCCCTAGGGAGCCTGGAGCCCAGCCCCACCGCCGCCACGGCTGGCTGTCCCCGCAGGGCGCCCAGCTTGGGACTCACCTCGGCCCCGGGACTTGGCCGCGGGCTTTACGATCCAGATGTTCCGAAGCCCGTCGATCTCCGTCTGAGGGTTCACAGAGGTGATTTTCTTCAGCAGAGCTTGGCACTGCGAAAAGTAATTTCTGGAATTGGAGATGAACGCCTCGCCGCTACAAAGCAAAATCCAGAAAGCCCGTGAGACTCTGAGGGCGGTGCCCAGGTGCCAGCAGGTGGCCGCCCGAGGAAAGGGCGAGGGGCAGGCTCAGGACATCCTCCTGCCCGCCCGACGGGTGCCCGGGAACGTGGCCTGTAGGGTGGTGGGGACACCCGATTTGAGGACACCCTGGGGCGCTGTGCCTGGGCCCAGAAAAGGTGCCGGGACATGAAGGCCAGGGTCCTTGTGCCGGACCCACGTCAGGGTGGCCCTTGCAGGCCCATGTGGGAAAGCCGAGCTGCCCACGCCGGCAGCACCCAGGGTCCTGCAGTTGACGCGGGCTGGATGCCAGCTTAGTGTCCCGTGGGCTTGACTGCCAGAGTGGCTGGTGGCCGCCCCGGGAAGCCACCGTAACTTAAGGGAATAAGGGAGGCAGACGGCACAGCTGTCTGCATGCGGTCAGAGCTCGATTGCTGGTGTGTCCCTGAAGCCTGGGACCAGGAGACCCAGCCCTGCCCGGGCCGCGTCGCAACCCCACGCGAGGGTGGACTGCAGCAGAGGGCACTGTGCTGGGCTCCGAGGCCACCTGCCACCACCTGCGGGGATGGCCCTGGCGTGGGGATAAAGCCTTCTGGGACACGGACGTCTGTGCACAATGATGTACCCACCCTGCTGGGAAGGGGGGGCAACAGGGGGGAGAAGCGATGAGTGGGGTCCCCTATGGGGGGGAGAGGCCCCATACCGAGGAGCAGAGTTTGGGGCGTGAGAAAGCAGGAGCCCCCCTTGGTGCAGGGAACGTGGGTGACGGGTCAGACGGGGCCTCGCCCCCTGGTTCTAACAGGACACACAGAAGGGGAGCCCCCGGAGCTCCCTGGCCCACCTTGGTGGTGCACACGCTCTACCTGACCCCAGGGAGAAGACAGGACCTGGCGGAAGCAGGTGTGAGTCCCGAGCTGTCTGTAACCCTCCCGCCCAGCAGCAGAGACCGGCCCGGATGCCGTGAGAAACGCGGCAGGTCCCCGAGAGCCCAGCCTGACGGCCAGGGGCAGAGCTGCCCAGGAGACCAGCAAATGCAATTTCGACTTGGGCTCAGGAAGAAGACAGGGGTTGATCTTCCCTCAGTGAAGGGTCCCCACTGTCTCCCCAGGGCGTCCAAGCCCTGGGGCTCGGAACAAGGCCTCCGCCCCTTGCAGCGGCATCCGGGCAGGATGGAGTCCCCTGTGAGTTTGTGCCTCACAATAGGAGAACTGTCGCTTCCCCCTGGGGTCAGGGGACAGACGGGAGGAGGCGGGACGCCAGCCTGAGGTGAAGGCCTGGCCAAGCTCCCCGTCCCAGACACCCTCATAATCTCCAGAGAACAAGCACCGTCCCCCAGATGCTGATGACAAGAAAGGGACACAGCATCTGCCCTTCTGGTCCTGACGACACGCACACCACGCGTGGGGACCCCGGGCGCCTCAACAAGGAAGGAACGGGGACAGACCGAGCTAACCGCCCTCTGGTTCCCTAACGAGCCCCCTAGCTCGGAAGGTGCCACCGCGGCCCTTGCGGGGTCTGCTGCTGCCACCCACTGGTTACACCTGGGACTTCGAGCCAAGGGCACAGCCCTGCTGGGACAGCTGACCATTCTCGCACGGGTGCTCTCGTGCAGGTGCCACCAGGGTCCAGATGCAAACACTTCCAGCCCCTCAAAATGCTGCCCTGGAGACCACGTCGGCCAGACCCCTCTGCCTCTGCCCTGTCCTCCCCGCCCCTGTGTGGACGCCTCCAGGCATTGAGCTTCACACCGGGGGTTCGTTCAGTCAACAGAACGACGTTGAGAGCCACGTGTGGTGTTGCAGGCATCAGCAGCAAGTTCTTCACACCGCTGGTGGCTTCCAGACTATGAATGAAGACCCTCTGCAGATGTTTTCATTCCTCTTGGACAAACGCCCCAAGCACGGCAGAGCTGGGTCGTAGGGTACATAGATGCCTCAATTTATACGAAATGCCTGAGGCTTTTCTAGACAGGCTACATTTTTTTATTTAGGCTCCGGGCGCTCCACATCTCCGCTGACCTTTCAGCCTTTCTTGTGGGTGTGCAGTGGCGTCTCTGTGGTTTTAATTCACCCTTGAATTATGAATTCAGTGATGCTAAGGGTCTCTTCACGTGCTTATTGGCCATTTGCTGTCTTCTCACGTGACATTTCCAATGGGATTGTTTCTCTTACTGATTTATGGGCGTCCTTTAAACATCCTAGATCCGAGACCTCTGTTGGATATACGTGTTGTGAATATGTTCCTCCAGTTTGTGGCTTGGCTTTTCACTCTCTTTGTAGTGTTTTTTGACAAACAGAGTTCTTAATGTCAACAAAGTACAATTTATCAACTTTTAAATTATGATTAGTGCTCTTAGAGAACTATTTAAGAAATTTTTTTTTTTTTTTTTGCGGTACGCGGGCCTCTCACTGCTGTGGCCTCTCCCGTTGCGGAGCACAGGCTCCGGATGCGCAGGCTCAGCGGCCATGGCTCACGGGCCCAGCCGCTCCGGGGCACGAACCCGTGTGCCCTGCATCTGCAGGAGGACTCCCAACCACTGCGCCACCAGAGAGCACCCTTGCATGGATTTTGATGGGGATTACAACGAATCTATAGATTAGTTTGGGAAAAACAAACATCCCTCTACCACTGAGTCTTCTAATTTATAAATGTGGTTTTATACACACACACATACACACACATACTTATTGGGTCTTTAATTTCTCTGTATAATTTTATAATTTTCAGTTTAGGGTTTTCCCTGTATTTTGTCATATTTTTTCTGGATATTTGTAGGTTTCTGATGTTATTGTAAGTTTCATTTTGTGATTGCGATGGTACACAGAAATACAGTGGACTTTCGTATATTGACCCGGTACCTAGTGATCTTGCTAAACTGACTTAATCATGATGCTTTCTTTATGATTGTTAAAATTTTCTATGTGCACAATTAGGTCACCAGTAAGTAAAGAGTCTTATGTCTTCCCTTCTGATTTTACGCCTTTTCTTTCCTTTTCTTGTACTATTAAACTTAACAGATTGTTCATTCAATACTGACTAGACGTCATGATAATGGGAATTTTTGTTTCATTCTGATTTTTAGGGGAACACTTTCAGTTCATGACCATTAAGAAATATATTAAAAAATAAAAAAAAATAAAAAAAAAAAAGAAATATATTAGCTTTAGGATTTTTGTAGATAAACGTTATCAAATTAAGGAGGTTTCTTTCTTTTCCTAGTTTGCTAAAAACAGCAACAAAACTTAACATGGACACATTGAATTCCACCAGTGTTTTGCATCTACTGAGATGCCCATACAGTTTTTCTTCTTTATTCTGTAAACACGATGAAATTTACCAATTTACTTTTTTTCCCAAAAATCTTATTGTGGTAAAATACACATAACATTAAATTTACTACCTTAAATAGTTTTAAGTGTACAGTTTAGTGGCATTAAGTACACTCACGTTGTGCAAATATCACCACCATCATCTTGTAAACTGAAACTCTGTACCCATTAACTCCTGGCCCCTGGCAACCACCATTCTACTTTCTGTCTCTGTAATTTTGATGACTCTGAGCACCTCATATGAGTGGAATCATACATTATTTATCTTTTTGTGTCTCGCTTATTTCACGCATTATAATGTTCTCAAGGTCCATCCACGTTGTAGCATTTGACAGAACTTCCTTCCTTTTAAGGTTGTAGAATATGGCACTGATCAACTTTTGGATGTTAGACCGACCTTGAGTCCCTGGAACTCAAGACTGGAAATGACGAAATAAAATTGTTTTCTACAATGACATATCCTGTATGTAGAAAATTCTAAGGAACACACACACACACTGCAAACTATTAGAACTAATAAATGAGTTCAGCAAAAATTCTCAGTTACAAGATCAATATACAAAAATCAGTTGCATTCTTATGTGCTACCAACAAAAATCCTAAAATTAAGAAATTAATTCCATTCATAATAGTATTAAAAATAATAAAACATACAGGAATACATTTAGCAAGAGAAGTATAAATTTTGAACTCTGAAAACTATAAAACATTGTTGATACACATTTTAAAAGTCCTAAACAAGTGGAGAAGCATTCTATATCTATGGATTGGAAGACTCAGTATTATTAAAAACCAGAAAATACAACCCATAGAGACAGAAAAAGATTAGTGGCTGGAGAGGACTGGGGTTGTGAACAAAGAGTGACTGAAGATGGGAACAAGGGAATTTTATGGGGTGATGGACATGTCCTAATACTGGATTGTGGTTTTATACAACTTTGTGAATTTACTAAAAATCATTGAATTGTACATTTACAATTAATGGAGTCTATGGCATTCAAATTATAACTCAATAAATGTATATGGAGGAAGTGGAAACAATTGGATTCCTCCTGTATGATTACGAAGATTTATGGTGGCAAAGACTGTCCTGCTGTGAGTAGGCCAGTCTGTTTGCTGATCGAGGGGTTAGTTCCATTTCAGCTACATTAATGCTACTCTGATTTATGACAAGGCCGTACAGTGGGAAAAGAAATACTTTTCAATAAATTATAAGTCATTTCCAATATTCATATGCAAAAATACATCTTGATACCTACCTAACCCCGTACACGAAAATCAACTCCAAAAGGGCATGTGTAAAAATATATGAAAGGTAAAATAATGAATATTTTAGAAGAAAACATAGGAGTATAAATTCATGACTTGGAAACAGCAGGGACTCTTTGAATAGTATTATAAAACATCAATCGTGAAGAGAAACTAAGATAATTGGACTCTATTATGATTCCAGTCTATCAAAACACATCTTGAAGAGAATGAAAAAAAGCCACAGAATGGGAGACAATAGAAGGATGGGCAAGAAACTTGAACAGTGAATTCACAAAAGAGCATATCCACATGGCTAATAAACATGAAAAGATGACAAACTGCACTAGTTACCAGGGCAATGAATCTAGAAGGAATCATACGTGAGAATAAATAGAAAATTTCTGGAAAAGGGAGCAAAGGGAATGGACTATTTCTACCATGAATGAAATCATAAATATACAGTAATTAAAAATGTACAGTACTATTACTAGGGTAAAAGGTAGCAAGGTCAGTGGAAGAGAATATATAGTTTAGAATTAGACTCAAAGATATTAGAAAGACTGTCATGATGATGATGAGAGATGAGACCAGTGTAAGACATGTGGGACACAGTCTAACATATGTGTAATTGGAATCCAGACAGAAGTTAGAGGAAGAATGGGGCAGAGGCAATACTGGAAAAATTAATGGCCAAGAATTTTCCAAATTTGATGGGAAGCTCCAACTAACAGATAAAATAAGTCCCACAAACCCAAAGCCAGATAAATACAAAGAAAACTGCTCCTAAAAGCATTGGAAGAAAACTGCTGAAAACCAAAGATAAAAAGAAGATATTAAAGCACCCAGATAAAAAGACACTACCTTCAAAGAACAAAAACAATACTACAGACGATTTGTAAATGAAAATTATGAAAGCCAGAAGATGATAGAATAATATATTAAAATGCAAAAGCAACAAAAACCTCTGCAAAGCTAGAATTTTATTCAGGTGAAAATATCTTTTAAAAATGAATGTAAGGGGGCTTCCCTGGTGGCGCAGTGGTTGAGAATCTGCCTGCCAATGCAGGGGACACGGGTTTGAGCCCTGGTCTGGGAAGATCCCACATGCTGCGGAGCAACTGGGCCCGTGAGCCACAACTACTGAGCCTGCGCGTCTGGAGCCTGTGCTCTGCAGCAAGAGAGGCCGAGATAGTGAGAGGCCCAGGCACCACGATGAAGAGTGGCCCCCACTTGCCACAACTAGAGAAAGCCCTCGCACAGAAACGAAGACCCAACACAGCCATAAATAAATAAATAAATAAAATTTTAAAAAATGAATGTAAGGACTTCTGTGGTGGCGCAGTGGTTAAGAATCCACCTGCCAATGCAAGGGACACGGGTTCAAGCCCTAGTCCGGGAAGATTCCACATGGCGTGGAGCAACTAAACCTGTGTGCCACAACTACTGACTCCACGTGCCACAACTACTGAAGCCCACACACCTAGAGCCCGTGTTCCACAACAAGAGAAGCCACCGCGATGAAAAGCCCGTGCACCGCAACGAAGAGTAGCCCCTGCTCACCGCAACTAGAGAAAGCCCGCGCAGCAGTGAAGACCCAATGCGGCCAAATAATTAATTAATTAATTTTTAAAAATGCTTAACTTTAAAAAAAAATGTAAAATTCTACTTCTTCTTCAGACAAAATAATCAGCGAGTTCTTAACCAACAGATTGTCACTAGAAGAAATACTGAAAGATGTTTTTTAGGATGAAAGAAAATAATAATGAAACTGCAGAAATGAATGAAGGTCCCTTAAAAAGGTTAATATGTAGAAAAATATAAAATTGCTGACTATTTAAAGCAATAATAAATACCTCACATGTAATTAAAACATGTATAGAAAGGAGGATTCTGGGAAGATGGCAGAACAGGAAGCACCAGGAATCTGTCTCCCCACCTAGACAACAATTGCACTGGCAGAATCTGATGCAACTGTGTTGGAACTCTGGAGTCTACTAAAGGTGTGCAACCTCCGAGGGAAGCCTTAGACAGTAAATTGAAGTTAATTTTGGTCGGTACCAGTTCTTATTACCGTAGCAGCTCCCCATCTCCCACCCCTGTGGCAGGCAGCTGTGCATGGGTTCTGGAGCAGCTTGCACACAGCTTGCAGGAGCCAGAGCACGGAAAAAAGAACTCTGTCCTCCAGATATTGGGGATCTGTGCTCTCTCTGATCACTGATTGCTCCTCCTGCTGATAGAGGTACAGACAAATAAGACAGGCCGCCATTATTGCTGGACCTGCCCCTCAGTGTTATAAGCCCCACCCCCTCCAGCTGAAGTGCCTTCCAGGGGATTTAAAGGGCCAGCACCCTTCCCTCCCCTTAATTTTATTCTTCTTCCCTTTTGGAGAGCCAGACATTAAAAGACTAGGACATTTTAAAACAACTGTATATAAAGGGAAAATTAGGCAGTGACTGTGCATGCCCAGAGAAAGGCATAGAAAAGACCTAAGAAGACCTTAAATTTACACCTCAGGCACAGAGACAGACTACAGAAATAAAAAAACCAAAAACAATAAACAGAAACAATAACATGAAACAGCAAGCCCTGGAGAAAGAGGAGAACCTGATTTCCAGAGTTTCCAGCTCGCCACAACTAGAGAAAGCCCACGCAGCAACGAAGACCCAACACAGCCAAAAATAAAATAAATTTTTTTAAAAAAATTTAGCTGTAAAAAAAAAAGAAGTCCCTTCTTATCAGTTATTATTTTTAATGTAAGTGGTTTAAACTCTCCAATCAAAAGACATAGATCTGCAGAATGAATTAAAACACATGATCCAACCATATGCTGTCTAGAAGAGACTCACTTTAGATCTAAAGACACAAATAGACTGAAAGTAAAAGGATGGAAAAGATATTCCATGCAAACAGTAACTAAAGAGAGGAGATGTGGCTATACTAATATCAGACAAAATAGATTTGCAGTCGAACAGGTTACCAGAGATAAAGAAGGACATAATATATTAATAAAGGTTACAGCTTCTTCAGCAAGGAGACATAATGATTATAAAAATTTATGCATCTAGTGACAGACCATCAAAATACATGAAGTAGAAACTGACAGAATTGAAGGGAGAAACAGACAGTTCTACAATAACTGGAGACTTCAATACCCCACACTCTCAATAACGAATAAAAGAGCAAGACGGAAGATAAGGAAATAGATGACTTAACACAGTAAATCAACTAAATCTAACAGAGACACACTGAACACTCCACCCAACAACAACACACACGTCGTTCCTAAGTGCACACGAGACATTCCCCAACATAGACCATAATTAGGCCACAAATTAACACCTAATAGGTTCTAAAAGACAGATATCATACAAAGTATCCTCTCTGATCACAACGAGATGAAGTTACAAATCAATGACAGAAGTACAACTGGAAAATTCACAAATCTGTGGAAATTCAGCAACACTTTCTTAAACAACCAATGGATAAAAGTAGACACCACAAGGGAAATTAGAAAATACTTAGAGATAGGAACTTCCCTGGTGGCACAGTGGATAAGAATGCACCTGCCATTGCAGGGGACATGGGTTCAAGCCCTGGTCTGGGAAGATTCCCACATGCCATGAAGCAGCTAAGCCCGTGTGCCACAACTACTGAGCCTGCGTTCTGGAGCCTGAGAGCCACAACTACTGAGCCCGTGTCCACAACTACTGAAGCCCGTGTGCCTAGAGCCCCGGCTACGTGACAAGACAGGCCACCACAATGAGAAGCCTGTGCTCCGCAACGAAGGCCCAGTGCAGCCAAAACTAACTAACTAAATAAATAAATTTTAAAGAAAAAAGGAAATACTTAGAGATAAATGAAAATTAAAACACAACATGTCAAAACTTATGGGATGTAGTGAAAACAGTACCAAGGGGAAAATGTAGAGCTATAAAGGCTTACATTAAAAAAATGAGGAAAATCTCAAACCAATAACCTAACTTTACAGCTTAAGAAACTAGAAAAAGAAGAACAAACTAAACCCAAAGCTAGCAGGAGGAAGGAAATAATAAAGATTAGAGCAGAATTAATCAAAATAGAAAAACAATAGAGAAAATGAATAAAACCAAAAGTTGGTTCATTGAAAAGATCAACAAAGTAGATGAACTTTTAGCTAGATGGACTAAGGAGAAAACAGAGAAAACTCAAGTTATTAAAATCAAAAATGATATTAGGGACATTACTACTGATTTTACAAAAATAAAAAAAGATTATAAGAGAGTACTATGGACAGCTGTACACCAAAAAACTGGATAACTTAGATGAAATACACAAATTTCCAGAAACAGAAAACCTACCAAGACTAAATCATGAGGACACAGAAAATATGAATAGACCTATAGCAACTAAGGGGCTTGAATCAGTAATCAAAACTCTCCCAACAAAGAAATGCCCTAGACGTGATGGCTTTACTGGTGAAATCTACCAAACATTTAAAGAAGAACTAATACAAGTCCTTCTCAAACTTTTCCCAAAAATTGAACAGCTAATAAATGAATTCAGCAAAGTAGCAGAATACAAAGTCACCACGCAAAAATCAGTTGCATTTCTATTTCTCTTCTTAATTCTCTGATTGTTTTATATATTCTGATGCGGTATTCACTACATCCAAGTCCAGACTGCTTTGATTCCTTTGACTGGATTCTTTTGTTATGAAATACCCTCTTTACGTCTATTAATACCTCAAATACAGTTGGAGATTTTAACTGGGCTCTCTCAGTATCTCAGAGAACAAGCAGGCGAAATAATCAGTAAGAATATAGATTTGAATCACTAACTTGACTTAATTGACACTTTTAATAACACACCACCTAGCAATGCAGATACGCATCGTATTCAAGTGTAAATGAAACAGTTACCAAAACAGATCGGTGCTGATCAGGGCTGAAAGCAAGTTCCGCCAAAACTCATGTTTATTTTTTATTCACAGTGAATATCTGTATACAAAAAAAGAACCTTGATCCTCATCTCTTATCTTACACAAAAGTTAAGATTAATTAATCATGAAAAGCTAAAAGTGAACGGGAAAACAGTAAAACATATAGAAGAAGTCATAGGGGAACATCTTCATGACCTTGAAGAGTCAAAGATTTCTTAACCAGCACTCGACCTACCATAATAGGGAAAAAATGAAAACAGTGGACCTCATCAAGAAATTCCACTGAAAGGTAAAAAGACAAGTCATGCACCGGGAGAAGGTAGGCTTAATGCACATCTCCAACAAAGGACTTGGTGACGAAAATGTCGAGAACTCTTAGAAATCAAAGAACCAACCTCTTTCTCTTTAATGATCAAAAGATTTGAATAAGCACTTCACGAGAGAACATAGCCAAATGGCCAGTAAGCATATGAAAGTATGTTCATCACCATCCGTCATCAGAGAAACGCAAACTGAGACCACGATGAGACGACGAGGGAGGGAAAATGAAAAAGTGTGACAGTGCCGAGGGCTGTCCGCGGCGCGGGGAGTGGGGCGCGTGGACGCGTATCACGGCTGGCTTATGAAGCTGCACAGCCACCTTGGGAATTGTTTAAGACTGGTGGCATCCCACCTGCCCACCCACAGCAGAAGGAATAAGGGCTCTGTGGTCTATTGAAAGGATGGGATTCCGCACAGCAACAGAAAAGAATGAGCTTCTGCACTGACTTGGATAAATCTCACAGGTCTTGTGTGGAGCAGAAGAGTCACAAACGAGACAGCCCGGCCTGTATGATTCCATGAATATGAAATTCCACAGCAACATTGCTGGAGGTGGCGGGAGTCAGAGGAGGTGTGACCTTGGTGGGGTCCTGCCTGGGAAGGGTTACTAGGGGGGCTGGGGGGCTGGGAGTGTCCTTTATCTTGATCTGGGCGGTGGCTACACAGTGAGCACATATGCAGACTTGTATCCTCCCGGACAAATACCAACAGCACATGGCACGCCCGTTACCGCATTTACATCCAGTAAAGAAGAAAGTACTTGATCCAAAGAAGGAAAGGAGTAAAACAACAGAAACGACCCCGGGATGGTGCGTGTGCACTGCAGGCAGACCCTCCGAAATGAGCGCTCCAGCTTTGCTGCCGTGTTCCCTCGGCGGACAGCTGCTCCCGCCGCGGGTGCTGGCCCGCTCCTGCCCCAGCTTCTCGCTGTCGGCCACTGTGAGAGGTCGCAGCCCTCCGCAGAGGGCCCCCGGGTAGTGGGGGGCAATTGAAGGTCGTGGAGTCAGGAGGCCTGGGCCAAGCAACGGCCCTGCCGGTCCCGACCACCCAGAGCCAGCCTGGCAGCCTGGCCGCGAAGGGGACGCCCAGGGCGGCTGTGGCCCCAGATGACACAAAGGACACGCAGGGTGCGCAAGGTGCCACAGGCTCGCCCGGCCGTGTCATCCTCTTATCAGCCAACAAGGGCCTGGGCAGGCACCCCAAAAGGCACCCCAACTCCCAGACAGGCACCCCAGACGTCCCAGGGGCCAACGTCCCCAGACAACCCCTAAAGCCCGCCCGGCGTCCCCTGGATAACGCGAGCAGCGGGCAGGCCCCAGAGGGCACCGACCAGGCTTCTTACTGAATGAGCCTGTAGTACTGCTGGGTCAGGTCCTTCCACTCGTCCTCCGTGAGGTCCTTGGCGGCGTCTTCAGAGAGGTCGATGTCCTCGTGCTCCAGCCGCCCCAGGTAGGCCTCGCACGCCCTGCACGCGATGTCCACCAGCTGCCCTGAGAGGCCTGTGAGCCTCGATCCCGTGCTCTCAGGAACTGAAACCCAAGAACAAGCACGTGGGGCCTGGGCCACCACCCGCCCCCATGCAGTGGCACCACTGGGGGCACAGGCAAAGGCCACCCCAGGGCAGCCGCCCTGGACGCCACACCTGGGCCTGGGCAGGTAACCTTTCCCCTCCCGAAGCTGCCCCCCACTGCACCGTGCCCCCTCCCCGCCGCACCCTCCGACTAGACTCTCAGCCCCTCGGGTGGGAGTGAAACAGCACTTCTGATGAGCTCTCCACAAAACCTCTGCTTCTGAGCACATACTTGGTCCTCAGTGAGAAAAGAACAGGTATTCGTGGACAGCCCTGCACCGATGCCTGCCAGCCCTGTGGGAGGCTGGGGGGAGCACCTCCCTGTACGTCTGGCACTTCTCAGAGCCCCAGCAGGTGTGGGCTTCGTGGCTCTGAGCATCCGACCTCTCAGACAGCACCCTCCTCTTCTGGAGCCCGTGAGCCAAGATCGCTGTTGGTCTGGGGAGCACTGAACACAGGGAGGCCCCCGCCCAGGTGAAGGCAGACCTCATGCACTTGGCACCCACCTCACGTGGCGGCCTGCCCCCCACACAAAGCCAGCGGTCCCCAGGCTGGATGCGGAGATGGGGTGAGAGCTGAACCCTGTCGTGGGGCTATGGGGCAGGAGCCTGCAGACAAGGCTGCTTGGAAGGTGTATGGAGACACCTGCACAAGCCCCAGGCACAGCCACTGAGATGGCAGCCCTGATGGACCCAGCGGCCGCCAGCGAGCACGGACCCGGGAGAAAGCGCTCGAGCTTTGCGGTTGCTGCGGAGATTACAACATGCATTTCTTAAATGTGCTGAGGTGAAATTCACAAACTATAAAAATAACCATTTTAAAGTGAAAATTCACTTCTGGTGTCCAGCATGTAAGGAGCCTGGAAGCTGCCACTCCACCCCAACAGCAGGTGAAAACCTGAACAGACCGGAAAATCACCAGCTGTTCTTAGATCTGTCCGAGAACTGAGGTCACAAGGCAAAAGCCTGCCCCAAACTGGCGAGAGGGATGGGCGGGTACAGAGAGTCACCAGAGCAGAAACCTGTGTGGGAGCCAGCCCCAGGGAAGGAAACCCACCTGCTGCAATGGACAAGTTGCTGGAGGCGCATCTTTAGGGGGCCCCATACTTTTGTCAGTTTTACCTCCAAGAGTTTGACCTGGGGGTCACAGTGAGTATTGGAGGAAAATCCCCTTGTGCTTCTGACAGGGAGAGGAGGAAAGGAACACTCTGTTCTTAACAAGGCTGCCCTCAGGAGAAACAGTCACCAGAGTGTGACCTGCCAGGGTTTGATCAGGGCCTAATCAACCTGGGGCAGGAAAATACCCAGCTCCGCCGCCTCTAGCCATCCTATCCCACCAAAGGGGGGGGGAATGGAAAAGCGGTGGTGAAGTTCACAGTCCAAGGGCACAGGCTCAGCAAAGACTGAGACCTGATCACAGGACTACAAAGCACTGTATCAGACAAAAAAAAAAAAAAAAAGGGGATTTTTTGCCAGTAGACTTGGCTTGCAAGAAATGTTAAAAGAAAGAAATCCTTAGGAGAGAAAAGAAATGGCATAAATCAGAAACTCAGATCCACATAAAGAAAGGAAGAGCATTAGAGGAGGAGTAAATAAAGGGAAAATTAAAGCTTTACTTTTTTAATCCTTAATTGATCTGACAGAACTTAATAATTTAATAAGTATTATTAAAAATAAAAATAGAAAAAATATATCCAGATTATAGCTTATGGATAAGTGAAATAAATGACAGCAAAGATACAGGGCACAGGAGGGAGGAATTAGGAATATTTTGTTATAAAATATTCCCATTACTGTAAAGTGGTCAATGTTACTTGAAAATGCAGTTTGATTCATTGTAAATGTATATTGCAAACTATAGGACAACCACTAAAAACATTTATATATATCTGTGTATATCTGCTATGCTAGGAAGAGAAAGAAAATGAAATCATACAAAATGCTCAATTAAAACCACAAGAGGCAGAAAAAGAGTAGAAAACAATAGGAACAAAGGACAAGGGCAACGAGTAGAAAACAGTAACAAATATGGTAGCTGTTACTCCAACCATATAAATAATCACTTTAAATGTCAACGATTAAATGTATCAATTAAAAGAGATTATACAGTGATCAAACAATAAGACCCAACTGTGTTTTCAACAAGAATTCCACTGTAAATGAAGACACATATAGATTAAAAGCAAAGGGATGGAGAGAAATATACCCTGCTAACGCTAATAAAGGAAAGCAGGAGTATCTATATTAATTTCAGACAGAACAGACTTCAGAGCAAGGAAAACTATCAGGGATGAAAAGAATGTTACATGACGATGAAGGGGTCAATACACCAAGAAGACATAGCAACACTTAACATGTATGTGCCTAACAACAGAGCATCAAAGTACATGAGGCACAAACTGATAGAACTTCAGGGAGAAATAGATGAGCTCTATTAAAGTTGGAGACTTCAACACCCCTCTCTGAGAAATGGATAGATCCAGCAGGCAGAAAATCCGTAAGGACGTAGGTGAACTTAGTAGCACCGTCAATCAACTGGATATAATGGACATCTATACACTACTTCATCCAACAACAGCAGAATACACATTCTTCTCAAGCTCATTTGGAACGGTTCCCAAAATAGGCCACTTTGGGGCCATAAAACACACCTTAACAAATGTAAAAGAACAGAGATCATAAAATATATGCTCTCAGACCACAATGGATTAAACTAGAAATCAGAAGATACAGATAGCTGGAAAACTCCTCAAGTATGTGGAGACTAAACAACATACATCTGATAACACATGAGTCAATGAAAAGAATCCCAAGAAAAATTTTAAATATTTAGAACTGAATGAAAATAAAAATACAATCCATCAAAATTTGTGGGATGCAATGAAAGCAGTGCTTAGAGGGGAATTTATAGCACTGAATGCGTATATTAGAAATGAAGAAAGATCTGAAACTAATTATCTAAGCTGTTATCTTAGGAAGCCAGAAAAAGAAGAACAAATCAAGCTCAAACAGAAGAAAATAAATAATAAAACTTAGACCAGGGACTTCCCTGGTGGCACAGTGGTTGAGAATCCGCCTGCCAAAGCAGGGGACATGGGTTCAATCCCTGGTCCGGGAAGATCCCACATGCCACGGAGCAACTAAGTCCATGTGCTGCAACTACTGAACCTGTGCTCTAGAGCCCACGAGCCACAACTATTGAGCCCACATGCCGCAACTACTGAAGCTCGCACGCTTAGAGCCCCTGCTCCACAACAAGAGAAGCCACTGCAGTGAGAAGCCTGTGCACCGCAACGAAGAGTAACCCCCACTCACTGCAACTAGAGAAAGCCCACGCGCAGCAACGAAGACCAAACACAGCCAAAAATATAAAATAAATAAATTAGAAAAAAACACAAACTTAGACCAGAAATCAATGAAATTGAAAACGGGAAATCAATAGAGAAAATAAGTGAAACCAAAAGCTGGTTCTTTGAACACATCAATAAAATTAATAAGCCTTTAGTCAGGTTAACTAAAAACAAAAAAGGATGGATGACATAAATTACTAATATCATAAAACTAAGAGGAGACATCACTACAGATCTCACGAACATTAAAAGGATAATAAAGGAATACTATGAACAACTTTATGCCGACGAATTTTATAATCTAGGTGAAATAGACTGATTCTTTGAAATATACAATCTGCGAAAGCTCAAAGAAGAAGAGATAGACAATCTGAATAGTCCTATACCTATTAAAGAAATCGAATCAATGGTTAATAACTTTCCAAAACAGAAGGCACCAGTCCTAGATGGATTCACAGGTGAATTCTACCAAACATTTAAGGAAAAATGTATACCAATTCTCTACAATCTCTTTCAGATGACAGAAGCAGAGGGAGTACTTTGTAACTCATTCTCTGTGGCCAGCATTACCCTAATACCAAAACCAGACAATGGTATCGCAAGAAAAGAAAACTGTTGACCAAAATCTGTCATGAACATACTTGCAAAAATCCTCAACAAAATATTTGCAAATTAAATCTAACAATTTATAAAAAGAATTATACACCATAACCAAGTCACATTTATCCCAGGTATGCAAAACGGGTTCAGCATTCAAGAATCAATTAATGTAACCCATCATACCAACAGGCTAAAGAAGAAATATTACATGATCATATCAATAGATGCAAAAAAAGCACTCGATAATATTCAACATCCACTTATGATAAAAACTCTCAACAAACTAGGAATAGAGGGGCTTCCCTGGTGGCACAGTGGTTGAGAGTCCGCCTGCCGATGCAGGGGACACGGGTTCGTGCCCTGGTCCGGGAGGATTCCACATGCCGCGGAGCGGCTGGGCCTGTGAGCCATGGCCGCTGGGCCTGCGTGTCCGGAGCCTGTGCTCTGCAACGGGAGAGGCCACAACAGTGAGAGGCCCACGTACCACCAAAAAAACAAAATAAAACAAAACAAAACTAGGAATAGAACATCAAGTTGAATATCCTCAACTTGATAAAGAATATCTACAAAAAACCTACAGCTAACATTATACTTAATGGTGAGAAACTAGAATCTTTCCTACTAAAATCAGGAGCAAAGCAAGGATGTCCTTTCTCACCACTCCTTTTTAACATCATACTGGAAATCCCAGCTAATGCAACAAGACAAGAAAATTAAAAGTAAACAAATTGGGAAAGAAGAAATAAAACTGTTTTTATTCAGAGATGACATGATTGTCTAGGTAGAAAATCTAAAAGAATTAACAACAAAAAAACTTCTGGAACTAGTAAGTGGTTATGGTCAATCACTTTCCTATACACCAGCAATTAATAATTAGAATTTGAAATTAAAAACAAAGTACCATTACATTAGCACTCCAAATATGAAATAAATACATAATTAAATAAATCTAACAAAATATGTACAAGATCTATATGAGGAAAAGTACAAAACTCTGATTACTTAAATCAAAGAAGAACAAATTAATGGAGAGATATTCTGTGGTCGTGAATAGAAAAAATTCATTGTCAAGCTGTCAGTTCTTCCCAACTTGATCTATAGATTCAAAGCAATCCCAATCAAAATCCCAGCAAGTTATTTTGTGGATATTGACCAACTGATTCTAAAGTTTATATGGAGAGGCAAAAAAATCCAGAATAGCCAACGCAATGTTGAAGGAGAAGAACAAAGTTAGAAGATTGACACCATCTAAATTTGAGCTTTACAATAAATCTACAATAATCAAGATAGTGTGGTATTGGTGAAAAAGAGACAACTAGGTCAGTGGAATAGAGAGCCCAGAAATAGACCCACACAAATATAGTCAACTGATCTTTGACTAAGGCACAAAGGCAATACAATGGAGCAAAGATAGTCTTTTCAAACAAATGGTGCTGGAACAAATGGATATGTGCAGGCCAAAAAAAAACACAAAGCTATAAAACCCCTAGAAGATAACATAGGAGAAAACCAAGACGAACTTGGGTATGACGACGACTTTTTAGATTCAACACCAAAGGCACAATCCGTGAAAAAAATAATTGATAAGTGGGACTTCACTGAAATTTAAAACTTCTGCTCTGTGGAAGACATCATCAACAGAATTAGAAAACAAGCTGTAAAGTTGGAGAAAATATTTGAAAAAGACACATACACTAAAGTACTGGTACCCAAAATATGCAAAGAACCCTTAAAACTCAACAATAAAACAAACACCCCGATTTAAAACTGGAGGGAAGCTGAGCAGATGCCTCACCAAAGAATATATACAGATGGCAAATAAGTATATTAAAAGATGTTTAACATCATATATTGTCAGGGGAACGCAAATTAAAACTACAATGAGACACCACTACACACCTGTTAGAACAGCCGAGGTCCAGAGCTCTGACATCACCAAATGCTCACCAGGATGTGGAGCAACAGGAACGCTCACCATTGCTGGCGGGAGCACAAAACGGGGCAGCAACCACTTTGGAACAAGTTAGGCAGTTTCTTACCAAACTAAACGTACTTTTGCCATCTTATCCAGCAGTCGTGATCCTTGGTATTTACCAAGTGAGTTGAAAACTTACAGCTGCACAAAAGCCCGTATGCAGCTTTAATCATACTGCCAAGACTCGAAAGCACCCAAGATGTCCTTCAACAGGTGACAGGATGAACAAACTCTGTTCCGTCCAGACAGTGGAATGTTAGTCGGTGCTAAAGAGAAATGAGCTATCAATGCATGACTTAAGGAGGGATTTAAGGAGGGACCTTGAATGCACATTAGTAAGTGAAAGAAGCCTGTCTGAGTCATATACACTGTATGATTCCAACTGCATGACATTTTGGAAAAGGCAAAGCTGTGGCGACAACAAAAAGATAAGATGTTGGGGGGAAGGAGGAATGAACAGGCTGACCACAGAGGATTTTTAGGGCAGTGAAACTACTCTGAAAGATACTACATCAGTGGATACATGTCATTATACATTTGTCCAAACCAAGAGGGAACCCTGATGTAAACTGTGGGGTCTGGGTGATGATGACGTGTCAATGTAGGTTCATCACTTATAACAAATGGACCATCTGGAGGAGGATGTTGACACAGGGGAGGAAAGGGTAGAGGGTACACGTGACACCTGTACCTCCTGCTCAACTTCGCTGTGGACCTAAAACTGTTCTGTGAAAGTGAATAACAACAAAAAGGACTTATTTGGGTCTTGTAGGCCGAAACCCACGGTGGCCCACGACTCCCGACATGACCCAGGAGCGCCACTCCCATGGCATTCTGCTGGAAGAGACTGGGGTCGGGGCAGAGCTGCAGCCCCACCCTGGATGCACAGCTCCACGGCCCGTCCCGTCACCGTCCTCCCGGGGTGCCATGGCCTTGGCCACACCAAGGCGGCACGCACCTTGCTTGTTGCTGGAGTCCCTGTCACCGGCCTCTTCCCTCCAGCCCTTGGGTGAGCTCCTGCTGCAGTTCTGGTGGCTGACCACCCACTTGAGGATGCTGGAGGCCACCGTGCGCCGGAAGTCGTCTGAAAGGACACCAAGGCCTCGCCCCCGTGCCTGCGCTGGGGACGGGAACTCAGCCAGCGCCAGCCATTCCCTGCCCGGGCATCCCACTGCGTGCGGGGGCCTCACTCCTGCCTCAGAGCCCTCCGGGGGCCGGGCGCTCCCCCACTGCCCACACCCTCCACCTCCACACTCATCCTCCCTCCTCTGCGGAGGGGAGTCTCATCCACCCCAGGACCTCCACCCCAGCTGTGCATCCACCCTGCCTACAGGCCCAGCGGCAGAATCCACGCACCCCGTTTCCTGCCCCTCTCCTGCACCCCCAGGGCCACGGTCTGTGGGCACCGTCACCACCTCTCCCTGCCCCCGTGTCCTCAGCCCTGCACAGAGGGATCCTTCTAGAAGAGCCCTCTGCTGACAGCACTGGAAACCTCCCCATCACACGAGCCCCTCCGGACCTTTCTGGACATGTTGTCTCCCACCGCTCTAACTGTGGGTGGCTGGGGGCCCTGCTGTATCCACCAGCGCAGAGGCAGCTCAGGGTCCCCCAGACCCAGGCTTGGAGCCAGGCTGCCTCTGAGCACCTGTCACATGCCAGGGGCAGCAGCCAGGGGAGGCTCGCCTCCATGAGGGGCCTGGGAGGCGAGGCCGCTCCCCACCCCAAGTAGCTGGATATTCCAGCAACTTCTCTCCCAAACCTGCTCCTTCCCCACCTCAGCTGAGGCCACCCTTCCCGGCATCCACCGGCCTGGCAGCTACTGCTGCCCTGGAAACACCCAGAACCTGAGCCCCCCACGCGGCCCCTCACCCACCCCCCTCCGTCCATCAGAACACATGCTCCTGAGATCACCAGCCCCCTGCCCGAGGACATGCGGGCACACTGCCTGCTGCAGGGCTGGTCTGGAGCTCCCCAGCCAGCCGCCCTCAGCCCCCCTCTCCTCTGGGTCTCCACCCGGCACCCCATCTTGCGAGGCCCCTGCTCACGGCCCTGCCCCCACTGCGCTTCTCACCTCTGCCCCCGCCCCGCCCCTGCCTTGTCCTGCAGCCGGCCATTGGCTCCTGGGAGCCCCGGCCTGGGGTCAGGGCACAGGGCCGGCAGGGGTGCTGGGCAGATGCCGCTCTCTACAGCCCCCCAGACGGGCGCTCAGGAAACACGGGTCCCCCCCGAACGACCCCCTCCCCTGCCTGCCCTGACCATCTCCTTCTCTCTCCTGTGCCTCCAGGCAGATCGAACCAGGGACCAGCCTTTGTCCCCAGCCCAGAGCCGGTCGTCCCCGTGTGCCCCAGGCACCCAGACCCGGGCCCAGCACCATCCCCATGCCGGTCTCTCCCAGAAGCCCCGTCAGAACCAAGCTGCTGACACTTGGCCTCCTGCCTTGCAGACGCTGCCCATGGAAGTTTCTAGACTGGCTCCTACCACGTGAAACAGAGCTGAGGTCCCAGGTGCTGGGATGGGACCGGGCCCTCCGCCATCACCCCACCCCCACCCCCAGCCCTGGGGCCCCTCCTGCAGGAAGGTGGGCCAGAAAGAGGCCCCGCCGGGTTTCCGGGCCCAACGCTCAATGCCAGGCGCCTCGGCCAGGCCACCAGCCACTCACCCAGGAACTCTCGCTTCTCGCTCTCGGTGCAGAGGCCGTAGCAGCGTGGGAAGAAGCAGTCGGGGTTGGCCTGGACGTACCACGGCAGGCTCCGCAGGCTCACGCACAGCCCGATCTCCAGAGACAGCGGCACGTCAGGCCCGCCGGCCACGCGCCAGGCCAGCTTGGACCACTCTTAGTGCCCACGGGCCTGGCTGGGCAGCACTGGCTCCAGTGGGCTCCCGGGAGGGCACCTCCTGGAGCCGCCCCTCCCCAGCCGCCCGGCCCCACTGGGCCGTCCGCAGGCATCGCCCACCCCCGGCAGGACACCAGCGGCCCAAGGCCTGGCGAGGGTGAGGGGGGGGGGGGGGGCGGGGCCCCGGGGGGGCTCCCGGGAGGGCACCTCCTGGAGCCGCCCCTCCCCAGCCGCCCGGCCCCACTGGGCCGTCCGCAGGCATCGCCCACCCCCGGCAGGACACCAGCGGCCCAAGGCCTGGCGAGGGTGAGGGGGGGGGGGGGGGCGGGGCCCCGGGGGGGCTCCCGGGAGGGCACCTCCTGGAGCCGCCCCTCCCCAGCCGCCCGGCCCCACTGGGCCGTCCGCAGGCATCGCCCACCCCCGGCAGGACACCAGCGGCCCAAGGCCTGGCGAGGGTGAGGGGGGGGGGGGGGGCGGAGCCCTACAGGGAGCCCCGGGGGCGGCCGTGCACTTCGTCTCTGCCCCTCTGTCACCCTTGAGGGTTTAGGGGACGGTGCCCTTGTCGCCAGGGAAGCCCCTTTACCCAATCGCTCCCAGGGGGTACACACAGGCCTGTCCCTCCCGGGCTGGCCCCGCCCCTAACCTCAGCCCTCAGGGTAAATGGGGAACAGCTGCCTGGAGGGGCTGGCGGCTGAAAGGGGGAGAGGGCAGGAAGTGCCCGTGTGGCAATGCCCCCCTGCAGTTGGAAGTCACAGCGCAGGTGAGGGTGGCCCGGCCCCCCTGGGATCCGGAGCCCCTCCAGGGCCCAGAGCCTGGGTCGGGCTGCGGTGGCAGCCGTCACCTGCCCTGTCTTGGGCTTGGCCTGTGCGCTTGGGGCCGCCCAGGGACACAGGGCGAGGGGCACAGGGGCTCTGGGGGGCGGTTTGAGGGCAGCAGCACGGAGCGGCTCTGGACTCTGCTGCTGGGCCAGGCCAGCAGGAGGCTCCAGTCCTGGAGAGGCGGCCCCAGGGAACCAGTCCCCGTGTGGCGCTCCCGGCTCCGGAGGTACTGGCATTTCAGGAGGCAGGGTGCTGCCCCGCCTGCGCCCCCAGCCCTCCCACTCACCTTGGTGGTGAAGGACGCCGTCTTCCCGTAGTGATTCAGCATCTGGTCGCAGCTCAGACTGTGATAGTCAATGATGTCCCTTTTGATTGTCCAGAGGAAGTGCGGTGTTTCATTTTTTACCAACCTGGACTGGCAAGAAGAAGCCTTTGTCCACACCCAGCACCCAGGGCTCACGTCTCTGACAATGGGACACGCCAAGACTAAAGGAACCGGGGTTTAGGTGAGAAGCGGTGTGTGATTTCTGTGACTCTCCCATCCTGACTGCGGCCTTGCACGTTCCTCGAGGGTCTCCTGCGGGCTCACGTGGGAGCAGCTACCACACAGGGCTTCCGATGGCACAGGGGTAGGGGGCTTCGGGGTCTGGGCTGCAGGGGCCCCGACTGAGGTCTGAGCTGCCAGCCGCAGGGACACACCACGTGTGGACCTGGGAGAGTCCCCCTCCCTGGCCGCCGGGACACAGGCTTCTCCGCTGCCCCCGCACCTTCAGAACGCAGGGGCCCATGAGAGCAGCTGTCATTCGTCACAGTGTGTGAGGAACCGTCGTACACGGAAGTTTAGACAGGCTTGATGGCCACCCGGGCGCCCGGGACGAGAAACAGGTGGGTGACTGGGGTGTCCTTGGTGTCTGCGCTTTTGTGTTTACAAAAATGGCATGTTTTTGGTCAAAATTTCTAACCATACAAAGAGATACTAGGAAAGGGAAAGATTCTCCAAAATCCTACCCCTAGAGATGACCCGGACACCCTTTGTGGTCACTGTCCACAGACAGCATATCAGGACCACCTAAGCCCCCCGTGACTCAGGTCAATCCACCTTGACCCCTGTGTTCCGGCAGGACTGGCTCCCCCCACCCGACAGCAGCAGTGCTGCTGGGGGGCGCAGGGAGGGGGCTGCTGGGGCCCAGGCCGCCAACGCCACTTCCAAAACGCACCCGCCCAGCTCCCTGAACGCTGGGCTCGAGCCCTTGGTCCTCGTTCCCGCTCTCAGAGTGACATGTACAGCTCCTGCTGCCACCTTCCCGTGTAAGTGTCATTTGTCCCACTGTGTGATGAAGCGTCGTACACGGAAGCATAGACAGCAGCTTGGTGGCTCCCCGGGCGCCCGGGGTGAGAAACGGCCTTCGGTCCAGAGCTGACGCTCCGCGCAGGCCCGGCCCCCTGCACCCACCCCTGCCGACTCCCCACGCCCCCTACCCGCGGACGGCCCCCCAGCCTCACGGTCGACTTTCACAGAAAGGAATCTGCTCTGGGAACTTGCAGTGATGGGCTCCCCGCCCTGTCGGGGCTTTGCCCGTTTCTATTGGATCGTCATCTGCTCCTGACCTGTGAGCGTGTCACATGTTCTGAGTATCAGATCTTTTAACTCGTAAGCCCTGCAAGTACCTCCCTGAGTGGCTCGTCTTTTCGTTCTGTTCACGGGGTCACACGAGGGACAGGAGCTCTTCAGCGTGGTCAACGCGTCACGCTTGCTCACGGTGGACGCTGTTTGGTCTTGTTTTAACTTTCTTCCCTCCCCTTGAGTCGCAGTGACCCTCTGTTACCGGCCAGCAGAGCCCTCCCAGGGCAGCACAGCTCTGCAGAGCCCATCCCTGATGGCTGACCTACCACCAGGGAGCATCGAGGCCCGGGAGCTGGGCCCTGTGGCAGCTGCCCCGCCCCACAGGCAGGCGCTGCGTCCAGCAGACTCCACCGCCACCGTCGCCGCCTGGGGGCTGTTCTGATCCTGTCCCACAGGGTTTCCACAGACGACAGGCCCAGCTTGCCTGCCCACACGTGGAGGCACACACGTGGACGCTCAGAAACACGGGGCACACAGACGCACACGTGCACACGCATGCACTCGCGCGCATGTCCTCGAGGCCGGGCGTGACCATGGCTTTGCCACATCTCCCCCTGCAGGACGCAGCACAAAGGCAGGTAAACATCACCCGAGGCCCCTCCAGAGCCCACGGGACCTACCATCACATCGTGGATGTCGTCTGTTTTCCCCAAAGCCACTTCTTGACTTTCTTTGCCTTCAGCACGTTTGTTTTCTGCAAACACAACACACAGGAGATGTCAGTGCAATCATGGCGGGAAGGCGTGACCACAGCCGGGCCCACGACGGGGGCCAGTGCGGAGCAGGTGCCCCCGTGGGTTCCGAAAGGAGCAGGGTCGAGTCAGGCTCGGGTGTCCACCGCGTGGCACCCCCGCCAGGGGCCGTGCCAGGGTCGGGGACCCGGGACATGGGCAGGGCCGTGAGCTGGGTCTCAAGCACCGTGTGGGACAGGGCCCAGCGCAGACCCTGGGGCCAAGAGGATGAAGACTTTGTGCAGAGCAGGGGACAGGCACAGGTGGGGTCAGGGAGGACCCGTGACCAGGGGCTGGTGCAGCGGGCAGTGCCAGGGGCCAAGCATGGGGCCAGAGGAGGGACAGTCAGGGCCAGGCCGCTAAAGGACGATGAACACCATCCAGACACAGGAGGAGGTCTGGGCATGGACCGTGGGACACCAAGAAGTGACCAGTACCAGGGTTTGAAAGGGCTCGCCAGTGCCCGGACGCCTGGGGTGGGGGCCGGGAGGTGACTCCGTCCCCAAGGGTGAGGCCACAGCACAGGACCCGCAGAACCGACTCACGTCTGGGTCCTCGTGACATACACACAAACCTCTCACACCGAAACACAAGACACCTCCGATACTCTACCTGGCGCTCCTTCCCCTTCGTCTTTGACACTCGGAACGACCTTGGGCAGAAAGTGGAACCTCTTCTCCACCCAGCCCTTCCTCCGCAGGGAGGCCCGGATCACCGGGGAGTGTCCGTAGATGGAGAAGATCTTCTTTTCCTTGAATTGCAAGAGTGTATTTGAAATTAAAGAATTGAGTTAATTTTATCTCTGCAAGAGGAGTCTACTATCAGGATGACACAGGCTGCACCAACGGGAAGACACCTGTGTTCTGCTCTGAGAAAATCACCCAGGAGCGTTGGGACGGCCGACGGGTTGGGGCCGGGCAGCCCCCGGGCAGGCCCACTCCGCCGTGTGTGTGCCTGCTGCCCCAAACGTGGAGGCCAGGAGGCACAGCACAGCCAGGACCTCGATGCTTCCTGAGGCTCAGACCCCAGCTCAGGGCAGCTCCAGGTCTGAAAGGTGAGATGCAGGACAGGGCCCGAGGGCCTGTGCTCTGCGGCTTTCTTTTCTCTGCAAAGGTGACCGCCCCTCATGCCTGGGGTGGGGGAGCTGCTCGAGGTTTGAGAGGAGAGGGGGGAACAAATGCCCACCAATGGCTGGAGGGGCAGTGCGAACTGCCCAGGGCCAGCACCAGGGGAGCTGGGGGCTCTGTCCATCACTGTGGGAATGAGGCCAGCTGCCAGGGGCCAGGCAGGGAGTTGGTAGCTTGCATCCTCTGCCTTCCCAGATGAGGGACAGGGGGCAGGAGAGTGATGGTCATGCTGGAGCCCCAGGGCCCATGCTGCTGAGGACACAGCCTGGACACATCCGTTGGACAGGGTCAGAGGGCAGCAGCTGCAGGGCAGGGGCAGGGAACAGGGGTATGGTCAGCAGTGAGCTTAGGGCCTCATGAGCTTGTGAGGGCAGGAGGGGAGGCCAGGGCAGCAGGGGGAGGCAGCTCAAACTCACTAGGGTCCCTAATTAGACTCTGAATTTCAAAGACAGATTATCCTGGGTGGGCCTGACCTAATCAGGTGTGCCGCTTAAAAGAGGGTCCAGGATCCTCTCAAGTCAGAGATTGAAAACAGCAGAGACTGTCTCTCTCCACTGCTGGCTTTGAAGAAGGTGCCACAAGGAAATTAACTCTGCCAACAAGCTGAGGAAGCTTGGAAGCAGGTCCTTCCCCTGTTGAGCCTTCAGATGAGACCCCATCTGGCTGATGCTTCATTTCACCCTTGACAGACACTGAGCAGAGGACCCAGCCTGGACCCCTGACCCACAGGGGATAATACGTGGTGTGTTTAAGCGGCTAAATTCATGATGATTTGTCAAGCAGCATTGGTGGCTAACACGGGTCCCAGCGGGAAGACTGGGAACACGTGCCAAGAACGTGTGGGCTTGTGGCCAGACACCGAGAGCTCAAGTCCCAGCGCCCACATGAAAGACCTCCAAGCCCCCTTCTAATCAGAACCTCAGTCCGAAGCCTGGCCTCACCCTCGACAGGGCCGTGCACCACGAGAGGAGCCACTGTGAGGAGAGGCGGGCAGGGAGTATGACAACAGCAGGAATGTCAGTGCCCTGCAGCTCCAGCAAGACCTCCCAGCTGCGTCCAATCCTCTCCTTAACTGGAGTCAAACGGAATGACTTAAGAAAATCTGATTAACTTTAGTAAGTCAGCACAGGACAATACATAAGGGAACTACAAAAGGACAAAAAAGAGTACAAGATTTCTAACATAAGAGAGGGAAAATGGAATAATAAAAAGTAGTCAGTCCACAAGGAAGCATGAAAGGAGAGGAAAACTGAGCAGACAGTGCAAACCAAATGAATGAAACACGATGGGAATATACCAGTGTTTAATTATAGATAAATACACAAAATGCTCCAGTTAAAAGGTAAAGAGTGCCAGACTATATCTTTTTAAAATCTAAATCTATGTTGTTTACAGGAGAAAATCAAAAGCACAACCCTACAGATAGATAAAAAATTAAAGGATCTATATATGAGACAGAATAGCCTTTGGGACAAATAAACATCACTAAAGTAAAGAAAATCATCCCATAATTTAAAGCAAACATTCAATTCACCAGAAAGATACATTTGCACCCATTAAGATGGCTATAAATTATATAGAGCAAAAAGTGGCAGAAACACAAAGTAGACAAATCCCCAATTACAATAGGATGTTTAACATGCTTCTCTCGGTAAATTAGAGAACACAGAGACAAAACATTTCAATAAGGCTAGAAGACTTCAACAACGCAAATAACAAGCTCTACCCTGATGGCTGTGAATATAGCACCCTACATCAACTTTTATATAAATTAACAAAGTGCTAGGTATAAAGCAGGTCTGAACACATTTCAACGGAATAACATTGTACCCATTACATCCTCAACCACAGGCAATCAAACTAGAAATCAATAACAAAATAACCAGAAAAGTAGCCACCAGTTTAGAAATTAAGAACCATAGTTTTAAGTAACACACAATCAATGAAAAGCAATAATATGAATTAGAAAATACATTGAACTGAATCTCATCAAAAACACTACAAAATGAAATCTTTTGAAATGCAGCTAAAGCAGTACTTAGTGGGATGTTTGTAGCCCTGAATGTTTATATGTTTTAAGGTCTCAGAAGAAAATCTGAAAATTAAATTCTACTTATATGAAGCCCCAGAAAGGACAGTGGTAGGAAGCACAAAGGGCACATCCGTGGTTGCCAGGATTTGGGAATAACTAGGGCGGGAGGCAGCTTCCAAGGGGGCAGAGGTGCTGTCATGTCTGCAGGGGTTCATGCTGATTACATACGTCACCTGTGCTGTGCTTCTCTCTCCAGGTACATCCAGCCCATCACAGCCTGAGCTGTGCATTTATGATCTATACACTCGCGTGTGTGTGCTGTGCTTCAGAAGAAAGTTAAGGGAATGAGCACATTTCCACGTGTTAATGTGTGTTGGATTTGTCAGTGCTTCCCCACTGTCCCGGCCTGAGCAACGCAAACGCGTGATAAGGACAGAGGATCACGTTCTCAAAGTGGTAGCCGTGGAGCCACCTGCCCCCATTTGAAGAACGCTTGTCCTTCTTTATCTCCCCCAAATTCTCCCATTCAGCTGAAAGGTAGGCCTCCCCCTTGAGGAAGTGGGTGGGTATGCCAGCTGCCCCACTCGAGCCCCAGAGTTCCTCTCCTGGGCACAAACCCCTCTCACATGCAAGTGTCCTCACCGTGTCACCCGGGAGCCTGGGGCGGGGGGAGTGGATGGGAGGGGGTCTGTGAGTCACTAGGAGTCTGTCCCTTTGTCTGGGATGTGTGTCCACAGCTGCAGTCACACGACTGCATGGCTGCAGGAGAGATTTTTACCGTGTATGTGTCTGCGTTTTTTGAATTTTGAAAGCATTACCTATTTCAAAAGTACAGCTGAAACATAAAGTAACTGGCAGAAGCCTCCACGCGGGGGCCAGGACTGCGGGGGCCGCCTCACATGGGCAGGGGGGCGTCAGAGGCAGCGAACTCACTCTCCAAATTCCAAAACAAATTTCTGTTCTTAAAAGTACCCCTCCCCCCGAGCCCCAAAGAGCATTTACCTTGATTGCCTTGTCCGTTAATTGTCTTGCTATTTTGTATTTGTCTAATTTGGGGGAAGAAATCAAGTCTTGGGAAATTCCTCGTTTTAATTCTACAAAAGAGAAACAGACATCAAGGCAAAGGGAAGAGCGAACAAGTGACATTCGGACTCAGGAGACACCAGCCTAATCCCCATGTCCAGCCCCCCACAGCACTCGGTCAGCCCTCAGCCTCTGCCTGGGCCAGCCTTCTGGCCACCAGCCCCTCTGGGGTCCTCTCTGGACCCTGGCCAGCAGACTCCCATCAGCACACAGCAAGCGTAGCAGCATCCATATAAACATTACAATGAAAACCCTCATCCCTGCACCCTGCCCACTCCCTCCTCCACCTCTCGTCTCTCCTCTCTCCACAGCCCGTCTGCTGGCTCCGCCACAGACAAGCTCGGACCAAGGTCACACATGCACAGGCCAATCCCGTGGTCACTCCCTGCGTCCAGGTCTCTGCCAGCACTGGACACTCAGCCGGCCAGTTCCTGCTCCCCTGAGCTCCGCTCTCCTCCCCTCACTGCCACCCCTTCTCTCTCCCCACGCCCTGACTGTGGCCAGGCCCAGGCCTGGACCGCAGACATCTGTGCTTCACCTCCCCGTCCACCCTGAGCCATCTCATCCCAGATGGTGGCTTGAATTCCACGGGGCAGATGCTCCTGCAACGTACACACCCCGGCAGACCATCCGACCTCCCGACGCCTCCTGGACCCACGGTCCCTGGACGTCCGAAGAGCATCCCAGGTGGGCAGGCAGGCCACCCACCCACCTGCTCCACCTGCAGCTCCCTCCACCCCGTGGACCCCAGAGACCCACATCCTCGGAGCCAACTGATGCAGGCAAGGGAGAGCACCGAGGCCCTGAGCGGGGGTGGGGCTGCAGCAGTGGCCCGTCCACACGGAGTTGGGAGCCCTAGCCCTACCTGGGGACACACAGGAACTGGACGTGGGTCACAGGCGCAAGTGTGGAAGCGCGCACAGGAGCCGGGAGGGGCTCTCAGAGCCTCGGGCTAGGCAGCAAGTCCGAGGTGCTCCACAAAAGCACTGACCATCGAAGCTAAAATGGGCAAATCAGACTTTATCAAAATTGAAATGTTCTCCTCGGCTAAGAAAACGAGAAGGCAAACCCTAGACTCGGGGGAAAAAAATACAATACATTCAACTGACAAAGCAGACACCAAGATGCATCTGAGGGCTTCCACACGTGGGGGGTTCTGGGCAAAGTCAGTTACGAACCAGAGCAGGGCTGGCAGGACCACCAGGAGGACACAGTAGCCTCAGCTGCAGATAGTCACAGGCACTGCCCTCGGTCACTGACACAACCACAAAGGTCAGTGCGGATGAGGATTGAATGCGACTGTCCGACCCTCACCTCACGCGCACACAGAACACCTCGCTCAGTGGCCGCCATCCTGCCCATTCTAGGACACAGGGAACATTTATTAAAATTGACCACGGAGATGTTCTTAACCAATTTCAAAGGGACAGTAGCCACATAGATCATGTCCCCTGATCACAGAGCCGTGAAGTCAGGGAGTTTAATCAGAAGACAAAGTAACTACAGGAGATTAACACACATTTCACAGATGTGCTTCTGAATAACCCGCGTCAAAGAGGAGATCGGGATAAAAAGTAATGCATGTTTCTTAACTAAATGAGAGTTAAAATACCAAGTATCGAATCTTGTAGCTAGGTTCTGTTTATAAAGCGATTTTTAGCTGTAGATGCAAATTGTGGAAAATAATAAAGGCTAAGGACAGTCAGTGAAGCATCCATCTCAGATACTAGAAAGATCACCTCAAAGTCAAACCCAAAGAAATCACCAGAAAACTACCAGCAAATTCAAACCCAAACAAATTATCAATACCAGATATTACCAGAGGATACATTAATAAAATGTTTTTGGGGGGACTTCCCTGGTGGCACAGTGGTTAAGAATCTGCCTGCTAACGCAGGGGACACGGGTTCGATCCCTGGTCCAGGAAGATCCCACATGCCGTGGAGCAACTAAGCCCGTGCGCCACAACTACTGAGCCCGTGTGCCACAACTACTGAGCCTGCGCCTAGAGCTTATGCTCCACAACAAGAGAAGCCACTGCAATGAGAAGCCCGTGCACCGCAACGAAGAGTAGCCCCCGCTCTCCGCAACTAGAGAAAGCCCGCGCGCAGCAATGAAGAGCCAACACAGCCAAGATTAAAAATAAATAATTTTTTTAAGAAAACCCACAAATGTACTATAGAGAAAATTAGCAAAACCAAAAGTTGGATCTTTGAAACATTTTTTTTCAAATTGATAAACCTTTAAATAGACTGACCACAACACTATGAGACTAGAAATCAACTACAAGAAAAAAAACTGCAAAAACCACTAACAGGTGGAGGGTAAACAATATGCTACTAAAAAACCAATGAGTGACTGAAGAAATCAGAGAGGAAATCAAAACATATCTGGAGACAAATAAAAATGGAAACGCAACAATCCAAACTCTGCCAGACATAATAGCGAAAGCAGTTCTAAGACGGAAGGTGTAGCGACACAAGCCTACCTCAGGACACAGGAAAAATCTCAAATAAACAACCTAATCTCACACATAAAGCAACTAGAAAAAGAAGAAAAAACAACCTAATCTCACACCTAAAGCAACTAGAAAAAGAAGAACAAAGGAAACCCAAAGTTAGTAGAAGGAAAGAAATCATAAAGATCAGAGCAGAAATAAATGAAATAGAGAC
>NW_020172451.1:603472-607165 GCF_003031525.2 Neophocaena asiaeorientalis asiaeorientalis | reverse complement strand
AGGACACAGGGAACATTTATTAAAATTGACCACGGAGATGTTCTTAACCAATTTCAAAGGGACAGTAGCCACATAGATCATGTCCCCTGATCACAGAGCCGTGAAGTCAGGGAGTTTAATCAGAAGACAAAGTAACTACAGGAGATTAACACACATTTCACAGATGTGCTTCTGAATAACCCGCGTCAAAGAGGAGATCGGGATAAAAAGTAATGCATGTTTCTTAACTAAATGAGAGTTAAAATACCAAGTATCGAATCTTGTAGCTAGGTTCTGTTTATAAAGCGATTTTTAGCTGTAGATGCAAATTGTGGAAAATAATAAAGGCTAAGGACAGTCAGTGAAGCATCCATCTCAGATACTAGAAAGATCACCTCAAAGTCAAACCCAAAGAAATCACCAGAAAACTACCAGCAAATTCAAACCCAAACAAATTATCAATACCAGATATTACCAGAGGATACATTAATAAAATGTTTTTGGGGGGACTTCCCTGGTGGCACAGTGGTTAAGAATCTGCCTGCTAACGCAGGGGACACGGGTTCGATCCCTGGTCCAGGAAGATCCCACATGCCGTGGAGCAACTAAGCCCGTGCGCCACAACTACTGAGCCCGTGTGCCACAACTACTGAGCCTGCGCCTAGAGCTTATGCTCCACAACAAGAGAAGCCACTGCAATGAGAAGCCCGTGCACCGCAACGAAGAGTAGCCCCCGCTCTCCGCAACTAGAGAAAGCCCGCGCGCAGCAATGAAGAGCCAACACAGCCAAGATTAAAAATAAATAATTTTTTTAAGAAAACCCACAAATGTACTATAGAGAAAATTAGCAAAACCAAAAGTTGGATCTTTGAAACATTTTTTTTCAAATTGATAAACCTTTAAATAGACTGACCACAACACTATGAGACTAGAAATCAACTACAAGAAAAAAAACTGCAAAAACCACTAACAGGTGGAGGGTAAACAATATGCTACTAAAAAACCAATGAGTGACTGAAGAAATCAGAGAGGAAATCAAAACATATCTGGAGACAAATAAAAATGGAAACGCAACAATCCAAACTCTGCCAGACATAATAGCGAAAGCAGTTCTAAGACGGAAGGTGTAGCGACACAAGCCTACCTCAGGACACAGGAAAAATCTCAAATAAACAACCTAATCTCACACATAAAGCAACTAGAAAAAGAAGAAAAAACAACCTAATCTCACACCTAAAGCAACTAGAAAAAGAAGAACAAAGGAAACCCAAAGTTAGTAGAAGGAAAGAAATCATAAAGATCAGAGCAGAAATAAATGAAATAGAGACTAAAAAAAAAACAATGGAAAAGATCAATGAAACTAAAAGCTGGTTCTTTGAAAAGGCAAACAAAATTGATAAATCTTTAGCTACACTCATCAAGAAGAAAAGGAAGAGGGCCCAAATCAATAAAATCAGAAGTGAAAAAGGGGAAGTTACAACCCACACCACAGAAATATAAAGGATCATAAGAGACTACTGCAAGCAACTCTATGCCAATACAGTGGACAACCTAGAAGAAATGGACAAATTCTTAGAAAGGTACACTCTCCCAAGACTGAACCAGGAAGAAACAGAAAATACGAACAGACCAATTACCAGTATTGAAATTGAATTAGTAATTTTAAAACTCCCAACCAGCAAAAGTCCAGGATCAGATGGCTGCACAGGTAAATTCTACCAAACATTTAGAGAAGAGTTAACACCTATCCTTCTGAAACTATTCCAAAAAACTGCAAAGGAAGAAACACTTACAAACTCATTCTATGAGGCCACTATCACCCTGATACCAAAACCAGACAAAGATACTACAAAAAAAGAAAATTATAGGCCAATATCACTGATGAACATAGATGCAAATATCCTCAACAAAATACCAGAAAACTGAATCCAACAATACATTAAAAGGATCATACACCATGACACCATGATCAAGTGGGATTTATCCCAGGGATGCAAGGATTCTTCAATATCCACAAATCAGTCAACATGATACACCACATTCACAGACTGAAGAATAAAAACCACGTGATCATCTCAATAGATGAAGGAAAGGCTTTTGACAAAATTCAACATCATTTATGATGAAAACTCCCCAGAAAGCAGGCTTAGAGGGAACCTACCTTAACATAATAAAGTCCATATATGACAAACCCACAGCTAACAACATACTCAGTGGTGAAAAGCATTACCTCTAAGACCAGGAACAAGACAAGGATGCCCACTCTCACCACTTTCATTCAACATAATTTTGGAAGTCCTAGCCACAGCAATCAGAGAAGAGAAAGAAAGAAAAGGAACCAAATTGGAAAGGAAGAAGTAAAACTGTCACTGTTTGCAGACAACATGATACTATACGTAGAAAATCCTAAAGATGCCACCAGAAAACTACTAGAGCTCATCAGTGAGTTCAGTACAAAGTTGTAGGATACAAAATTAATATACAGAAATCTGTTGCATTTCTATATACTAACAACAAAAGATCAGAAAGAGAAATTAAGAAAACAATCCCATTTATCATTGCATTGAAAAGAATAAAATACCTAGGGATAAACCTATCTAAGCAGGCAAAAAAACCTGTAGTCCAAAAACTATAAGATGCTGATGAAAGAAATTGAAGATGACACAAACAGATGAAAAGATATACCGTGTTCTTGGATTGGAAGAATCAATATATTAAAATGACCGCACTAGCCAAAGCAATGTATAGATTCAATTCAATCCCTACCAAATTACCAATGGCATTTTTCACAAAACTAGAACAAATAATTTTTAAATTTGTATGGAAACACAAAAGATCCTGAATAGCCAAAACAATCTTGAGAAAGAAGAAGGGAGCTGGCAGTATCACACTCCCTGACTTCAAACTATACTACAAAGCTACAGTAATCAGAACAGTATGGTACTGGCACAAAAACAGAAATATAGATCAATGGATAGAGAGCCCAGAAATAAACCCATGTACTTATGGTCAATTAATCTATGATGCAAGGATATACAATGGAGAAAAGACAGCCTCTTCAATAAGTGGTGCTCAGAAAACTAGACAGCTACAGGTAAAAGAATGAAATTAGAACATTCTCTAATACCGTATACAAAAATAAACTCAAAATGGATTAAAGACTTAAATGTAAGACTGGATAAAACTCCTAGAGGAAAATATAGGGAGAACACTCTTTGACATAAATTGCAGCGATATTTTTTTGATCCATCTCCTAAAGTAATGAAAATAAAAGCAAAAATAAATAAATGGTACCTAATTAAACTTAAAAGCTTTTGCACAGCAAAGGAAACTATAAACAAAATGAAAAGACAACCTATGGACTGGAAGAACAAATTTGCAAATGATGCAACTGACAAGGGATTAATTTCCAAAATATATAAACAGCTCAGTATCAACCAAACAAACGACCCAATCAAAAAATGGGATTTAGAAAATCTAAACAGACATTTCTCCAAAGAAGACATACAAATGGCAATAGGCCCATGAAAAGATGCTCAATATCACTAATTACTAGAAAAATGCAAATCAAAACTACAATGAGGTATCACCTCACACCAGTCAGAATGGCCACCATCAAAAAGTCTACAAGGGGCTTCCCTGGTGGCGCAGTGGTTGGGAGTCCGACTGCCGATGCGGGGGACGTGGGTTCGTGCCCCGGTCTGGGAGGATCCC
>NW_020172451.1:601179-603444 GCF_003031525.2 Neophocaena asiaeorientalis asiaeorientalis | reverse complement strand
CAAAAAAAAAAAAACACACAAAAAAAAAGTCTACAAATAATAAATGCTGGAAAGGGTGTGGGGAAAGGGAACCCTCCTACACTGTTGGTAGGAATGTAACTTGGTGTAGCCACTATGGAGAACAGAATGAAGGTTACTTAAAAAACTAAAAATAGGGTTACCATATGATCTGGCAATCCGACTCCTGGGTGTATAGCTAGAAAAGACGAAAACTCTAATTTGAAAAGGTACACGCACCCCCATGTTCACGGCAGCACTATTTACAGTAGCCAAGACATGGAAGCAACCTAAATGTCCATCAACAGATGAATGAATAAAGAAGATGTGGTATACATATATATACATATACAATGAAATATTACTCAGCCACAAAAAAGAATGAAATAATGCCATTTGCAGCAACATGGATGGACCTAGAGATTATCATATTAAGTGAAGTAAGTCAGCTAGAGAGAGACAAATATCATTTGATATCATTTATATGTGGAATCTAAAAAAATGATACAAATGAACTTACTTACAAAACAGAAATAGATTCACAGATATAGAAAACAAACTTATGGTTACCAAAGGAGAAAGGTGGGGGGAGGAATAAATTAGGAGTTTGGGATTAACAGATACACACTACTATCTACAAAATAAATACACAAAAAGGACCTGCTGTATAGCATAGGGAATAATATCTTGTAATAACCTATAATGGAAAAATCTGAAAAAGCATATATATATAGCTGAATCACTTTGCTGTATACCTGAAATGAACACAACATTGTAAATCAACTATACTTCAATAAAAAAAGATATTATAAACATCCACATGTCAATAATTTGGTAATTCATATGAAATGGACATTTTCCTTAAACGACACTGCTTATCAAAAGTGACATAAAAGAAATAGAAAATCCAGATGGGCCTATTTCTGTTAAACAAATTAACTCCATATTTAAAATGTTTCCCACAATGAAGCCAGGCCTAGATGGCATTACAGGTCAATCTGTCCAAATATTTCAGAAAAAAAAAAAAAAAAAACCCAAAAACCCCCACATAAACCCTATCACTAAAGAGGAAAGTAGAAAAGCCTTTTCAACCCTTTCTTTTTTTTTCTTTTTCAAGTTTTTTTTATGAGGTCATACATTTAACACCCAAATCTGACAAGGACCTTTTTAAAAGAAAGAAATATTACAAGCCAATCTTGCTTATAAAAATAGACACAAAAATCTTAAAATATTTGTAAATCAAATCCAGTGACATATAAAACAGTACACTTGACCATGTGGTATTTGTTTTAGGGATACAAAGTTTGTTTAATATTTGAAAATCCATAAGGTAATCATTTGATAGACTAAAGGAAAAAATATGCAGAAGAAAACATATGATAAAATGTAATAACTACTTGTTTTAAAACTCTCAGTAAACTAGGAATAAAGGGAACTTCCTTTAAAACGTATAGCAACAAGAATTTATAGGTGTTTAATTTATAATTTTTGTGAATGACAACTTAATTAAAAGATACTAGTACATTTTATAGGGAAAATATTAACCACTAGGGCTTAGAGAAGGGTATCCTGGTGAACCTGGATCAGTTTAGGGCCTCTGTATTATAACTATAAAATAGGTTCTAAAATGAAAATTCAATATTTTAGATAAATTTGCCAAAGAAAACTTGACAGTCAAAGAAATGTGAAAAAAATCATGTCTAAAAAATTAAAAAAAACTTATACATCATATTTCATGGTGAAACACTGAGCACTTTCCTCCTGAGTGTGGAAACAAAAAAAGATGTCCACTATATCATATCTATTCAACATTATACTCAAAAGTGCTAGCCCATGCAATAATGCAAGAAAAGGAAATAAGAGATATAAAGACTGAAAAGATCTGCAGGTGATGATTGTGTATGTAATAAATCTAATTATATGAGTTAGTAGTGCATTTACCGAGGTCACCAACCACCAAGCCAGGAAAATGAATTCAACTGTATTTCTATGCACTAGAGACAATTAGAAAATGAAACTCAAAAATGCCACCTACAGCAGTATTAAGCACGGATTATCTGGAAGTGATTCTAACAAAAGGTCTTGCACACCTGTAACTAAAAGTGGGAACCTTACTGACAAGAATGAAAGAGCTAATGTTCATGGTCAGAAGTCTGGGTATTAAGATGTTAATTCTCACCCCAATTGATCTACACATTCAATGGAATCACAAAATCCCAGCAGGACTCGTGTGTGTGTGTGTGTGTGTGTGTGTGTGTGTGTGTGTGT
>NW_020172451.1:600749-601123 GCF_003031525.2 Neophocaena asiaeorientalis asiaeorientalis | reverse complement strand
CAATTCTAAAAATGCAAAAGTCCAAGAAAACCTGAGCACATCTTGAAGAACAAAGTCAGAGAAATATTAAGACATTACGAGGCTCCTGGAATTAAAGCAGGTACTTCGGAATAAGGACGGACAGACAGATCAACAGAACAGACGGATGCCCCCTCCCCAAGCCTGAGCTTGGCCGTCCCTTTCAGGAAACCCAGGGCGGCGGGCCCAGGACAATACTGACTAGATTCTCCTCTCCGCTCCCCTTCCGATGACGCAGACGGTTCCATTCCGGCCTCTGCCTCGGGCACCTCAACTTTCCTCCCTTCCACTGCCTGGACCCCTGCAAGGGGGTATCAGTGCTGATAGAGGAAGGGAACTCAGAGGGGCGAGAGCAG
>NW_020172451.1:556762-600467 GCF_003031525.2 Neophocaena asiaeorientalis asiaeorientalis | reverse complement strand
TGGTGTCAGAGGGGAGGAGGGCCAGCGAGTGGCGCGCGCCCCGGCTGGGATCACGCGGTCCCGCCCCGCCCCGGGTGTCAGAGTCACACAGACCCGCCCTGGCAGTCAGAGCCCCCCAGGTCATAAAGACCCGAGGGCCACACCCGGGCCCCCGACCCTGCGGAACCAGCCAGGCTGTCCAGGGCAGGCTGTGTCCTGGGACCCTCGGGCCTCTTTCTGGTCCACACCTCGGGCCTCCCTCCGCACCTAACATCCGATGTCCCCCAGGGGCAGAACGCCCCCAGCCCACCAGGGAGTGTGCTCTGGTGTCCCCAGGGTCACTCGTGGGGCCTGACCCGCCGCCCCGGGGATTCCCAGCATCGGCCAGTGTCCCAGCCCACCCAGATATCCTGCGTCTCTGGTCCAGTATCTTTGCGGAGGGAGGGGTGAGTAGGAAAGACCCGCCCACCCCATCAGTGCCTTTCCTCCTGGTAACTTTCCCAAATCTACATGTCATCTTTATTTGGTTTAAAAATCTTTATTTTGCATCTAACTTCCCAAGATAACCTGAAAGTGAGGTTCTGCGCCCACTCAGTGAGGGGTGGTGGGCATTCCCCTGGGTGGGCCCCAGTGCCTTTCCCGTCTCCACCAGATCCCACTGCAGACTGGCTCAGGGCAACATAAACCATGAATAAATTAAAAGGTGGCCCTCGCCCCCACCCCCCTCCTATGCTTTACCTCTCAGTTGTTTCAGACCTGGGCCCGGAAATACCCAGAGACCCAGAGTTAAACAGGCACCTGGGCCACACTGACGTTAGCATTTATTGCTCAGGCAGTATTAAACTATATCACACAAAAATGTAAATCGACAGAGACAGGACTATACACTTTTAAAACCCCATTTGTGTGGCTTTTTCAAGCTCTCTCTGAAATAAGAAAGTGCAGGCCTGTGTTAAGCCCCCAGGCACCTCATTCCAGCTCTAAGACTCAGACTTTCTGGACCCCCAGGAGACATCAGCCACACCTGCACTGTCCCCTTGGCTCCCGTCCAGGCTGGGGAGCTGCAGGAAGGGGAGGTGGCCCCGTGGGCTGCGGCTGGGTGGGGGCTGCTGGCGTGCAGGTGAGAGCCACCTTGCTGCCCCCGTGCTTGTCTGGGGGCCTGACCAAGGCATTCGTCTTCCTGGCCCGCCCGGGACACGGAGGCCACTGAGACGTGGAGATGTGAGCTGTCAGTTTTCAGAGCCTTGGACAAGGGCCTTACCCCAGAGAACACTGAGCGGCCCCAGTGTTGTTGACAGAGGGCTTGGGACGGGTGCAGGCTGACCGCTGCTGAGCTGGGTCTCCACTGGCCGTGTAGGACACCCGTGCATGGACCAGCGCCACTGAACGGGGGCCCTTCCGGAAAGACTGGGTTTAAGTATAGAGAGAGCAGAAACGCAGGCAGGTGGGTTTCACGTGGGGAAGGCTGCGCATTGGGGGTGGGGGCTGCCCTGCACCCCCGGCTCTGGGGGAAGTAGCTCCACGGGCTCTCGAGACAGGGCGGAAGCAGCTCTGCCCTCGTCAAGGAATCCATGCTCACTCAGCGGGCTGGGCCCCCAAGAAGAGAAGGGCCGAAATGGATGAGATCCACGCACGGCTTAGTGAGGTGTGTCTGCTGGCTGCGGACAGTAGGTGCTCAACAAAAGCAGGTCAGGGAGGCGGGGCGAGGTTTGGAGGAGCAGACACCGGCAGCCGGTCACTGGTCGGACCGGGAACCCAGAGACCCGTGGTTGCCCAAATGTCAGCGCCTGGAGAAGTCAGCTCTAGCGTGGGCCCCTCCCTCACCTGGGGGCCCCGTGCCACTGGGGTTAGGCCACCTCCGGAGCACTGAACTGATTCCATCCCCCCCAGTCAGCGCAAAATAGTCAACGTTTGCCTATTTCAAGTTTAAACTACCATAAGAAATGAAAACTCCACGTTGCAGCCCAGCCTGCCCTACGAAAGGGGAGGGGCGAGTTGGAAGGTCGCGGCTCAGGGACAACTAGCATCTGTGCGTTAAGTTAACAAGCTGGGTCCGCAGTCACTGGGCCATTTGCACCATGACGGCTCTCCACGCTTTCTCCTTGTCAAACTCCTTCAGGGGGCTTCTGGCCACCTGTGACTGAGACAGGCAAAGAGTTATTTGTCCTGGGCCACCCACGCGACAGGAAGCAGGAAGGAGGCTCAGTTCCCTCTCACTACTCTGCTGTCCCAGAGCCCCGGCACCTCCGGCCACGACCCAGAGCACATGTCCTCCGCAGGGGCGGGGCTGGGCTGCGGGGTGGGCTCTGGATGGGGGGTGGGAGGCTGCCGTGAGTGGGCATCCTCCCAACAGCCGGGGAGCCGGCGGCTCGGGTGGAACCTGCCCCTGCCTGTGAGGCCTCTTGCTATGGGTCTGCATCCCAGCACCTGGCACAGCAGCATCTGCATTCAGCAGGTGCTCAGTAAATACTGCTGACTGTGGAGTGATACACACCAGGGTGCAGGGCTAAGTCCCTCCAAGCTCCTCCTGGGGGCAGAGGCTGGACCCTCCACAGAGAAGCGGTCTTGACCTGGCCCCGGAAGCTGTGAAGGCATCTCCAGGGGCATGACAACAGGGGAGGGAGGACGCTTGAGGCAACGGTCACCAAACAGGGAGGACAGCTGCCCGCCTCAGCACCCCCTCAGCCCCCAGAACTGGCAGTTCTGGAACGTGGGGGGAGGATTCATTGGCCTGACACTGCACCTCGGTGTCCTGACGCAGAACCAGGGGGACCTCACGTGGGACCCAGGGACAAAGCCAACCCCGCCGAGGACTGACCACAACCGGGTAAAAACAACAACCAAATGACGCCATATGAGAAGTGCAACGAAGGGAGAGGTGGGGCGGGTAGGGTGGCTGAGGAGGGGCCGACGGCCGGAGTGCATCCCCCGGGAAGGGTGGGAGAAGCCTCGGGGGCGACAGGGTGACGAAGGCGGGAGGCTGGCCGCGCTGGACGTGTTGCCGGAGAGCAGCAGAGCAGGACGTGAGACGGGGTGGGCCCGGGTGGTGGCTGGGCGGGAGGAGCGCCCGGTCCACCCAGGGTGGCCCTGGAGGGCCCTGCAGCAGCCTCCCAGGTACACGGGGCATCGTGCACCTGGAGGACAGGGGGCAGGTTTGCCCAGTAAAAGCACCACAGTGGGCAGCTCACGGGGAGGAGCCTTTCAGCTGTGGGGGACAAGAGGCAGGGCCTGGGGAAAGTGCAGAGGCCTTGAGCCTGGCCGAGGGGCTGGCGTGACCCTCAGAGCCCGCCGGCCAGGGGTCGCTGACGCCACGTCTGTAGTGGGCACCCTGACGAGCCGCAGGAGGGAAAGCTCTGTCTGTGATCCATGCAGATGTTTGCCAAGTTCTCTTCTACATTTGTAAGAGTAGAAGTGGAAGCATTCAGCCCATAACACCTTTCCAGAAATGGATTTGTGTTGGCCTGGCTGGCTTAAAAAGCGTATAACGTATTGTACCTTTCCAAGATTTTTCTGGGGCATGTTAAAAAATACGAAGTGACCCAACAGGTCTTGAAAGAAGTCAGCGCAGGTGGGCGTCGCTTTGCCCAGGGCCCTGGGAAGACAGCCCCGCTGGGATGGGACGGGACGGGACGGGACAGGGAGCCACGCTCGCTCGGAAGCCACTCACCTCTCCCGCCGGGCGTCCCTGCGGGCCGGTCTGTGCGGCGTCCCAGGATGCACCCGCCTTGAAGCGCACGCACTGGATGACCGTGGCCGTGTTGAGGCCCGCCTGCAGCAGCAGCTCCAGCATCAGTAGCAACAGAAGCGCGTCGTAGGACTGCCGGGGGTGGAGACAGGCGGTGAGCAGCCCGGGGCCTCTCCTCTTGGCTCTCAGCCGCCCCCAGGCCCCACCGCGTGGGCCCGCTGCCCAGGGAGGCAGCGCACAGGCTTCCCAGGCCGTGGCCCCGAAGCACAGACCGTGAGCCCTGCCGCAGTCTGTGTGGAGCGGTTTCAGGCTCTCACCCCACTGTGCCCTGTTATGTCACCAGCCTGAGCAGGGACATTCTGTCTCAGTGAGAGAGAGTTGAGGAAATCACTTCTGCTCTGGGTTTAACAGAGGGACACAAAGATGACCCGCCTCGTGGGGCGACAGGGTGATGGTGCCGCTGCCCGGGTCAAGTCGTCCAGGCCTCCCAACAACCACTCGTGTCCACAGCGGAGCCACTGAAACCACCCGTGGCCTCGCCGAGGGTGCCCAGATGGGGCGGAGGTCTGCTGTGGAGGCCCCAAGCCGGACGAGAGACAGGGGCAGGGTCCGGGGCGGCGGGACACAGGCACGGTCGACAGATCCGTCTCGAGGCTGGATGGTGCGGCACTGGCTGCTGGCGAGGAGGGGTCTGCCCGGGACTAGAGGAAGCCCCAGTGGCTGCAAGGACATCCAGAGAGCACTGGCCCCTCCCCACACTGCAGGGGTGTCCTTCCAGCCTCAGAAATACAAAACAACGTGACGTTAAGACAAAGAAGAGCCCAGAAAATGTCACTGTTAGAAAAAAACCAAAAAGACTCAACAGCTCTGAAGTTTATATGCACATTTAACCGTGAGTCGAGTTTTTTAAAAAATGCAACATTGGGCTGGCTATCTAGAGCCAGGCAGGGTGATTCTAAAATTCATAGAGGGACTTCCCTGGTGGCAGTGGTTAAGAATCCGCCTGCCAACACAGGGGACATGGGTTCGAGTCCTGGTCCGAGAAGATCCCACATGCTGCGGAGCAACTAAGCCCGTGTGCCACAACCACTGAGCCTGCGCTCTAGAGCCTGCAAGCCACAACTACTGAGCCCACGTGCCGCAACTACTGAAGCTCTGCGTGCCTAGAGCCTGTGCTCCACAGCAAGAGAAGCCGCCGCAATGAGGCCATGAGAAGCCCGCGCACCGCAATGAAGAGTAGCACCCACTCACCGCAGCTAGAGAAAGCCCACGCGCAACAGCGAGGACCCAACGCAGCCATAAATAAATAAATAAATAACAAATAGCATTCATAAAGAAGAACTAGCAGGTGACAGAAGTGAGTCAGCCCCGAAACGCAGCGCAGCCGGCCGCGAGGCATCGAGCGGGCCAGGTGGCGATGCCTGGTGCAAACCTCCGGGGTGCACCTGGCGGCACAGACCGGCCGAGAGGGGACAGTCAGGGCAGAAACGGACGCAAACAGACCGAAGCTCAGTGTGTGATAAAGGCAGAGTCTCAGATGACTGAGGAAAAGGTGGGCTTTTCAATAAACAGTATTGAACCACAAGCCATTTGAGGCAAGTCCGATGGGGCCCACTCCTTGTGCTGCACTCCAGGCTAAACTCCCGCGGAAACACAAGTACGAGCCTTTCTAATTGTGACTTAAAATCTAGAAGCAATAAAGGAAAATATTGACAAATTTAACTACGTAAAAACAACAACGGGGCTTCCCTGGTGGCGCAGTGCTTGAGAGTCCGCCCGCCGATGCAGGGGGCACGGGTTCGTGCCCCGGTCCGGGAGGATCCCACATGCCGCGGAGCGGCTGGGCCCGTGAGCCACGGCCGCTGAGCCTGCGCGTCCGGAGCCTGTGCTCCGCGACGGGAGAGGCCACGGCAGTGAGAGGCCCGCATACCGCAGAAAAAACAAACAACAACGACGACGACAACAAAGTTTCCACATGACAAAAATCACAACAGGCAGTGAAAACAGTTGCCAAGCTGAGGCTGCCGCTTGCATCTTCTGTGTCTGACGGAGGACTGGGCTCCCTGTGTTCGCAGCATTCTCAAAGCCCACTAGAAAACGGTCAGGAGACGCGGACGGAGGTTGCTGGGGAAATGCAGCACTGTAGGCGCGCAAGAGGTCACTCATTTTCAGAGAGACGCGCGTAACGGCCCCACCCGAGGCCCTGTCTCTCACCTGTGTTACAAAGCCCAGCGTGGCAACCCTCCCCAGCTCCGGAGAAGCAGGTGCCCTCATACCGTTGGTGGGAGGGAAAACGGGAGCCCCCAGGAGAAATTAAGTTTAAAAAAAAAAAGGTAAGGTGTAGAAGCGCGATTAGAGTGACCTGTTTTGTAGGAAAGAAGGAAAATAATAATATGCGCTGTAGATTACCTGCAGAAGGAATCGGGGAGGTTTGACTTGAACCACGTGAAAGTTTTATATATTCAAAAATACTATTGAGAGGGAAAAAAGCATCGGAGCCTAAAACTGAATACAAAAAGAAACCATTAAACTTGACTGTGTAGCAGGACCGCTCACAGAAGGGGCTTCCTTCGCAGAGCACATGACCGTACCTCCAAGTACAGCGAGCCGTCCCTCACCCAGCAGGTGCGCTGCTGGTCGAAAATGGGTCCTGTAATTGTGAACACGTGTGAGCTGTCAGGCAAAATTAAGCAGCAACTATATTCAATGTTACCAGGATTTTTGGACTAAGAGAAAAATGATGCAAATATATAATAACAGAGGTTAAGGGGGAAAAAACCCTAGAATGTATAATTTGAGTTGGAAATAGCAATAGACGTCAGGGATCTTTAAGTGGACATACATTTCTCAGCTCTGTCCACTGACGGGGCTCAGGAGTAATGATGCCCCCACAGGAATGGGTACACGGGCCCCCTCCAGGGGCGAGGGCGAGACACGGCAGGACCAGGACCAGGTGAGCCCAGGCCATCTCAAGCGTCTGACGGGAGAGGAGGATGTGCTGGCATCTGGGAGCCCAGGGTGGGGTCGCCCTGAGCGTCAAAGAACAAAGGATGCAGCGCTCTGCCGCCAACGACGAGCACACGTCCTCCGTGGGGTTCTCAGGCAGGCGCAGCTGTGAGCGCCCCGGCCTCCCCTGTGGCCCAGGCCGCGAGCAGCCCTCAGTGCTGCCCACAGGCACTTCCGTCCTGCGAGGGATCGCCTGCCCTCCGAGAGGCACCCTGGCAGCCGCTGCAAGCCGGCCAGGATGGCAACACCAGTGCACCTGGACTCGCTCCCGCTGACGCCACTGCAAACAGATCCACAGGCGGGACCATCTCCCGGACAACTGGCCTGGACTCCGAAAGGTCAGTGTCCTGGGGGAGAAGTGGGAACTGTCCCGGATCCAAAGAGACTGAGCAACCCTCACAGCTCTGAGAACCTCAGCCCACGAAGCGTCTTCTCGGGATGGTCTGAGGGGACAATGTGCTGTCACCTAGCACGTCAGCCACCTCAGCTGTGCGGGAGACTGTCCTTACTGTTGAGATGCCAGAGCACCTAAGGGCAAAGGGTCACCTCAAACCTCTGCCACTCGCTTTCAGATGCTTCTGGAAAACGATGGCCGTGTGTGCGCTCCACCCACCCGTCAGCATAAACACGCACGCGGACACACACGTAAACCACCAGGGAATCTCAGTGTTTACCGCATTAACCTTTCAACTCTTCCGCATGTTTGAAATTTCTCATGATAAACATTTGGGGGCAAACACTGTCTATACTGAAACTAACCTCACCTGGAACCCGAGCCTGCGGGGAGGACGCTGGACCCCCGAGAAGCCCCCGTAGAGGGGAGGCCCTCACTCTCCTCAGTTTACCCAGGAACCAATGGGGTCTCTCATGAAACTGGACAAACGGTGACTCTTAAATGCAAGTGGATGGGAACAGGGCCGAGAAAATGTAAGGCGCCTGTGAAGAGGGGTGTCTGGGGGATGCCCAGGGCAGAGCAGCCCAGAGGAGAAGAACAGAAGCAGCTGAGCGGTGCCGGGCAGAACGGGCATCAGAGAAGGGTGCACGGACGCCTCAGTGCACGGAGAAAAGCAAATTAGCAGAACCAGCTCCATGCGCATCAGGCCGTGTGCAAAGCCAGCTCCGGCCATCTGCCCCGACGTGGGCAGCGGCTCAGCGCCGCTCAGCGGCATCGTGTTTCTATAGAGTTTAAAATAAAATAAAAGAACACCCACCTTGAAGTCTGGCGGGTAATCTTTAAAGACATCCATGATTCTCATCACGCTGAAGGACAGGTACCCCGAGGCCGTGAACAGCAGCGGGGCCGCGAGGCTGCAGATGGCTATCAGCACCTCCACCTGGCGGGAAGCAGACAAGAGTGGGAGGTCGGGGTCTGGGAGCCACTGCCTGGACAGAGGGTGCGGCCCGGCAATCACACAGCGGGAGTTACGAGCTGGCGTGTGTCTGCGTCCAGCCTGGGGCACCTGCTGAGTCTCTGTGCTCGATTTGCCCGTTAATTCAAAGCTCACCATGTGTCTCGCAAGTTTTCTCGACCTAGGCGCAATTTGCTCTGTTGATAACACAGCACTTAGGAATTGATGGCCTCCTCCCAGTGCCCTCTGACCTGCTCCTGCGACCTCCCAAGGCCCTCCCGCGTCGGAGAGCCATGCCTGGCCCAGAGGCCACGCAGGCCCAGGTGTCGGCTGAGCTCGGCACCAGCTCGGAAGCTCACTTGGGCCGGTTTAGCGACTGTCACTGTCCGACATCCACAGCCGGACAGGACGCCGCCTCTGCTGAGTCCCAGGAATCTCTCCCGACTCTTATGCCAAATGGGCCGTTTCTGCTTACTTCCACAGATGGCCCAGCCCTCGGACAGTCGCAAGGCCCCCTCAAGCCTGCAGCCTGCAGACGCCCCTCAGATGCTCGCCCCCGACCCCGCCCAGCCCGGCAGGTCGCTCCGCGGGTGCCTGGAACCCGGCCGGGCTTCACCTACCAGAGATCTGCTGGGACACTCTGCCGTCACATGACTGGCAATGGCACTTGGAAAACACTAAGAGAAAAGGAAAAAGAAAGGCTTCAGAGATGAGAGCCCAGCAAGTCAGATCCCAAACGTGTACCCTCCCGTTCTGATTCGGGCCATCCTGGTCGCCAGGAGAGCCGAGGATCCGTGCAAGAGAGGCAGAGTGGCCTGGAACCCGCACACCTGCTCTCTCAGGTGCGGCACCCGCCCCCAAACGCTCGTGTGCGTGTCTACCGCTCCGTCTCGATTCAGCACCGCACCGGGGAAACGTAACACAGACTCAGCAGCTTTGTCCGAGGCAGGGTCTGTGTTCCAACTTGCAATTGTCCCGATGATGTCCTGGTCCAGCTGGGTCTGTTCCCAGCTCAGGACCCAGTCGATGATCACGCTTCATGTTTCTTGTCAGTTCGCTGGCCTCGTTGACGGGGAGGCCTCAGCTGACGCTCAGCGGTGCCGCCTTCACGATGCCGCATTTCTGGAGGGAGCGCCAGGGGGCCGCTGGCAGGCTCGGTTGGGCTATCAGACTCAGGGCCCCTGGAGACACCGCGCCCCTGCCCACCGTGTTTGACCACTGGGGGCTCCTCCGTTGGACCAGCATTCCTGTCCCTTTGTAATCAATAAATGCCTTTTCCCACTTATTTTAAGGAGCTTGATTTAGTTCTACACGATTCGGGCAGAGGGAGGCTCAGGGGAGCACAGGGCTTCCTCGAGGCTGCTGAGTGCTGGGCCCAGCCCCCTGCCATCCACCTGCCCCCCAGCTGAGGGTCCAGGTGCCCAGGGGTCCGCCGCCCCAGCCCAGCACAGCCTGCTGGGCCCAGGTGTGTCCGGGCCCCAGTTACCCATCCACACGCCCACAGAGGAAAAGGAAATGCCCAGGCCCTTGGTGTGGGAGCACCAAGCACAGGAGCCTGTGCTTTGGGGGCATCACGTGACACGTGGAAACTCGGGTGTGCAGGGGCCCATCGCAGCTGCTCCAAGCAGATGTGTGGCCCACACCCAGCCGGCAGCACAAAGGGGGGCCGAAGCCTGGGGGCCGCGTTTCAGCTAAACGCTAAACAACATTAAATTACGTAAGTCAACTCGGACTTACTTATAAAAGGATGAAAGGCCCATGTTTAGAACAGTGACCGTGTAGTCAGTAAGCACTTACCAAGCACCAGGTGTGGTGCTAGGCATTTACGGTAGTCGTCTTCAGTGTAAAATAATACAAATGTATTACATTTTAAAACGTATTATAAAACAATATGAATGTCATATGTTATAAAATAATAAAACAAGTACTTTTCAGGGAAACTAATACAAAAATTATAAAATACTAATAGCAGCTACCACGTCCCCGGTGCCGCAGTGGATGAGAATCCGCCTGCCAGTGCGGGGACACGGGTTCGAGCCCTGGTCCCGGAAGATCCCACATGCCGCGGAGCAACTAAGCCCGTGCGCCACAACTACTGAGCCTGCGCTCTAGAGCCCGTGCGCCACAACTACTGAAGCCCGCACTTAGAGCCCGTGCTCCGCAGCAAGAGAAGCCACCGCGCACCGCAATGAATGAGTAGCCCCCGCTCGCCGCAACTAGAGAAGAGCCCATACGCAGCAACGAAGCCCCAACACAGCCAATAATAAATAAATAAATTTATATTAAAAAAAAATAGCTAATCTGAGGGAGTAAATAGTATCATGATTACAGAAATACATCTGTATGAGGTACTGGCATCCTCAAGCCAGTTTAAAATAATAATAATAATACCAGCTAACATCCCGACTCATTTAATCCTCGGTTCCCAAATCGCCCTGGTCTGGGGCCCACGAGGACCTGGGAAGCATCTTGCTCGGCCCACCAGCGCCCACTCCCCACCCCCGCCCCTCCTCCCGCTGCTTTCCAGCCTGACTGCCCCAAAACTGAGCTCAAAGGTCGGCCACACTGATGAGGGCCACCCAGGGTGTACTCACGGCCACTAAGATCCAAAAGAACGTCACCGAAAGGTGCGGGCCTGAGATGGCGTCATCCACGTTCAGAGCGATGACCCCTCCAAGGATGGCGGAGACACCGGCGATCACCTCGATGACCTGGGGGCAGAGAGTGTCACCCAGGGGAACGGGCAGGCTCCCCGGGGTCCCTGGAAGGGGGCCGGGGTGCGGAGGGTCCCGTGAGTTCAGGGCAGAGCATCAGGGCGCCCCGTGCTGAGACACTGAGGATAACCTCCAAGGGGATATCGAAAACGCATATTTCCAACCCAAATTCGTGGGAAAGGGAAGGAAGAAGCTCCTGCCAATTCAAAGGAAGGTGGGAAAAGGCATAGAAAATAGGAAGCAAAAAGATGGAGAAATAAATATGAAAGTGTCAGGAATTGCGCTCTGAGTGAACCAGCTCAATTCAAACGGCACCAACACTCTGTACCGAAACTGCCCAGATGTAAGGACAGGAAGAGCTGGAGGAAGAGGGGAAGATACACTGGGAAAATATTAACCGAGAGGTAACTGACGTAGTTAACAATATAGGTTCTATGGCAGAAGCCATTACTAAAGAGAGTTGCTCGTAATGATTAAAAAAAACAAAATGAAGGAAGGAAGGAATTCTAAACTTTCATGTACCTAAAAACCCAGGCTCCAAAACTCTATGGTGAAAAGCTACAGAATTACAAAGACAAATTGATAATGCCCACAGGTTGGGAGGTTTTTAACAGATCTTTCAGTAATAGAACGAGTAGACTAAAAAATTTTGGAGCGGACGTAAACGAGTGAAAACACAATTAACATATAATTTATGGACACATTGAGAGTAAAAGGGGGTGTACTGTCAACCAGGACAGTTCATGTACCAGGGACATGCCTACACCATATTTATCTAGTACTCCCCCCACAATGAAATAAAATAAGGAGAAAGAAAAGCTTTTCTTACGGAATAGGATTTCAGGACCCGAGCAGGAAATGTCACTTCATACAGAATGTTGGTGCTCTCGGAGATGGAGCCCTGAAAGGAAACAAAGCCTCATCACAGGGGTGGCCGTCCGTCCAGGCCGTCGCTCGGGTGATGGTCTGAAATGTGAGCATCTGGAAGACGCTCCTGGATCTCCAGGCTTCAGCGCAAAAGCTCAAACACGGACCTTCTCGTTGCATGTGAAAATGTGTTTGATTGCTGAAGTCCTAGTTTACAAGGTGATACTTTAGGCGGACTTGGCCTCTGCGTGTAACACTCCTGGGGGGTGGGGGTGGTGTTACTTGGTCAGGATCAGGCTACGGAGGAGATGGTGCTGCATCCCCAGGTTTGCCTCCCTGGGGCCGTTGGCCCCGCGCTCCACAGCCGGGTCTGCGGTGCAGCCGTGCCTCAGCCCGGACCAACCTTCTGCCTGCAGTGCGCCTCGCTGGACCGCGCAGAGATGATCACCGTGGCTGCCATGAAAAGCTCCAGCAGAAGCAGCAGAATCAGATTGAAATTGATCTGCCAAAGGAGAACACATACGTCTGTAAAACCGGCTTCTTCACCTTCATCCCGTAAACGTGGACAATCCCACGAAGGGGCTTAGACGCCTCTTCAAAGTCTCGGCAACTTCTCTGTCCAAAGCCAGATGCCGGGCACACAGCTCTGACTCACGTATGTCTTTTTGTTTGTTGGTTGGTGGATTTTTGATTTTAAATTATTGTTGGCTCAAGGGCTGGGTTTGGCCCTCGGGTTGTAGTCTGCCCTGATCTCAACCTTCCTTGGTGGTTGGTCTCTCCTGGGTATTTACTCTAAAGGGATGAAAGCTTACGTTCACACCAAAACCTGCCCACGTTTATAGCAGCTCTGCGTATAATTGTCCCGAAGAGAAAACACCAGGGGGCTGCGGAGCTGACGCACGTCCTGACCGTTGGCAGTTACGGAAATCCATGCCTGTGTTTAAACCCACAGGACGATACACCAACAAAGTTGATTTAACTGTGTGATATAAAACCCACCAATCGGGAATCTCCTGGCAGTCCAGTGGTTAGGACTCAGCACTTTCACTTCCGTGGCCAGGTTCAATCCTTGGGCGGGAAACTAAGGTCCCATGCAGCGCGGCCAAAAAAATAATAAAATAAAATAAAACCAACCAATCGAGAGCCTCTATGGGCCTCTCCCGCGACCTGCCCCAATCACCTGGGCAGCCCCTCCGCCCTGAGCCCCCCGAGATTATTCACGCTGGCCGGTCCTGAGCCTGCTCACCCGGCCTCACACCTCTCCCTGCGGAAACCCAGTGAAGGCTCCTGCCCACGTGTCCCCTCTCCCTGCCTCCTGACCGGCCCTGGGGCCCCCTCCTCTTGGGACCTGTGATAAACTGTCTTTGCAGTGGCAGTCGTCTCCTGATCTCTTGGCCTCAATATACCCTCAATGATGATTTTTTAAAATTCTACATTTAAAAACAAGTGCAACTAATAAGTTGGATCTACAGAATTGTACATGCAAAATAAAACATAGAATTTTCATACTTTTGTAGCATTTGTGTAACACTTACAAAAATTGACCATCTATTAGGCCACAAAACAAACCCTGGTGAATTCTGAACAATCAATACCTTATAGGTTGTACATTCTGACCCTAATGTAGTGATATTAGAAACCAATAATAAATGTGTGACCTTTTAAGATAATCCCACATGTCTGTTTCATCAGGGTTCTAGGCAGAGACTGACAAGCAGAAATACAAAGTGAGGTTAACAGAGCAAAGCCAGTTCTTCGAAAAGACTACTAAGAGATACAATAGAGATATAAATTACATTTCAGAACGAAAAGGAGAAATAACTAAAATATTTGGCTTGAATTAAAAACGGTGAGCAAGATGAACGACTCTAAACTAATAATTTCGAAAACCTGCACGATATAGATAAACTTTTGATAAAAATATAAAACCCAAAATTTGACACAGGGAGAGACAGAAAACTTTAACACCAATAATGAAAGACCACCCCTCACCAACAGCCCCGGATGGAGATGATTTTACAGGTGAGTTCTACCATACTTTCTAGAAGCAGTGACTTCTTATCATATCAAGGTTTTACAAAAAACAAAAGAGATGAGAGCTGCCTCGTTCATTTTATGAGACCAGTATAACCCTGGTTCTAAAACCGGACAAAGGGGACTTCCCTGGTGGCACAGTGGTTAAGAATCCACCTGCCAATGCAGGGGACACAGGTTCGATCCCTGGTCCATGAAGATCCCACATGCCGCAGAGCAACTAAGCCCATGCACCACAACTACTGAGCCTGCGCTCTAGAGCCCACGAGCCACAACTACTGAAGCCCACGCACCTAGAGCCCGTGCTCCACAACAAGAGAAGCCACTGCAATGAGAAGCCCACGAGTAGCAGCAAAGACCCAAAGCAGCCAAAAATAAATTTTAAAAAAAAACAAAAACTTATTGGAAACTCTTTAGATACAACCTATTTAAAATCAGGAAAAAGCCGGAGAGTCCCACGGTAGCAGAAGTCCTGGCCAAAGTGATAGAGAGAAAGGAACAACAGGGTTAGACTGAACAGGAGCGTTTAAACTGTCGTTATTTGCAGACGATAGGGTGACCTACATAGAGAAACCAACATAACCTACAGAAAACTCGGAGGATACGAGTCCAGCAAAGCTTCCAGACACAAAGTCCACTTATAAAAATCCTTTTTAAAAGACCAGTACAATATGAATAAGGTCTAAGTTAACATGTGCCAATGTCAGTCTCCTGATCTGACCATGTAAGATGCTCTCATTGGGGGAAACTGGATGAAGGATACACAGGAATGCTCTGTACTATTTGTGCAAATTCTTTCCAGCCTCAAATATTTCAAAATAAAGAAAAAATGAAAATCAGTAGCCTCTCTCTGCACTAGCAATAAGCCATCTGAAAATATAATTTAATAAATAAGACGCCATTCATACTAGCAACACATCTGTGAATCATCTAGGGATTATCTAACCAAGAATACTCGGAACTTTCCAACCCTAACAAAGGACAGAGATGATGTGAGTAAGTAGAGAGACGGTCTATGCTCTCAGTGGGATGACTCCACACAATAAAGATGTCACTTCTCACAAAATTACTCTGTAAACATCAAGTAATCGTAATAGAATCCCAGCTGTATTTTTTTGAGGAACTCAATAAACTTATCCTGAAATATATTTGAAATAGGAGCTGTCAGCTTTGAAGAAGGAAGACAACTGGAGTCACGAAGCCACAATACAAAGCATGGCGTTGAGCAGCTCGCGGGGAACTTGACACACGGTGTGACAGCAAGTGCTGCGGCTCACAGGAAGAGACCCCTGATTTAGGACAAGCCAAGGGCGGGAAGGAAGCCCAAGAGGGCAAACACCCAGGAGGAGGGGCTCCAAAGTACTAGTGATCAGAGAGTGTGACCTGAGGTAACAGCAAGCCACAGCACTGTCACCAGACGGGAAAACGGGGGCTGTTGGGGACGCCAAGTGCGGGAAAGGCTATGGGACCTGGCAGCCTCCCGCCGGCGGTGAGGGTGTGTCCTGGGCTTAGCTGAATCCAGGTGGACTCACGCCCCTCCCCGGCCTACGAGGACCCTGAAGGCATGTGCCCACATCAGCCCAGTTGTGGAAGGGGAGCGTCGGAGGCCGTGGAGCTGGATCCTTCCCTAAAGAAAGCGGGGCCCACGGCGGACACGCAGCAGCCCAGGCAGGGATGGCAGGTGGGAAAGAGGGAGCAGAGACTCTACAGCGAAGCCCCGTGTGGCTGTCCCCAGGGCGGAGGTTCAAGTCCAGCGCCCGGCTCCACAGGGAGACAGGGGAGGGGAGCAGCTACAGTTTCCTGTTTCACCATTTTTGACCTTGTGTTTGGACACCGGTGGTCCTGACATCGTGGTCCTGGGGTCCTTCTACGTGTTTAGGTGTCCGAGCTTCGTGTCCTCCACGTGACCTGGCTGGACCTTCGAGGTGGCAGGAGCCTGAGGGTCTGGCTAACGGTGGGCTCTGGCGCTGGGGCCTGGGTTGGGGGACGATGCAGGTCCAGCTCCAGGGGAGGCCATCCAGTAGGAGGAGGCTGTGAGCATGAAGCTTCATGCATCTTTCACAATTTCTTCATCCATTTTGTGCACTTGGGGGGCACCACCCTAGGTAATGGACGTTGGATTAACTGTTTTGGTTTGGAGTTTTTGCCACGATCCACAGGGCTGCTAGGAACACACCGCCTGGTCACATGCATGCGTGTCTCTCCAGGGTTTGTGCCATGGGGCTCCCCAGTGTATGGACTTCTTCAAAAAGGACCTGCAAATTCCAGACTTTTCCACAGAGCCTGCAGCAGCGCGTAGGAGCTGCCGGACGTGAGGGAAACACGCGGGGCTCCCGCCCGTGCCGACGCTGGAAACGGCATCTCCTGTGGCTTTCATTGACCTCCTCTGATTACAAGTGTGGCTCCTCCGAGCTGCGCGTTGGCTCTGTGGCTTCCTGCTGGTGAGCGCCCGCGTGGTCCCCTGCTGCCCTTCACTTTCTCCCAAGGCTCCTCACGTACCCTGGGACTGGCCGGCCACTCCAAGAGAACGCGTCCCCTTCCATACAGAGTGTGCTCCTTGTGTCTGCGGGACGACTGGCCGCGGCTTCGTGGTGGGCGGGCTGGGGGCAGGGACCCCCCAGGTTGGTCACGGCTGTGCTCCGGGCCGGGGCTACGGCCGCGCACGTGGGGCTGCCTGGGCCGACTGGTCAGGGGCGGCTCTCCTGTCCTGCTGGGACGGCTGTGGGGTGCGGGTGAGTCCCCAAACATGTTCTTCAAGGGGGCTCCACCCCAGCCCTTGGTCACCACCTAAACCTGCTGGGTCCTGCTTGCAGGCACACTTGCTCTGGACCCATGGGACAGGCGCCCACTTCTGCGTAGGGTTTCTTTGGTAAAGAAGCATTGTAATTCTCAGCGAGGCTTTATGATTTCCTACAAGAGTCTCCAGACTTTTTGTTAGGTTTATTCCCAGGAACTTTATAAAATGATATCTGTAATTAAATAACATTTTCCAAAACCTCTGGTTCTGGCACAAACAACTGTTTTACATTGATTTTCACATCCAGCAACCATGCTACGTGGGCTTAATGATGCAAACGTCAAGAAAGGAGAAAATCGTCTCTTCTGCAGAAGATGGCAGCACAGGTGCTCCTTTCAGATCCGCGTGTCTGTCCGTTTTGCATGCCCTAACACACCTGGCTGAGACGTCCTCAGGCCACCACCTCCTCTTCCCGATCTTAAAGAAAACGTGTTGAACACAGAGCAGAGGTATCTCTGATCAGATCCTGTGTCCTAGAGATGTTTTCTCTGCTGCACTGTAATCTAAATGACAAGACTCTTCCATTTTTCTTAACGGAACATAAAGGAACAGGGCAACTTACGTCAGCAGTATCGCAGATCTGATGAAAGATGTTATTACATTACTGTTAATGTTTAAGAACTGTTGTGAAAGAGATACAAAAATCAGTGAATTCGTCCGCTGAAATCCGTGAAAGCGTTAAAGACAATTCTTTTCTTCGGAAGCCTAAATGAAATTCTCAAACTCAAGAGCTACGATACACATCTCCAGTGTAACTACCCGGCAGATAGCTCACTAACGCCAGCTCCGAGCCCACAGAGCTCAGCAGACCCAGTGGAACCAGAGCCCTCGGCTCCTGTGACCCCGGGAGGACCCACGTGGCTTTCCAGGGACTCACATCTACTGCTGACGGGTTCAGTACAAGTTTGCATCCAAACCAGATCAAACACGTCGTGGTGACAGCAAACGTGGACACAAACAGTATCTGGAAGTTGGGAATCTGGAAAACAAGACAGGAGGGGTTTCGTTCTCCTTTATGTGAAGAAAGAAACCAAGTGACATTCAACCACATAACCGGGCATTCGTCACCCATCCCAAGGATGGGGCACCTAGAGTCAGCTGCGGGGAGGCCTGTGAGCTCGGGCCCCTCCGCCCTCCTGGGGGCAGAGGGAGGGGGGTTGAAGGAAGCCCCACGGCGCAGGTGCAGGGCTGCAGAGGGTGCGGACAGAAGGCTGGACTCACCGCGCTGACGTTTCTCCTCCAGACAGCAAAGCTCACTATGGCTGAGGGGATACACTGAAAAGAGAGAGCAGGTGAGCGTCCCTGCTGGTCACTCTGTGTCCTGAAAACCCACATGGCCCGAGACATGTCCCCCTCCATCAGACGCAGTGGTCCCTCTCAACGCTGAAGGGTCCTGGTCTTTGAAAATAATAATTCTGGAAAGAGTTTTAATTGTTCTGATGATGAAAAAGACACCGAAATGAAGACTGTCCTAGCTGGACGCGCTTAGAAGTGGATGTAACTTCCTGTGGCCCGAGACCAGGCGCGTCTCGGTAAGAATCACGCAGAAAGGGGAAACCATCTGTCTGTGAACGAGCAGAAATGCTCAGGGGCCCCAGAGCCCCCGGGGTCCTCGTCAGAGGTCCCCACTGCGTCCCCGGAGCCGAGGACAAGGGAGAGGGCCAGCCTGGGCTCAGGGCGGGGCAGAGTTGGGGGCCAGCCTGGGTCCCGTGGGCCATGCCGGTGTCACTCTTGCAGCAACAGGACCTCCCCGCCCAGACCCTGCACTGGGATAGCCCAGCAGGGGTGGGATGGGGGCTGGGCACCGACGGAGGACCCAGTGGGACCACCTGACTGGTCTCCCTAGCCCGTCACCCCTGGGGGTGAAGGACGTAACCGAAGATTTTGCTGGGACATCGGCCTAGGTCAGCGTGGCTCTGAAGCCGTCTGAGTCAGAGGTCAGAGGTCCCTGTGACCCCCAACCAGGGCTGCTCCGGTGGTGAGCAAAGGGCCACCTAGGAGGTTCCAGAGAGAAGGGCAGGAAACGGGTCAAATTCTTTCTTCTAAGGGAGTGGAGGCGGGGCAACCTGTGGCGGTGGGTACAGGGTAAGGGCAGCTGCATCTGTCTTGTGTTTTCAGACTTTTGGGCATGCTGACAGGGCTGGAACAGGAGAGCAGATGGGCGAGAGGGCCCCCCCAAACCCCAGGGGATGTGCCCTGTGCTTGAGCTGGTGGGAGTCACTGGTCGTCTCCCCATGAGGACTGGCGGCTCCCCAGGCCTCGGCTCTGAGTCCAGAAGCAGGTACAAGCTTCGGGGAGGGGTGAGGTGTGGCCCCCAAATCACAGAGGGGCTTCCCTGCCGGCTCATGGGGCAGCCGGGAGCAGCGTGCCCCTGCGTGTTGGAAATCAAAGCGCCGTTTCTTGCTCCGGAGTCTGTGGGGTAAGACAGACTTGCCTCATAGATCATTTACAAAAGCAACAGATGCTATTCGAAGGCAAAGTACAGGAAGAGAGTTTGAATGAGGAGCGGGTGACAGCAACGGGTAAGTCTCCGAGCAAAAAACCCAGGCGCATAGCCTCGAACATCAGTGCCGACACAGGACTGCTACTCACTGAACCCGCAGCACAGCGTAGGTAATCCATCTCCAAAGGAAACACGTTTCCCAGGTAGAGGGAAAAGCCCGAGGCCACAAGCAGGCAGCTCTGCAAGACAGCGGCGCAAATGCGGGTGACGACACAGTCAGGCCTGGAGACGCGGAGGCTGAGCAACTAGCCCTCCGACCGCAGCTTAACTCTGCGCAACACCGACATCCCCGCCTGGATGCCGCCAGACCTCCTCCCTGCAGGACGGCAGCCGCCCACCCTCCCCCAGGGCAGGTTATGGGACCTACACTTATTTGGGGGACAGGAGACTCTGTCAAAATTCAAAGCAAGAAGTGGCAGCTCCACTCCCCAGAAAATGCCTTCACCCCACATGTGCAATTTCAGGGGCCTCGGGGCCCCCCAGGTCCAGGCACAGAGCCGAGCACACAACCCCATCCTGCTCAAGGCACCAGAGATGGAAACTCACTGCACAGGGTGAGGCGACGGAGTCGAAGTCACTGGTATAAGGTCACTCAGACCCGGGTGTGGGCAGAGGGCCGTGCACACCCCATGGTATGGGGGCACTGGGGCCCGCGGGCCCGGGGGGCGGGGGAGGCCAAGGCGCACCCCTCAGGGAGAAGAGGGCAGCAGGATCAAGGGCTGTGGCCGCGGGCTGCTGCGGGCAACAGAGTCGAGGACCTGGGAGTGAGAGGAGGCTGACCAGCCGCCCACCGCCCACCCAGAGGCTGGAGGGAGGAGTGTCCTCTTCGACCCACACAGTGGGAGTTCCCGTCTCAGTGGCACAGGGTAGCGGCTGGGGAGAGGGTGGGCAGGACCACCAGGGTGCCGCGGAGCTGGCCCACAGAGCCCGGGGCCCAGGGAGAGGCAAGGCCCCAGCCCGGATCCTGGACCTCGGCCCCCGGCACGCTGACCCCCAAGCTCCCGCCCACAGAGAGGTGCGTCCAGTGGCCAGCCCAGGTGACCACGCCCGCTCGGGCCAAAAGGGCTTCTTCTGTCGTCCAAGTGCTTATCCAAGCATATCGGAAGGGAGATGTCCCAGGACCCCAGGCAAGGTGCCCTCAGGCCTGCCCCCTCCTCCCTGCTGGCCCTGTCCCCTGGCCCCTCAGCCTTCCCTGGTCCCATGGCCCTGGGCTCCTGCCTCAGGACACCGTCCTGCTGTCCACCCCCCAGAGGCCCCTCCTGCGAGCGTGGTCCCTCCTCCCCACCACTGCAGACCCCCAGGAGGTGAGGGTCGTGGAGGCTGCCCTGGTACAATACATGAGCCGGCAGGCTCAGCGTGGGCCCTGGGCTGTCCGACCCCTGCCAGGACACAGAGCCGCCACGGCCCAGAGGCCAGCGGGGCCAGCAGGACAGAGCCTCACCAGCTGAGGAAAATAACTCAAAGAGCAGAGCGAACAAGCACATCGGCACCCGTGAGTCTCTCAGAGGCAGAAGTAGCCCGGGGCTGCTCCTCCCCGGGCCATCGGGGAACAGCACCCAGGCAGCGGACCCCGGAGGGGACGGTGTCTCCGTGGGCCTGGCGCGGAGCTGCTCACCCCCATCAGCACGGAGAAGACCCACGTCTTGTGGCTGAAGCACGGGGGCAGCCTGGAAGACAGCTGAAGGTCACTGGGCTTGGTGTCCGGGGCGTAGCTCCCCGCATCCGGCCGCCCGCGCTCCAGTGGGGGCATCCGGTCGTAGCCCAGCTCCTCCCGGGCCATGGCGCTGCCGGGGGGCAAAGGCTGACATTAGCGGCCGCAGCGCTGCACTCACCACACCGCCACTTATTTATTTGTGATAAGATTACAAATTTCACTTCTGATCGCTCTGAAAAGACTCCCAAAGAAGTGATTTTCAATAAATACTTGTTTTTAAGTTGTTTTCAGTAAAAGAGATATCATTTGTATAAAAGTACTGTAAGAAGAAAATAAGCAGGTGATTCCACGAGTGCATAAAATCACTTTCCCAGGAAAACAAACCTGAACAGTCTAGATCCACAGCAGGACTTCAGGCTTTAAGCGCTTCGCCCTCCCACCGCCCCCTCAATTTCACTTCCACTGGCAGCTTCATTTATGAGTCTCATGATGTGCTGGCTACTCCAAAGTCCAAACTGGACAAGAGATCACAGATGTGCTCCACACGAGGGTTTCCCGTCTGCACACTTACCTCTGCGGCGGTTCTGGTGTGGGAGCGCCGGCCTCTGGGTGAGGGGCTCCTGTTACCGAGTCACCCTGCCTTGGGCGTCCAGCAAGAACTATTCACAGACAGGACAAAAGCCTGGCAGAACTGCACTTAAGCCAGGCAAGGAGGACCGCTTCCTGAATTTCAATGAGGACATGAAGCGAGGGATCCTGGAAAGTTCTTGGTGGTTGTATAACTGCTGGCCCAGAGTTCCGCTCCGTCCTGCGCCAACCCCGCCAGGAGCAGAGGGGCCTCGTCAGGTCCCCTGGAGGCAGACAGGTTGCAGGCGCTGGGATGGGCATCTCGGAAGAAGAGGTGTACCCGAGTGCAGAACTGCACCAAGCACAGGATCCTGGCGGGCTGGAGGGCCGGGTACCTGTTTTGGAAACAAACACATTTTTATCCAAAGCCTTATTCTCCATCCTTTCCGGCAGCCCTTTTCCATCCCCTGTGATCACACAAGGAACACAAGGTCTCACACACTTTTGCGCTCAACGTGGCTGACCTGGCCCTTGAACTGCTTGGGATTCTGACCCGCGGGTTCCTGTGGGCAGCGCCGGGTCCCACTGTGCCCTTTCTTTCTGCTCACCAAGCAGAGGGAAAGGACGGGAGGGCACTTCGCCCAGAGACACTGGCGCCCCACAATTACAGCACCAGTCTTTGTGCTCACAGGAGCGCTTAAATGGCTCAAACCAAAGCATTCTGCAAAGCTGGCTCCTCAGACCACAAGCCCACATCAGGCTTGAGCAAAGGCTTTAGTTTCCCATCATGGGATGCTCTGTTGTCTTCGTTTATCAACCAATCAAGAAGGATTAGAATTAATTTTCACAAACTGTGAAGTCAAGAAGGGATTTTAAATAGATTGAAAAACCTCCCAAACCTCCTTATTAACTGTCTTTTAAAGCAGTAAGTGGAACTAGCAGGAAATGTCCGACCAATGGAACTCTTCACTTCTCTCTTTGTTTGAAGAAAAGCATTAAGCAGGTTTCACCATTTCTGTGACTTTCCAAAGTTGTTCTCTAAGAAATCAAACAAGCTGCCTTGAATTAGAGATCGTAGGACAAACCCCACCCAAAGGGTCCTGGGAAGAACTTCCTCGTTTCTGGTGGCAACACTAGTTTCTAGAACAAGCCCCGATCCCTCACACAAACTATGGTTCCTCAAGAGCGCTTCCTCTGTCTTCCACTGCCGAGGTCCCGCTCATGCTTCAACATTCACCTCGCCGTTCAGCAAACATCTGCAACGTGAACAGGGCAGGCCACGGTCCTTCTCACATGGAGTCCGCAATCTAATGGGGGGACAGGCGCACACAAGAAGAATAAATGGGTGTGTTCTATGGTGACGTACTTGACTCTCTCTGTGACAGCAAATAAGTCCAGGGAGGGGATGAAGGTGCTACCTGGGGAGACAAGGCAGGCCTCACTGGGAAGGAGGCGAGGCGGGCAGGGAGCAGAGTTGCTGCAGGTGCAAAGGCCCTGAGGCGGCAAGGCTGGAGGATGGTGGGCACGAGGATCACATGAGGTAAGGTGCAGGTGAAGCCTCCAGGGACGAGGCACCTGTGGACATGGAGACAGGCTTGGCTTTGACTCTGAGATGGACTTGCTCGGAAGCTCTGGGCAGAAGAGTCCAGCTGGGAGGAGCACAGGCTGCGGGGCAGCAGGTGAGAGCAGGTCCTGGCGGGGATGGAGGTAGAGCGGTGGGGGTGGTGAGAAGTGACAGGATTCTCAATAGACTTTCACAAGCCAACCTGATCTGCCGTCCCAGCAACGTGGGGCAAGGAGGGCAGGAGCTCGGGAGACGGGAAGGTTCTCGGCCTGAGCGGTGCAGCTGGGGCTGCCTCACCTGGGATGGAGAAGACAGAGGTCAGGAGTTTCGTCTTGATGATGGGGCTGAGGTGTCTGTTGGATGTCAAGTGGATCTGCCGATGAGGTGGAGTGGAAGAGTCCAGAATCCAGGGGAGGTTCGGGCTGCTGGATGGGAGGGGCAGCCCTGTGACGTGGAAGCTCCCACGCACGTCACCCTGGCTCTGGCACCCTGCAGGAAGCCCGGCCCAGCTCCCAGCCCCCGTGTTGCACGCTCTTGTTCTGGGACGTCTCTCCCCACTTATCCAATAACTCCCCAGGGCCTTTCCCACTTCCTTGTGTATTCCCAGCAATGAGCCCAAGACAGGGACTTAGCAGTGTTTCGTATCATTTAAGGAACAAGTATCTCCCCACCTCTCAGGAAGGGGTTGTAATTACACTGTGCGTCTACGGAGGGGCGAGGCCCAGGCTGTCGATCAGACTGAGGGATCTGACCCAGTAAAACAAAAACATGCCCAGCAAAGCTAAATTGGACCCCAGCCAACAATACCAGGATACCCCTGGTTTCCAACAGCACATGGAACATTTGTGGAAGGAGACAAGGAGGAAAGCCTCGATACATTTTTTTAAATTAATTCATCCAAGTTTTATTGTCTGACCATGACAACATTAAATTAGAAATTATTAACAGAAAAGTATCTGGAAAATCCTCAAATATTTAGAAACTAAACAATATACCGCTAAAATAACCCCATGGGTCAAAGAAGAAATCACAAAGGAAATTAGAAACTGAAGGAAAATGAAAATACAACACGTCAAATTTTGTACAATGCAGCTGAGTCGGAGCTTACAGAAATGTGTACTTTTAAACACTTATCTCAAAAATGAAGAAAGTCCCAAAATTCATTATCTAATTTTTCACCTTAAAAAGTTAGAAAACTACAAATCAAAGTAGAAGAAGAAGGAGGTGGAGGAGGAGGAGAGAGGCAGTAGAGGGGGGCAGGGGTAGGGGAGGACGAAGAAGACAAAAACAGGAAATAACGAATAGAGAAAAATCAATGAAACCAAGAGGTGTTTTCTGAAAGGACAAATAAAACTGATAAACCTGTAGCTAGACTGATGAAGACAAGAGGGTAGACATAAATTTCCAACATCAGGCATGAAAGATGGTTCATCACAGTGGATCACACGGACATAAAAAGGATGGTAAGGAAATACTGTGAACAATTTATGCTAATAATTTGACACCTTGGATGAAATGGACAAATCCCGTAAAAGATGAAATTACCAAAGTTTATGCAATATTGCTCAACACTGGTAACTTAAATAGCCCTTTAACTATCGAATTTATTGAATTTGTTAAAGCAGATGTACAATGTATGTCTGATAGGCCACAAGGCAGGCTGTTCTAGTTAGCGTAGAGTTCAAGCCAAATCAGGTATAAGCCAGAAGGACTTCCCCACACCTCAATATGCGAAAATTTCTTCATCACTCAGGAGCAAAGATGCCACCCTTGACCACACATTACCAAGTTGAATCAATACACAAAGAGGATAATAAACAATGACCAAGTTGACTGCTCCCAGAAAAGCACGGGTGGCTTAACATTTGAAAAATCAATCAGTGTGATTCACTCTCATTAACACCCTGAAACGACATGATCACTTCAACAGATACAGAAAAAAGCATTCGATAAAATTCCACACCCAAGCGCGATAAGAACTCTCAGAAAAATAGGAACAGAGGGAACTTCCTCAACTTGATAAAGCATATCTGCCAAAGCTACACCTAACAGCACAGAGTTGTGAGATGCTCTGCCTTCCCCGCTCCCCCGACGGACGGAGGGAGGCCCACCTAGGCGAAGCCCCGCCCATCTGCGCGAAGCCCTGCCCGCCAGCGCACGCCTTGAGCGCCAGGCATGACGTCACTCCCACCCCGCGCACTAACGGTCAGCAACCGCCAACCACCCGCAGCTAACAGGCTTGGCGCGCGCAACACCCCCATTGGCCGAGCTCAACGAGGCGTGGGCGCAGGCGCGGGCGCCACAACCCTACTGGCCAAGCTCGAGGGCGCGCAGGCGCAGGCTCGGGCGCAGCAACCCCATTGGCTGAGGGCGGCGGGAGCGGCGCGCCGCGTGCGGGCGCCTAGGGCGGCGGAGGGCGTGGCGGCGGAGACGAGCGGCCGAGCCATGCTGCGCCTCGCGGGCAAGGTGGTGGGTTTCTTCTGGAGGAGAGCGGAAGAACCCGAGGAGGAGGCCGGGCCGCCGGGGCCCGAGCTTGCAGAAGGTGCCTCGCGGGAAGGGCTGGTACGCGCGGCCCCCTGAGGCCGCCCAGCCAGACGGTGGGCCGGGACTGTGGACGGGCGCGGAGGTGGGGGTGGGGCGGCTGGTGACGTAGTGAGAGCCGCTGAGGCCCTCAAAGCCTGGTTCCTGCGCCTGGTGGGGCGGGAGTGGGGGAGGAGCGTGGTCCGAGCCGGGTCCCAGGGCGTTAGTGTGACGAGGTCGGGATTTGAGAGCTTTTGCTTGTTTTCTAACTCGAAGCTGAGGCGTGTCTGTCCCGTGATGATCTCTTCTTTGCAGTGTAACTTAAACAGCCCTTCTCAGTACGTAATAGCATTTTACGGCTTTTGGGGTCTGTGCCTCCTTGTTTCCGCTTTGTGTTTTCATGCGCCGGGAGCGCCTTGACACGTCGTCCCTGCACGGCTTCCCGTTCTCTCTGTGTCAGTGTCCCTTGCGGTTGTGTGCTTCGACAGCTCTGAAAAGTGTAATCTGGCTGTCTTAAACTGTCATTTTAGAGTCTCGTGGCATCCTCCTCCTGTTTACTTGAAATTGTTTTCGCACCCACCTTCCCGAAGTACAAGCTGTACGTACTTCTGTTTCTGCCACAGCGTCCCTCCCTGCACCCAGAATTACACAGTTGCTTTTCCCCAAGGCTTTTCGCATTTCCTCCCAATTCCTCTTTGCATCTGAGACTTGAACGCCGGGCAGTGATTCTCTAGTTGCCTTCTCTAACCTCTAAAAAGACGAAATTCTCCGCAAGAGAAGCCAGAACGTTAGCCGTGGAGTTACTTGTCAGGGCAGCACGCTAAAAGCCATCTCTGCCCAGAGTTGTTAATGCCTCTTTGCCGCCTGGAGTAAGTCGCTTCGTTCGTCTGCGCGGATCTTGTCTGTTAAATGTGGCCCTTGAACAGCTGTCGGAGTTCCAGCCAGGCTTCCACGGGCTTCCGTGGCTGAGCCGTGCCCCGGGCACTTGGGTGTCTTCTGTGTCTGACAAGGAGCAGACGAGGTGCTGTGCGGACTCGGAGCACGGGTTCTGGCCGGGGTCTCTTGAGCGGATGAGGGCAGGCCCTGCTCTACGCCAGACTTGCCCCCCAGGCCCAGAACGTCTTCCAGCGCCTGCTTTGGTGAAATAACACGGAATCGCCTGACCGTGCTGCTGGTGGTATTGATAACAGCGGTGATGAGGATACATGGTAGCCACTCCCCTGATGCTGCTATAACGCTAACAGCAATTTACGATGCCCCCGGCCTGTGCCAGCCGCTCAGAGGTCTACGCATTGCACGCTTCTGTCACGTAATAACCCTCACGCAGCTCTCGGACAGAGACCATAACTGTCCCCGTTTTACAAGCGAGGACAGGCACGGGGTGGTTAAAGACCTAGCCCAGGGTTCCACAAATGGCTGGGGCAGAGCTGGCCGTCAGATGCAGATGGGCTCTCCCCATCGAGCCCACTGCCTGTGCCCCTGGGAGGAACCTGGGTAGTCTGCCTCTAAAACCCTGCTTTCTGAGCACCCCAGTCTCCAGGGAGGTCGTCAGCCCACAGGGCTCCTAGCCCCACGGATGCTCTGGGGGGCTTAACTGTACTGTGCACTTGATTTGTGGCCAATATAACCTCTCTGTTTACCCGTCTTAGGTGACACCAAGTTGAAAACTGTCCAGGGTGTCGTGACAAGGTACTGCAGCGATTATGGCATGATTGATGATTTGATCTACTTCTCCAATGAGGCTTTGACTAGCAAAGTGCTTCTAAATGTTGGACAGGAAGTTATTGCGGTTGTGGAAGAAAATAAGGTGTCTAACGGACTGAAAGCAATCCGGGTAAGGCCTGAGTTCATGAGGAAGCCTCTCTACACCTTGGGCTTCACGCCGCTGTCCTCCTCTTCAGTTACCTGTCAGAGACAACCTGTAGCTTTATGCCGTGGAGAGAAACACTGTTACCACTTCTGTATCCACTCTTCTAGTCTTTTTAAAAAGTATTGTTAAAAATAACTATTTGGATACTTTGTTATCCAGTTAGCCAAGATAATTAATGAACTCTACTATTCAGCAACTGTTTCTTTAAAAAAATTGTGTTTTTGTGCTCTGATTTCCTGGAAGTATAATTGTTAGTTAGAGAGTATGTGCACATTTAACGTTTTAATGGTTATCATCAAATTATCCTTCAGTAACGCTGCACTAATCACACTCAGGGGCAGGATGAGACACTTGTTACCCACGTTGGCAAAAGGATGTGGACGTTATTGATCTTGGAAATCTGCACCAATCACTTTGAAAAGGGATCTTATAATTTTAATTTGCACTTAAGCCTTAAAGTAGATTAAATTTTCACATTTTTTCTATGAGTTATTTTAGTGTCCTTTTGTCATTTTTTTGTTGGGTTCAACTTTTTAAAATTAAACTTTCTACATTTTGGAAATTAGACTTTTTTAAGCAAAATTATTATATGAAAGTGTTGCAAATGTTTCCCCCCAAGATCATCTTTTGACTTTGTTTTATAAAGTCTCATTTTATGTAGTTAACGTGTCTGTCTTTTCCATGTGGCTCTCGGGCTCTGTACGAATCCTTAGAGAGGCTTTTCCCACTTTTCATTCGACACGCACTCAGGTTTTCCTGTGAAAATTGTTTATGGACATCTAAATGTTTAATTTACCTGGAACTTACTGGATGTACAGACTGAAAGAAGGAGCCAGACGTTTCTTCCCCGGTAGCGCACCAGTCATCCGCTGAGTGGTCCCCTGTTTCCTACTGAGTGGGAAGGTCCCTTTCTCACACACCAGAATCCCATCTGCCTGGGACCCCGCCTGGACCCTGTTGGTTCCCTGTCGGTTCTGATGCCTGCACGTGGCCCACGTGGCACGGTTATGTCCTCAGGTGGCAGGCTGTTTTCTCTCTTCCTCTTCTTTGTGGATGGACTTCTCTGGGCTCTCCCCTCACTGTAGATAAACGTTAGAGTAATCCTGCCATTTCTCCTCCTGGGCTCAGACTCACCCAGACCAGCGCTAAGTGTGTGGATCCATTTAGGTCAAGCGACGTGTGGATCATAGCAGGTCTTCTCCAGCTACAAATTATGTCCGTCCACTTATTTAAGCCTTCCTTTGTGTTCTTTTGTTCACTTCAGTTCTGCAGATTCCTTGTGAAGTTTATTTTTGAGAATTGTAATGTTTTTGTTCCATTATCAATATAATTTTTCTTTGTATTTTCAAATTAATCTTTTTCTTTCCCTCTAGGAAATCTGTTGATTTTTTTTTTGTTATGTAATTTGGTATCTTGCAAATTTACTGAGCTCCACTACTTTTTTAAATGGTCAAGGCATACTTTGTTACCATTACATTTTAGTAAATGCCACCTACCAGCCATGTGTGGCTATTTAAATTTAAATTTATTAAAATTAAATAAAATTTAGAATTAATTCCTCAGTTTCACAAGCCACATTTCAAGCACTGAACGTAGCTGGTGGCACCAAATTGGACGGCGCGAATGTAGAACGTCTGTGTGGTGGCTGAAGGGCCTGCAGGGCCGCTGTGGCCGGGAACGTGCCGCCAACGAGGAACAGACGCTTCCTCCTTGCTCTCCACCTGCACTTGGACTCTGCAGGCCAAGTACTTGCCTTGTTTGTTTTTAGCTCTTCTGGAAGATGCTTGAATCACTTGATTTACCAACATTTAACAGTTTTAACTGACTTCCTTTCTGAAAGTTGTGGAATTGGCTCATTCGCTCTACCCTCTGGATTTGTTTGCTCATTTTTTATTCAGGTTTTTTTATTGTGGTAAAATACGCATAACATAAAATTAATTTTAATTTAAATTTTTTAATGCCATTCAGTGGCACTAAGAACATTCATGTTGTGCGCTCATACCCACTGTCTATTTTCATAACTTTTCATCTTCCCAAATATAAACTCTATACCCATTAAACAGTAATCCACTATTCTACTTTCTGTCTCTATAAATTTGACTATCCTGGGTACCTCACGTAAGTGGAATCGTATGATATTAGTGCTTTTGTGTCTGCCGTATTAGACTTAGTATAATATTTTCAAGGCATATCCGTGTAACATGTATCAGAACTTCATTCCTTACTATGGCTAAATAATATTCCATTGTATGCATAGATTACATTTTGTTTCTCCACTCACCTGTTTATGGGCACTTGCGTTGTTTCTACTTTCTGGCTGTTGTGGATGATGCTGCTGTGAAAAGCACCTTACTGAGTCCCAGTTTTCAATTCTTTTGGGTCTATACCTTGGAGTAGAATTGCATGCTCATATGGTAATCCCATACTTAACTTTTTGAGGGTACGCCAAAATTTCCCCAGTGGCTGCACCATTTTGCATTCCCACCGGCAGCACAGGGGTTCCAGTTTCTCCACATCTCCACCAATGTGAATTATTTTCCCATTTTTTGATAGTAGCCACTCTAGTGGATGTGAAGGGGTGTTTTCTTGTGGTTTTGATTTATATTTCCCTAATAATTAGTGATGTTGAGCATCTTTTCATGTGCTTATTGGTCATTTATATATCTTCTTTGGAGAAATGTCTTTTCAGTTCTTTCGCTTATATTTTAATCAGGTTGTTTATTTTCTTGTTGAGTTGTAGAAGTTTTTTTATATATTCTGGATATTAATCCCATATCAGATATGTGGTTTACAAATATTTCCTCCCATTCTGTGAATTTTTAAACTTTTTCTTAATATCAATAATATCCTTTGATGCACCAAAGTTTTAAATTTTGATGGAGTACAATTTATCCTTTTTTAATAGCCTATGCCTTTGATGTCACACTTAAAAAAATCATTAACTAATCCAAGATCATGAAGATTTTCTCCTGTGATTTCTTCTAAGGGTTTTATAGTTTTAGTTCTTAAATTTAAGTCTGACCCATTTTTGAATTAATTTTTGAATATGGTATTGGATGAGGGTTTGACTTCATTCTTTTGCACGCTGAGAGCCAGTTCTCCCACCACCGTTTTTTGAGAAGACCTTTTCCCTCTTGAAGGGTCCTGGCACCTTTGTTGGCACCTTTGACCAGATATGTGAGGGTTTATTTCTGGGCTCTTTATTTCATTGGTATTTTGTCTGTCTTTACACTCTTTTAATTACTGTAGCTTTGTAGTAAGTTTTTCTCGGTTTTTTTGTTTTGTTTTTGTTTTGTTTTTTACTTTTTTTTTTTTTTTTGGCTGCATTCAGTCTTTGTTGCTGCGCGTGGGCTTTTCTCTGGTTGCGGTGAGCAGGGGCTACTCTTTGTTGCGGTGCATGCGCTTCTCATTGTGGTGGCTTCTCGTTGTGGAGCACGGGCTCTAGGTGTGTGGGCTTCAGTAGTTGTGGCACGTGGGCTCAGTAGTTGTGGCTCGCAGGCTCTAGAGTGCTGGCTCAGTCGCTGTGGCGCATGGGCTGAGTTGCTCTGCGGCATATGGGATCTTCCGGACCAGGGCTTGAACCCATGTCCCCTGCATTGGCAGGTGGATTGTTAACCACTGCACCACCAGGGAAGCCCTTGTAGTAAGTTTTGAAATCAAAAAGTGTGAGTCCTCCAACTTTGCTCTTCCTTTTCAAGATTGCTTTGGCTATTCAGCATTACTCGAGATTCCATGTGAATTCTGGAATGGGTTTTTCTATTTCTGCAAAAAATATCATTGGGATTTTGATAGAGATTGCATTGAATCCATAGATCGCTTTGGGTAGTATTGATGTCTTAATGTTAATCCGTGAATGTGAGATGTGTTTCCATTTATTTGTGTCTTTTCTGACTGCTTGCAGCCACATTTTATAGTTTTCAGTGTACAGGTCTTCCACCTCCTTGGTTAAATTTATTCCTAAGTGTTTTATTCTTTTTGATGCTATCATAAATGGAATTGTTTTCTCAGTTGCCTTTTTTAAATTGTTCATTGCAAGTGTATACAAATACGACTGATTTTTGTATATTGATTTCATATGCTGGAACTTTGCTGAATTCATTTATTAGCTCTAAGAGGTGTTTTGTAGATTTTTTAGCGTTTTCTGTAAGATCATGTCATCTATAAATAGATAATTTACTTCTTCCTTTCCAATTTGGATATTAAAATTTCTTCTTCTTGCCTAATTGCTCTGGCTGGGACTTCCAGTATTATGTTGAACAGAAGTGGTGAAAACAGGCATCCTTGCCTTGTTCCTTATCCTCGGGGGAAAGCTTTCAGTCTCTCACCACTGAGTGTCATGTGAGCTGTGGGTTTTTCACATGTGGCCTTTATCCTATTGAGGAAGTTCCAGTCTCTTCCTATTGGATTGAGTGTTTTTATCGTGTAAAGGTGTTGAGTTATGTCAGATGCTTTTTCTGTATCAGCTGAGATGATCATATATTTTTTCCTTTGTTCTACCAGTGTGCTGGATGGTACTGACTGATTTTCATTTGTTGAACCACGTTTGCATTCTGGGGTAAACCCCCCTCCATCGTGGTGGGGGCGTTTCTTATGCAGCTGCATTCAGTTTGCCAGTATTTCATTGAGGATTTTTGCCTCAGTGTTCATAAGGGGGTCTTGGCCAGAGGTTTGCTTTCCTTGGAGTCCTCAGTATGTCTTAAGTAGCAGTTTGCCTGTCTTGCAGGTGGAAGCCGTCTCAGATAAATGGGAAGACAACAGCAAGAGCCACGGCAGAGGGCTCTCCGACTCCAGCACCCGAGTGCTGGTCGGCTGCGTGACCTCGCTGATGGACGGCGCCGGCTACATCAACCAGACCACGTACTTCTCCCTGGAGAGTGTGTGTGAAGGTACACGGGATGCGTTTCTGCTTCATGTTTAAAATTAGGTTTTGTGGGGTTTTTTTTTTTTTAATGTTCATAACGAGATTTGTGATGGACCAGGGACCGGTTTTCATCTGCCAGGTCCTCAGAGTGTTGCCCTTAAAGCCTCTGCCCAACATCTGGTTCCTCCTGTCTGGATCTCATCCCAGACCTTTGACATCCCACCCCACCCTGAGGCTGGAGCTCTTTACCCCAGATGCCCCCCTGCTCTGCCCGCAGGCCTGCCCTGTATGGACCAGCCAGCCTTGCCCTTTCCCTTCTGGTCTGTTTGTTTGAGCAGTGGCTTTGCTGTGGGTGCTCTGTAGCTGGGTTGCCTTTGTGCGTCTGTCAGTCTGCCTAAAACACCCACCGACCTGGAAGCTGGTGCTTCAGGAGCTTTGCCTCCAGTGGCTTTGTGCCGCTGCTGCGTAGCAGTGTCCGCAGGTGGTTGGGCTGCTGTGTGCTCGTCACCAGCTTTCTTGAGAAACAAACTCCATATTTCATTAGGCACTGTTGTTTTTTGAGCTTAACTGCTGCAAAAATGTTTATTACGAAACAACCAAAAGGTTATCACCGGTTGTGGCTACACCGCGTGCCACGCCCAACCTGTCCAGACCACTCTCTCCCCGCTTCACGTCAGGACGGCTTGGCTGCCACCTCACGTCACTGCCCCTGCCGTTTCCCCGCTTTCCCGGCCACCCTACCAGCTCCCTGGCACACCGAGGGGCTCCCTCTCCTGAGCTGGGATACCCGTAGCCACCCAGGCCTCAGGTGTGAGCACATCTCCCTGTGTCACCGTGCTCCCTGGGTGTCCCTGATGGGGAGGGCACTCACAGTGTCTGCAAGGAGCTGGCAGAGGAGTGCCACACGCACCCGGACCTCCTGGGGCCAGGGCTGTGGGTAGAGGGCTGCCGTTCTGCCCACTTGGTTGCAGTTGTTGATGACACTTCGTTATGTTTTTCTTTGTTTGAACTTTGGGGAGTATCTGAAATCAGATGGGGTCCAGAGACTGTGCAGACCAGGTCCCCTGCCCTTGCCTTGTAGGCAGGAAGACAGGTTGGCCTGTAACAGCCTCTGCTTCGTTGGCGTGGGTAAATCTGGAAGAGAATCCAGGTGGATACGCTGGTTCCTAACAGGAACAGAGAGCACCTTTCTCAACCAGTCATGTGTGTCTCAGAGCAGAAACATAACTGCAGAGTGAATTGTACACTTTGATGTTGCATCACCAAGTAACATGCCCGGTTTCCCTGCCTTGGAGGTTTCAAGCCTTGCAAGGGGGACTGGGTGGAGGCCGAGTACTGGATCCGGCCGGGCACGTGGAGCAGTGAGGCCATCTCGGTGAAGCCACTGAGGTACAAGCGCGTGGACCGGGTAGGTGCTGAGCCTCGAGCGGCCCGGGGTCCTGGGTGCGATGGGAGGTCAGGATAAATGAGGGTCCGTCTCGGGCAGAGAAGACCCTGATGTCTTAACCGAGGTCACCGGCGGCCGGCCTGCACACTCACATAGTTAAATTCTAGGTCACGAAGGGACGAGGAGTGTTAAAGCGTCTGATGGTGGGGATGCGTGGAGTGGGGTGTGGGCTCTGCCCTCGCTCGTAGCGACGGCTGTGGTCTGGGGAGTGGGGACTGGAACAGAGGAGGGAGTTGAGGTTGCGGGTGGAGGTGTGTGCTGGGCCCCGCTCCCTGCCTGGCCGGTCCCGCTGGGGGCATTGCTCCTCCTCCGAGACCAGGCCTGAGCCTCACTGGCTGCGGCAGCCCCGTGCACACTGCCAGCGTCTGGTGCTGTGCTTGCAGGTCTGCGTGTCCAGCCTCTGTGGGAGGAACGGGGTGATCAACGACTACATCTTTTTCTCCCTGGACTCCCTGAAGCTCCCGGAAGGCTACGTGCCACAGAGGCACGACGTGGTCAGCGCAGTGGTGGTGGAGAGCAGCCAGTCGTGCTACACGTGGAGGGCCCTGTGCGTGACCCCAGTGCAGAGGCGGTGAGGAGGCGGCGGCTCGGGGGGCGGGGGCCTGGGGTGCGTCTGAGAGCCGGTTGAACAAGGCAGGTAGCAGACCGTCCAGGCCCTGAGCTGGCGGGGCTGGAGGGAGAGCCCTCCTGGGGGCTGGGGGTCCTCACAGCTGCCTGAAGGCTGAGTGAGAGGCTGCCTCTCGATCCTGGAGCTCATGGTGATGATCTCCATATTTTCGTGGGCTTTGTGTGTTGTGTTCTTTCACATGTTGGCATTTTGTAGAACACGTTGGACGTGGTCAGTTCTTTGTTTTATTTTGGCTATGCCAGTTGCGTCACGCATGCAGTACCTAGTTCCCCAACCAGGGATCGAACCCGGACCCTCTGCATTGGGAACGTGGAGTCTTACTCACTGGACCACCAGGGAAGTCCTGGTCGGTTCTTAGAATGACTGAATTTCCTGTATCTGGCTCTTCCTTCCGTGCGCCCGTGACTTCGTGCCTCCAACACGCGTGTTTATGCAGCACGGCAGGCCTCCCGAGCTCCCGCCCCGTCTCTGCTGCGCTCTCCGTAGTGCTCGTCTTAGGGAGCTCGTTACGTGGTTTCTGAAGTCATTCTGTTTATTGTCTGATCTTCTCAGCGGAGCAGATTGCTTGCAGGGAGGAGTGTCTCATGAGCCACAGGACAGGCAGGCAGGGGAGCCCCATCTCAGGAGGACTGAGCTGCCTGGCACAGCTGGGAGGGATGTGCTGGGGGCGGGGTGTGGGCAGAAGGGGAACGTGGTGAGGTGGGCCCTGCCGTGACCAGGCTGTCTGGTGGACACGGCCTCCTGCCCCACGGGACCTGCTCTCCTTTTGGAGAATGACTCTGCCCGTCCTTGGAACAGCGAAGTGCGGGAGATGCATACCCCTGCCCCCTCCACCGGGAAGGCCCAGGAGGCCCGGGAGTTCTGGCTTCAGTCCGTCTGATGGGCCCAGGGATGTGAGGATGTGAGGCCAAGCAGGCGCTTGTTTGCCAGGCATCTGTGCCGGGATCTTGGAGGCCGAACCGGGGCCTCGGCTCCCTGCTGGCTCTGTGATCCTGCTGGCCGTCGGCCCTGCCCACATTAGGTATCGTCACTCGGAACCTTCTGCCACTTTAAGAGAGCTCCGTGTTGTTGGGACGCGGGCTTCCTGATCGTTGTCTTCACAGCACAGTTAACTGGGCTCCTGATGGCCGTGGGCAGGGGCGGATCGTGGGAGGGCAGCCAGGACTGGTGCAAGCTGGCCATCCAAGAGAAGCAGCTGCCATCTCATCCGCAGGGCCGGCGTGTTCGTCAGAAGGGAGTCTGGGTCCCTGTTGCCCTGTCTGTCTGATTCTTCGCAGCACTTCCCTTAACCTGCTCTGTGACTCACCGTGTTTCCAGAGGACCCGCGTCTGCCGAATGGAGTGGGTGGGGGCAGGAGCGGGGGGCTCCCTGGCAGTGGGCGGTGAGCTTCGGGTGAGCCTCCCCTGGTGGCCCGGCTGCAGTGGACTCTGGCCCCTCCAGTGAGGGGAGCTGGTCCCCGTAAGGGTGACCAGTCGGGCCCTTCCCCTGAGCTCCACGCGTCTGCCTCGAGCAGCCGTCTTCACGGGGCCAGGGAAGTCGTCACACCTTCATTTGCAGACACTGGCCGTGAGCCATCCCCAGCTCCTGTGCAGCCCCTCATCGTCCCCCCGTCAGTGCGGGGCTGGGGTGAGCGGTGGAGGGGTCGCTGGCCCGGTAAGCAGTCAGGCCCCGCATCCTGTCCACCCAGCAGATGCCCCGTATGCTGTGGTCCCTGTGCTACATCCTGACCGTGGTTTCCTCCCGTCCTGGTCCCGGCTCCACGGCGTTGGCCCCAAGTGGAGGATGCTGCCCTGCACTCGGACGCACCGTCCGGCTGCCCGCTCAAGGGTCTGAAGGACAGCGAAGTGTCGTGTGCAAAGCAGGGACCTGCACTCCTCCGGGCCAGGCCTGTAGCGGCGTCCAGCATCCCCCCTCCAGGCTCCGGGTGGGTTCCGCCCAGAACCCACAGGGGGCTCCTGACTCCCGTCTTGGTGCTCCCCTGCCTGCCCGTAAGCCGCTACGGCTGGCCGTCTGCCAGGACAGATGACCGCTCCCATGGCCGCCCCAGGCGGGGGCTGAGGGATGGCTGTCCGATCTCGGGGCGGCCCTGGCCGTGTGGATGAGGAGAGGAAGGTGGGGAGCGCGGGGCGGGCAGGGCCGTGTGGCCAGCAGAGAGTTAAGGGGGGCTGGCTGAGAGGGCGTGGCTGCTGTGGTGGAGGGTGTCTCTGGGTGGGTGAGTGCACAGGGACCAGGTGTGAAGGAGCCTGTTTCCAGATGGCACTACGGGAGGGTCAGGGAGGGCAGGAAGGAGCTGAGGGTGAGCGGTGGGCACAGCTCCCGGGCTTCATGGCAGCGTCAGGAGGACAGAGGGGGACGAATGGTCCTCCTCACGGGAGGGTGGAATCTGCTCATTTTCTAAAGATAAAAATTCTCATTTAATTAGTTTCAAATATTTTGAAGCCACACTCTTTTTCCAACGAAAGCTTAGTAGTGGGTCCCTGACGAGCAAAGCCCCTCGCGGCAGCTGGGGAGGGTCTGGGGAGGAGCACTGAACACCCTTCCCTCTGTGACCAGGGCTGGGGGGTGCGGGGGCGAGGAGTCCCGGGGCTCGGGGGGTGCACAGCTGGCGAAGGCCGCCCGTGTTCTCAGATCCCCAGAGCTCCCACCAGGGCCCTCCTCTCCTCTGGATTCAGCAGGGCTTGTTTCTTCTTCAGGGTGATCTGCTGTCTTACTCAGAAGTTCTAAGTGTCATCCTTACTTGGTCGCCTCTTTGGGGTTGGCCCCTTATCCCCTCGCCCTGTGGTTGGTGCGGCCCGGAAGGGCAGGGAAGGCAGGTGGGGCCTCAGGACGCACCGCCCGCCCACGCTGACCCCGACACTGTCCTGTGGCTGCTTTATCCAGGGGCACCTCTGCGGTCCAGGAGGCTGCTGACGAGGCCTGTGGAGCCCTTTTACTGAAAAACAAAGGTGACATTGAAGTCACGAGGATGACAAATTTTGGAACGCTGAAAGAAGGAGAAAGCAAAAATGTGGTGATCTGGATAGAGTAAGTTTGCCACTCAAACAGAAGTACAAACTGTGATTTAAGAATTTCTGTAGAACCGATTTTATTTTGCTTGCTTGTTTTTTCCGTTATGTATATCTTTCTAGATTTTCCACCCTGAAATAGCCTTTTTACTTATACTCATAAAAGTATTTGCAATTGCCATTCACTAGTTACACTGAATTCTGTTTTATGGTAACAGTATTTTAGCTTTAGAAATCCTATCTCTGTTCATGGCTAATTTTCCTTTTCCAGGAATAAAGGAGACATTCCTCAAAACTTAGTCAGCTGCAAGTTGGGTGGCTGGGATAAAGCTAAACAGTTCAGATTTCAGATGCTGGATAAAATCCAGACGTGCCCCGAAGTGTCTCTTGTTTCCGTTCCTGAGAAGGAGAAGAATTTTGCGGATGAAAATATTAACTCATTAGACAGCTGCAGGAAAAACAAAACCTATCAGACATTGGAGAGCAGTCTGGTGAACAACAGAGAAGCCTCTCCAGGTAGACGTTTCAGCTGTTTGCCATTGGATCAGCTGCGCGAGCCCTGTCGGGTCCGGGAGCTGGTGCAGCTGCTCCAGGGTCTGGGCAGGCTAGTGGCAGTGTTTACCCTGTGGGCTCTTTGGTCTGGACCCTTCTCTGATACTTGGGGCTAAAACAGCTGGAGAAATGCCCGGCGTGCTTTACACGAGCTGCTTCGTGCTTTACACGAGCTGCTTCCTGCAATGATTCTAAATTAGGAAGAGGATGCCTGCAGCCCCCTTGCCTGTCGCTCACCTGTCGGGGGCTTCGGCCACTCGTCTGTGTGCGATAGTCCCTTCCACCAGCACCACCACTGTCAGAACAGTTCACGTTTGGTCTAATTTTGGATTTAAATTTCATCTCCCAGATGACTATGCCTGTAAAGGAGAAAAGGAGAAGGATGTGTCACAGAAGCCCGAACCTGGTGGGCTCATCCCTCCAGGTGGAAAAACCCTGATCGTGGTTACCTGTGATGCAAAGTACGTGGCTGGAGGGTATGGAGGGAGTTGACTTCGCAGGCATCTGCGCGTTTGTCTTGTTCGGTTTCACTTATGGTACTTATAGGTTGGATGTAAAAAGTATGGGTAACTATTTTGATGGGACGAAATCACAAGGAAAAGCGCTAGTGGAGAAAGTGGCTTGAGTAAGGGTACCCCCGCTGACTCCTGACTACAGAGGACGGGCACGGCCAAGCCCCCACAGCCTTGGGAAGCCGGGGCCCCGAGGCCCCTGCTGCTGCTCCCCAGGCCTGGCCTCAGCTCGGCCCTGAGACCTGCCTGCCCTTCTCCCTCCACCCGGGCAGCCCAGCCAGACACAGGCTCCCGAGCCCTCGTGGGCCCTTCCCTCTCCTGCCTCCTTCCCCGTGTCCAGAACCCCCGGCTCTGCCTGCTGGTCCCCTGTCAGCTGGGTGCTTTGGTGCAGTCCTTCTCCCCTCCCTCATCTCATCTACACTTGGTGATTTAAAATTTGTCAGAGGGTGGCTCTGATTAAATCAGCGCCTTGCTTCACGCCACGGGTGACGCTTTGAGCCAAGGGCAGTCCTCGAGTCAGTGGTTGGTGATGCAGCCCCCGTGGTGCCTCCATAACATGTGACAGTGGGGCCGGGACTCGAGCAGCAGCGGAAAGTGGGCAGAAGGCAGAGTGGGAGGTGGTGTCTCTGGTCACGTTACACAGCTCTGATTTAAACTTGGGAGTACTAGAAATATTGTTTCCATTCTTAAGCGTGAGAATTACAGACAATACCATTTCAAGTGTGTGATTTTAGCTTGGGAAAATGTTAGCATTGCTTATTTTAGAACGTCCATTTTTTCCCTCTAAAAGAATTATTAAAAGCTAAGGGTGGGCTTACCTGGTGGCACAGTGGTTAAGAATCCACCTGCCAGTGCAGGAGACACGGGTTCAAGCCCTGGTCCGGGAAGATCCCATGTGCCGCGGAGCAACTAAGCCCGTGCACCACAACTACTGAGCCCTCGTGCCACAGCTACTGAAGCCCGTGCGCCTAGAACCCATGCTCTGCAACAACAGAAGACACCGCAATGAGAAACCCATGCACCACAACGAAGGGTAGCCACCGCTCGCCACAACTAGAGAAAGCCCACGCACAGCAACGAAGACCCAACACAGACAAAAATAAAGAAATAAATTAATTTTAAATTAATAATAAAAAAGCTAAGGGTGACTGGTTTGCTAGCTCTGTGACTTTCCCTGTGTGAACGAAGGGAGATTGTGTTGAACCTGCCTCTATTACTTACGACTCACACTAAACTGTGTCTTGTTTCTCCAGGAATTCTGGCCGCTGCAAGGAGCTCCTTCTGCTTTGCTTCTCCAATTTCATAATCGGGCGATTCCTTGAAGTGAACGTCGTAAGTGAGGAGGAATCACTGATAGCTGTCCGAGAACCCTTTTCATGGAAGAAGTCTAAAAGTTCCCAAGTGTTAGCTTCCACCAAAACTACAGTTGTCGTGACCATGCAGAAAAGGTACCATGAGCAGACGACAATGCAAGCCCAGATCTTGGGCTCACGGTGTGAGGGATGCACGTAGCTGCTGTTGTCGGAGGGAGGTGGACATCCTGGATAAAGGGGTGCAGCTGAGGCCCAGCGCCCACCATTGTCCTGGGGACACGCTGTGAGGGCGGTGGGGGCGGTGGGGGCTGCAGCACCCCAGCTAGTCTCAAGGTGACTCACAGTGCAGGATGTGATTTGACCCTTGCCCTCGGCTCCTGCCACCTTTCGTGTTCCCATCAGCCCAGCCCGCCCACCTCCCGAGACAGCCCGTGTCCCACGTGGGCACCCAGGGCACCAAGCAGCGAGGGGTCAGTGAGACGTGGTTGGCATGGCTTTCGAGGGCCATTCACAGCACCCGAGTGTCGCTTGTCGAGGGCAGGAGGGTTGCTTGGCTGTTTGAAGCCCATCTGAAGATGTGACACCTTTGAAAAATGAAATTAAGAAAAAGCATGTAATCTGCTAGTGACGCGTGGCTGGGGGCTTGGGGACGACCTGACTGTATCTGGGGTGTCGTCTGGAGAAAGTGCCGCGCGTCCACGCTTTCTCGTCTCCAGTTATAAATCCCAAAAGCTCTGAAAAGCAGATTTTGCTTTTTTAAGTTAGGTGCCAAAAAATCATGACCTATAGGCTGGAGGACATTCCACGACTTAGTCGTGTGGACACGCCCCCTCAGCTGCTGCCCAGAACTCACTGGGATGGCACATGCTGTTTTTCTGTGGTGGGAAGTCCTGAATCTCAGATCACATCTGACCTGGGAACAATTGAAGGTAAGGTGCTGTGGGCTTCCACTAATTCGTGGGCTGAAGGGAAATCTGTTCAAGTATTGTGTGCTTATTGACCTTTGGGGTTAGACCATTGTTTGAATCCCAGCACTGCCACCCGGAAGCTGTGCCATCTCAGGCCAGTTTCTCAACCTCTCTGAGCCTTAGTTTCATTTGTAAAGTGCTAGCCCCCCCCCCGCCCCACACGTGCCATTTCTGGCACTGAGCAGTCAACAGCGATCAGTAAGAACAGTCATTGGGCGTGTAAACAGTAGTTGAGTGGCTCTAGGGATGGAACCTGAACACAGGAGCAAGAAGGCACGTGGCCTGTGGGCGGCAGGTCCACATGGCTGGACTCCAGTTACAGGAGCTTTTAAGAACCTCTGGCTGTCGTTTAGTGGTGCACCAAGCGGCTTTCCCATTACAGTTTGGCTTAACTAGAGGAGTGAAATAGAGCAACAGCACAAGTATTTAATCCTCTGGTAAGTTTTTCCCCATTGAACATTAATACATTGTCACTGTACAGGAGCGTCCCTAAAGCGAACACTCAGGACTTCCCTGGTGGCACAGTGGTTAAGAATCCGCCTGCCAATGCAGGGGACATTGATCCGATCCCTGGTCCGGGAAGATCCCACATGCCGCGGAGCAGCTAAGCCCGTGCGCCACAACTACTGAGCCTGCACTCTAGAGCCCGCAAGCCACAGCTACTGAGCCTGCATGCCACAACTACTGAAGCCTGCATGCCTGGAGCCCGTGCTCCGCAACAAGAGAAGCCACTGCAATGAGAAGCCTGCGCACCGCAACGAAGACACAACACAGCCAAAAATAAATTAAAAAAAAGAAAATGCAAGTAATCCATATTTAGAAAAAAAAGAGAGAGCACTGGGACACCATCAAATGGGTCCCAGAGGAGAAGAGAGAGGGAAAGGGGCAGAGAACATACATGAAGACATAACAGCTGAAAACTTCCCTAACCTGGGAAAGGAAACAAGACATCCAGGTCCAGGACGCAGAGAGTCCCAAACAGGATCAACCCAAAGAAGACCATGCTAAGACCCATTGTAATTAAAAAGGCAAAAATTAAAGATAGAGGACATTAAAAGCAGCACATTAGGTACAAGGGAACTCCTATAAGACAATCCGCTGACTTTTCAGCAGAAACTCTGCAGGCTAGAAGGGAGTAGCATGATATATTTAAAGTGATGAAAGGGAAAAACCTACACCCAAGAATATTCTACCCAGCAAGGCTCTCATTCAGATTTGATGGAGAAATTAAAAGCTTTACAGACAAGCAAAAGCTGAAAGAATTCAGAGTCACCAAACCAGCTTTACCAGAAATGATAAAGGGACTTCTTTTAGCCAAAAAGAAAAGACCACAACTACATACATAAAAATTATGAAAGAAAAGGCTTATAGGAAAAGGGAAATATACAGTAAAGGTAGTAAAGCCAGCCTCGTATAAGGCTAGTAATAAGGTTGAAAGACAAAAGTAGTAAAATCATATATATCCGCAATAAGGAGTTTAGGAATACACAGAACAAAAAGATGTCAAATATGATGTCAAAAGCAATAATCATGGGGCTTCCCTGGTGGCACAGTGGTTAAGAATCCACCTGCCAATGCAGGGGACACGGGTTTGAGCCCTGCTACAGGAAGATCCCACAGCCGCGGAGCAACGAAGCCCATGCGCCACAACTACTGAGCCTGTGCCCTAAAGCCTGTGAGCCACATCTACTGAAGCCCGCGCACCTAGAGCCCGTGCTCCGCAACAAGAGAAGCCACCGTAATGAGAAGCCTGTGCACTGCAACGAAGAGTAGCCCCTGCTTTCCGCAACTGGAGAAAGCCCGCATGTAGCAACAAAGACCCACCACAGCCAAAAATAAAAATAATTTAAAAAAAAACAATAATCATGATGGGAGGAGAGTAAAAATGCAGGGTTGTTAAAAATGCATTTGAACTTGAGAGCAGCAACCTCAGTAACCATAGACGGATGAATGGATGGATGAATAGATGATGACGGATAGATGGAGGGATAGATGGCTATGCACATTGTGGGGAATATAGCCAATAACAAGGTAATATATTTGCGTGGCAACATCGTAACTATGCTTACTGTGATGATCATTTTGAAATGTACAGAAATATCAAATCACCGTGTTGTGTAATAGGGAATAACAGTGTTGTAGATCGATTATACTTCAAAAACAAGCTTACAGAAAAAGAGATGAGATTTGTGGTCACCGGAGGTGGGGTTTGGCGGGGGGAATTGGATGAAGGGGGTCAGAAGGTACAAACCTCCAGCTATAAGATGAATAAGTACTAGGGATATAATGTACAGCGTGACACATGTAATGAACACGGACGGCTGTATGTTATACGTGGAAGGTGTCAAGAGAGTGATCCTGGGCGTTCCCGTCACAAGGAGATAGTTTTTTCTCTCTTTAGTTTTGTATCCATGTGAGAAGGTGGGTGGTCACTACACTTACCGTGGTCATTATTTCATGATGCATGTAAGTCAGATCATTATGCTGCCCACCTTAAATGTCTACAGTGCTGTCGGCAGTTACACGTCCGTGAAACTGGAAGGAAAAAAATAAAGCATAAGAGTTGAGCTTAGGGCTTCCCTGGTGGTGCAGTGGTTGAGAGTCCGCCTGCCGATGCAGGGGACACGGGTTCGTGCCCCGGTCCGGGAAGATCCCACATGCCGCGGAGCGGCTGGGCCCGTGAGCCATGGCCGCTGAGCCTGTGCATCCGGAGCCTGTGCTCCGCAACGGGAGAGGCCACAACAGTGAGAGGCCCGCGTACCGCAAAAAAAAAAAAAAAAAAAAAGAGTTGAGCTTATTGGAAGCTTGGAAACAGTGTTTTCAAGCTCACTGGTCCCAGGGGCTTTTGGGAGTTTGGCATGTTCTTCTGCTGGAGGCAAAGCAGCTCCCGGGAGAGCGGCCCCAAAGCTAAACAGCACTTTGCAAACCACTGCCTGAGGCCAGCAGTTCACGTACCAGTTGTTTTTGGTGATTGAACCTCTGTCTTCCTGAAATAGGAAAGGATGTTTAAGTGGAAACGTCTGGGGTGAAGTACCTGGTGCTGAAGGGTTGTTTCTAACTTGCGAATCTCCTTTTAAGGAACCTGAGACGACAGCTTCCGAGTTTTCTCCCGCAGTACCCGATACCAGACAGGCTTAAAGAATGCGTGGGGCAGAAAATCGACATCCTGACCTTTCAGCCGCTACTCGCAGAGGTAGGAAAAGTGTCTCACGTGAAGTACTGATTCTTCACCACACTCGAGTTGTTTTCTGAACAAACTCAGGGTGAACCTTTGTTGGGTTCAGCCCTGGTGTGGGCTGTGTTCACCCCG
>NW_020172451.1:532789-556683 GCF_003031525.2 Neophocaena asiaeorientalis asiaeorientalis | reverse complement strand
GCGGGGGTGGGGGGACCCCCTGCTCCCCCATCCCGGCCTCTCTTCTACCCCGTGGCCGAGCCTCCCAGCAGCTTTCCATTTGTGACAGAGCTCTGAGCAGCTAAGCAGGGGAACCGGGAAAAGGCCTATAGCCACACAGACCAGTGGGGGAGGAGGAGGCCAGGCCTCCCGTAGGGCTCCTCTGGCAGGTCGTCTCCTTGTCACCCTCCCTGGTGGGGCTGTTTCAGATCCGCTGGGGGAGGCCTGGTCTGAGCCTGCCCGCTGTGGCAGGTGGTGGTCAGAGCTGTGAGAAGGGGTGGACCTGCCAGAGGAGGCCAAGGGCAGGGGCAGCACTGAGCAAGGCTGAGGCAGGGGTCCAGGGAGGGAGGGAGAGTGTCTGTTCCGCTGGCAGCGATGGCGGAGCGCGGCCCCTTTCCAGGAGGGTACTTTCCCGAGGGTTTGGGTGTCTGCTGCCTGAGGAGTGGGTGAGTGGAGTGAGGGCTGGGGCCTGTGCTGCATCAGGGCAAGGAGGGAGGAGACTGGATGGTGGCTGGAGGGAGACTTGGGGCTCGCCAGAGATTCGTGGAGGGTGAGGGAGCCCTGATCTGGGAGAGCTGGGGTGGCAGGCGGAGAGGAAAGGAGGCTTGGGAGGAAGCTGGGTGGCACCGAGGAGCACGCCTGCCCTGGGACTGATGGACAGAGTCGTCTGTCTGCTGGGCCTTGGGCCCGCGGCAGGGCTGGGCCAGAAGCTGCCCCCGGTGCTGGTGCTGCGATGCTGCCTGTGCCACCGGCCCGAGGTGCCCCACCCCAGGGTCACACTGGCGTCCTGCAGCGGGGAGGGTGCCGCAGGGGCACTGGGCACTGTCCAGGGACGGCACGACCACACAGATGGAGCAGCACCAAGGAGGGTATGTGGGCAGGACTGTGGGTTGAAAGCGGGGAGATCCGCCAGGCAGTTGTGGCAGTGATGGTTGCAGGGCCTGAACTGAGGCCGGAGCAGCAAACCAGCCCTAAAACACCTTAGAGAAGAACTTCGGGGCTGAGAAATTGAGGCCGATGTGAATGCAGCTTCCAGGACCATCGTGTGCCGGAAGCACGCCTGCACCTCTCCTGTAACGCAGCCTGGGTGCCGGGAAGGGATCTCCTCGTGAGCGTAGCAGTTACCAGAAGAAAGTGGGTGTCTTTAGCATTCGTAAGAGTATGATAGTAATGGTCATGAAAAGGTGCTGTATGGTCTAAGGTTCCAGAGTACTTGCCCCTTTGTGATTCTTTAATTCACGCATGTGTCACCCCAGTACTTCCTGACTTCCTGTGCCCTTGTAACCGCCTCCCGACGCAGGTCCCCTTCCTGGGGCTCCTCCCATCCTTCTGGGGGACCTGAGCATCCCCTGCAGTGGTTGGTCTGTCAGCCTTGCGGGTCTCGCCCGGTCTTGACCTCTGGGCAGGCGCTGCAGAGACGCTGCCCCGCACCTCCTCCCTCCTGGCATTTCTCCAGGGGCTCTGCTTTCCTTCTCACCTTGGTTCTTTTGCACAGAGTCTGTTTTTTTCTAGCTCCTCTTAGGATTTTCTCTTTTTCACTAGTTTTAAGGAATTTAATTTACAGTGTGAGTTGCTGTAGTTTTCTTCACGTTCCTTGGCTTGGGTTTTTTGAGCTTACTGGAGAAAGTGAATTTACGGTTTTTCTCAAATTTCAAAGTTCTTGGCCATTCCGTCTTCAAGTATTCTTTCTGCCCCGCTCTCCACGTTCCCATTACATGTGTATGAGGCCACGTGAAGTTGCCCCACAGCTCACAGCTGCTCCGTTCATTTCTCTTCGGTCTTTTTTCCTCTGTGTTTCATTCTGAGTAGTTTCTGTTGCTGTGTCTTCGAGTTCACTGATTTTTTCTTTTGCAGTGTGCAGTCCCATCCAGTGTTTTTTTTGTTTTGCTTTTTTTTTTTTGCGGTACGCGGGCCTCTCACTGTTGTGGCCTCTCCCGTTGCGGAGCACAGGCTCCGGACGCGCAGGCTCAGCGGCCGTGGCTCACGGGCCCAGCCGCTCCGTGGCATGTGGGATCTTCCCGGACCGGGGCACGAACCCGTGTCCCCTGCATCGGCAGGCAGACCCTCAACCACTGTGCCACCAGGGAAGCCCCAGTATTGTTTTATGTCAGACATTGTTGACATTATCAGACATTGTTGATATTATATCCACAAGTTCAATTAGGTTCTTTTTTTATATTTTCTGTCTCTACTTAATATGCTTAGTCTTTCCTCACCTTTGTTTTCTTCAGTTTTTTTTTCCTCAACTTTTTGAATGTATGTAGTACAGTTACAACAAGTGTTTTAATGTTCTTGTGATACTGGTTACATCACAGGTGTCATTTTTGGTTCTGTCTCTGTTGATAGGTTTTCCTCCTCATTATGGGTTGTAGCTTGTGCTTAGTTCCGTGCCTGGCCATCTTTGTTTGGACACTAAACATTCTGGATTTTACCTTGTTGGGTATTTCATATTTTTCTGTTCTTGAAAATATTTTTGAACTTTGTTCTGGGATGCACTTAAGTTACTTGGAAATGGCCAGATACTTTTAAGCCTGGCTTTAAAGCCTTGTTAGGGGCTTCCCTGGTGGCACAGTGGTTGGGGGTCCACCTGCTTATGCAGGGGACGTGGGTTTGTGCCCCCGTCCAGGAGGGTCCCGAGTGCCGCGGGGCGGCTGGACCCGTGGGCCGTGGCTGCTGGGCCTGTGCGTCCGGAGCCTGTGCTCCGCGACGGGAGAGGCCACAGCAGTGAGAGGCCCGCGTGCCACAAAAAAAGAAGTCTTGTTAGGAGGGACCAGAGTTGTTTCTAATATAGGGCTGATTTCTTCTGAGTACTCTACCCAGTGCCCCTTTATCTGAAGCCTTTCCATTTGGGCTGGTGGGACCCACAGCATTCTCAGCCCTGTGTGAGTTCTGGGATTTGTTACCTCCAACCCAGTGGTTCTCAAGAGGTGAACTTTCCTCCCAGGAGACATTTTTGGTTGTCACGACTGAGAGTGTGAACAGCATCTAGTGGGTGGAGGCCAGAGATGCTGCTAAACACTGTGCAGTGCCCGGGACAGCCCTGCCCCAGAGACCGGTCCACCCCGCTGTCAGAAGTGCCGAGGCTGAGGAGCCCCGTTCTGCTCCCATCACGTGCATCTCCCTATCCGATGTGGTTTCTCACGCTCGTGTGCTGACCTCTGCACGGTGGAGGGCTCACAGGTCTGCCCCGGGCTCGCTCTGAGCAGAGCTTGGAGGCTCTGTCTGATAGGAGCTGGGCGGTTGGGGCTTCACTCAGATGGTTCCCCATCTCAGGGCCACTGCCCTGAGCTGCCCAGTCGTCAGTGTTTGAAGGCTGTTTCGTCTGTCCGTGGGACTTACCCACCCCAGAGCTGCTGGCTTCCTGATGTGGGTATGTGTGGAGTGGTCCTCAGCACTCGCTAACTTGCTGGCTTCTTTTTCAGCTTTTGAACGTGTCAAATCACAAGGAGAAGTTTTCAACTTTGCTCTGGCTTGAGGAGATTCATGCAGAAATAGAACTGAAAGAGTATAGTATGAGTGGGGTCACCTTGAAAAGAAACGGGGACTTGCTGGTTCTGGAGGTCCCAGGATTAGCTGAAAGTAGACCTTCTCTTTACACAGGTAGGTTTGTTACGTGTCATGTTTTCCTAGATGGACTAGAAACATTGAACCACAGTCAGGAAAAAGAATGTTTTTAACTGGCAACGCAGTAGTCACACTGATTTTCTTTGCTTTGGGTTATAATTTCACTCAGAACTTGGCCAGCCTCTCTCTCTTCACACTGACGTGATTTTAAGCTGTTGATCCCAGTAATGTTTTTGTCTTACTCCACTTCTTCAGAGTGTTTGATTTTACAGTACAGCAAAAAAAACTTATTGATTTTGTAGTTTTACACGTAGTAATGTTTTTTAACTAGGTGATAAACTGATTTTAAAAACTCAAGAGTACAGCGGACACGTCATCGAGTACATCGGCTATGTGACTGAGGTGAGAGGCCACTGTTAGTTCATGTTGGGCTAGCCCAGCGGTTGCAGAGGTAAACTTCCTGCCTCAGCTCGGGGTGGGGGTCCCCTGGTGTTGATGGTATTTTGGAAAATTTGAGGATCAAATGAATATTTAAATAAATGTGATGTGTAAAGACATCAGTTTCAGCCATGTGAAACACACTTACCTGTTGAGTACATCACATATAAGGCGTGCATTTAGTCAGATTCGGCGTTCTGAACATGTTCTAGGAGAGAGAGCCTGTGAAGGAAAAACACACCTACGCATTGAACGCTCTGGTGTCTCCACGGGGAAGGCTTGTTGGTCTAAGGCCCCGTGCCCATGCGGCTCTGAGCGCGGCCAGGGCTTCTCCAGCTACTCTCCCTGCTCCCTGCCGGGCACAGCGCAGGGACAGAGCTCGGGGGCCGCGTGGAGGGACCCACGGAGCCCGCACGCTGCCTGATGTGGGAACTGGGGCACCGAAGCCCCGAGCCGGGGTTGGGGGGTACGAGGACCAGCAGAGTCTCCCCCGAGGGTGGGGCCGGGCCCTCTCTGGGGCAGCAGGCGATGTGCCCCCGGGGACGAGGGGAAGACGGGCATGAATAAGCCAGTGTGGAGACTCGTTCATCTCCTCGAGAAGACGAGGAAGTGGCATCTGATCACCATAAAAGACAGCAAAGATGTTGTTAGTGGAAAGGGCCCAGAAAGCGTCTCCAAAGGCGAGAAGCTGTGAGCACATCACAGGGGCGGCCGCTCCAGGCTGGGAAAGGCGAGAGAAGAGGCCGTGAGCACATCGCAGGGGCCGCCGTTCCAGGCTGGGGACTCGGACTCCGCGGACCTCGCCGTACGGGCTGCCGGGGCGCCAGCCAGGACCACAGCATCACACGAGCCCGCTGGGGCCGATAGAAGCAGAAGAGGTGGTGTTTTGAGTCGAGTGGGCCTCTCAGGTGGGCGAGCTGTGCCTGGAGAACAAGGTCGGGGTGCAGGCTGGTCCGCGGCAGAAGTGTGCCCCCGCCTGGCCTCATGGTAGTGTTGCTCCCACCGAGTCAGAGAAGCCTGGACGCGGATGCTCCCACCACCCTCGAGACAGGATGCGCTGTCCCCATGCCCCAGGCCGCTGGACCAGGCCTGAAGGTCGGGCGAGCCTCTTAGGCCTCGCGTGTTGTGGTTTACCCAGAGTAAGTCGCCGCCCTGGAGGGCGTGTGTCCTGGGCACCGGAAGCCTCCCTGCCCGCACAGGCATCCACGTCACTCTCTCCCTTCAGAAGCGTCTTGCTCCTGCCTGACGTCCTGCACTGACCCAGCTCTGCAGACAAGGCCCTCACCCCCCGAGGGCGCAGTCCCACGTCCCTCTCTCAGCACTCCCCGCACAGGGCCAAGGCCCCGTCTCGGGACGCGCCTGTCCCTGTGCTGCTCGGGTAGTGCTCAGGGCCCGTGACCATGGCCACAAGGGCCCACGTCTGGGAAGGGAGGGAGAGCAGGGGGGGGGCGGGTGTGGGTAGGGGGTTTTCGGGGTGTTTGTAGAAAGATGGCCACAGCTGCAGCTCTTGTCGCCTGTGAAAGCAGAGCCGGGATTTCCTGGGGCAGGAGCTCACTCTCCTTGGTGACAGGTGGCCTGGCCGGGTGCCCCCTCCACTGCAGGGCAGGAGCCGCTCAGCCTCAGCTAGAGGGCCCATCACCCTCCCCAGCGTGAGACCCCCTAGCTGTTGGCAAGGGTGTGAGTAGCCCAGAATGGCCAAGTGACCATCTCAGCTTCCAGAGAGGAGACCAGTTGCGCCCTTAGGACTGCCCTGTGCACTAAAACCTCAGAAGAAGCAGGACCAGCGATCTCAGGGGTGAGGCCCCCTTGGCCCGACTCCCAGGCTGGCGAGTCCAGAGCTGAAGCTGCCCTGCCGACCTTCCCGCGGGACCGTCCGTGAAGCTGGCCGCTCCTGAGTGATGGGTGCCCGCTAAAGCTGTCCTGTCTCGGGTCTTGGCCGTTGCTTTCTGTGATTCTCCGGAACCCCGTGGCCAGCGCAGTGGCCTGGGTGCCATGAAGGCACCGGGGCCCTCAGGAGCGCCCCCGGATGGTGGGGCAGGCAGAGCGTGGTGCTTCGGGGAGCGGGGGGGGCGGATGGAAGGTTCCTTGAGCTGAGCCAGCACTGCCCCTGGCCCACCCGCACCTCTGCAGAGGGCCTCCCTGTCTGCTGGGAGCAAACAGGTCGCTTGTTCCCTTCTCTCCGAGTTTAGCTCCATAAGCAGAGTTTTTGTTTCTAAATGCTATTTGACTCATGAAAGCTGCCCTGTTGTGTAGTTTTATGTTATCTTATGCTTGCTTATCTTGGTTTTCCCAGGTTTTTTTTTTGCATAGTTTTTCAAATTTCTGTAAATGATAGCATCAGTAGATGATGTCCTTGGGGCCTCAATCTGTTGATAGCAATTCAAGTCAGTCCTCACTGCTGGTGGTTTCCTTGTGTGCCTGATGGTCTGTGATTACAGATTCATTTTCATTTGTCTTAACTCTGGGAAACCCAGGACCCTGTGCTGGGCTTGCTTTCCTTTTAAGGGGCTTGTGTTTGCTTCTGCCAGGAGCAGGGGGTACTGTGAGCCTCACGTCGCAGCCTCTGCCCTTGCTGGCCCCCAGCTCTTGGGAGGCCCCGCTGCCTAGTGTTCCGTCCTGTCTCAGCTCCTCTCAGCGTGGGGTTTCCTTCCTGCGCCTCTGAGGATTCTTATGCAGGACCTAGCTTTGGCTGGAGGGTCCCTGAATGTCTGCTTCCCTGTCCTGATGGGGGAGGGGGGCTCATGGCCGGCACCCCCTGCTCTTTGCGGTCGATCATGTGTCTCCTTCAGAGGTGGCGACCTGTCTTGCACACCCTGTGTTCGCGAGCCCGCACGCCCGGCGGAAGCGTCGGCAGGTGTGCTGCTGGGGGCGGGGGCGGAACAGTGTGGTGACTGAGTCCTTTCCCATCATCTTGTACTCATTTCAGCTCAGATCTGTAGGCTGAATGCTTCATGATGAGTTGCTGAGCGTGAATAGGAGATTGTCCCAAGAAATCAAGTACGTAGTATAAAAAGGAAATGATTGTTTTATTTTTAGATTCATGAAGAAGATGTAACCCTTAAGCTTAATCCAGAGTTTGAACAAGCATATAACTCTGAACCTATGGATGTGGAATTTACATACAACAGGTAACGCTTCCAGAGCCTCTTCCTTCTGGGTGGGCAGCTGTCTCACCTTCCTCGGTCCCTTGATACCTAGGGGGCGGCATGCGTGCTCGTGGGTTGTGAGCGGGCTCCCTGTACCCGTGTCACATGCCTCTGGTCACAGCTTTGTCACCAGCTGTTTGGTAAGCGTTTGCATGTCGGTTCCTTTTTGGATCTTAAGTGAGAATCCGTGGTCCCTCACGTGCCGTCACCACCAGCCGCTCCTCCTCCACCTCACTTGTCACGTGTCACGAGGCGGGGACACCACCACCAGCTGTCTCTCCCCCTCCTCCACCAAGCCCCCACCATTAGCTGGGATTTTGTGTTTCTCTCTCCTTTACTTTTTAAAACAGAAGTTGGTGTGTTTGCACACAGACACACACGCGGGCAAGTGTTTGCGTTAGTTGCAGCTGTTTTGCACTTGCCGCCTGTGGTCTGGAGCTGTGGGTTTGCTGACACAAGGTCTGCGGGCTGTGTCCGCAGTCTCCTTGTGCCCCACCGGGCGCGTGTCTGCCCTCCTGCCGGTGGGCACAGCGCTGCCCGCGCTCTGGCGGCTACTGTGGACACCCGCTGTCTCCTCGTGCACACCCACCCCCAGGTTTTCTTGGCTGCGCACTTCGGGGTGGGCTCGGGGTTTGGGGGATGCTAATGTTCCAGCTGTACACGTGGTGGCAGAAGTGCCCCACAGGCTCAGGGTCTGTAATGCCCTCCTGAAACCTGATGTGAAATCCTCGGCGTGTGCCTGCCTGGTAGGTGTGAGCTGTGTCTCGCTATGGTCTTGATGTGTGTTTCTTTGACTACTTCTAAGGTCAAGAGTCCCCCTGTTTATTGGCTGTAAAATTCCTTCATCTGTGAAATGCTTCCTCACGTCTTTTATTACTATAATTTGATTTTTTAAATTATTTGTAGCTGTCCTTTCTGTATCCTTTATGCTAGACTATTCTTAGATACACCTGTTACAGACAGCGTCTCTGGGTTTGTTACTTGTCTTTTCACTTTCTTAAAATATCTTTTGAGTAACAGAAGGTGGTAGTTTTAAGATAGTGGGATTTATCAGGGTTTTTGTATACTAGTGCTTCTTGTGTTTTGTTTAAGAACTCTTTCAGTGTTTGGGCTGCAGCCAGGTTGGAAGGTGTTGTAGGTGAATGGATGGTGCAGGCGTGGAGTTGGCCCTTCAGAAGGGTGTTTGGCTGGGAAAGCAGAGAAGGCAGGACAGAGAGATGAGTGAGGAGGAGGCGCCCAGGGTCCGGGCGGCCTTGCCTGGTTTGCTGCTGACAGTGAGAGGAGCCAGCACCGCTCGTGTGAAGCCAGTGAGGTGGGTGTGGCGACCAGGCAGCAGGAGTGACGCATGGGGTCGCGGGCTCCGGACCCGGGCCGAGGCCGTGGTCTTTGGCAAAGGCACACGTCCTCCATTGTGCTGGGCACACATGAGATGGGAGCCGATGGTGAGTGGGAATTTGTAAGGGCTCCTTGTCGCTCTAGGACGTGAGGTGAGGATGTTCGCAGAGAAAGAAGAGGATGTGGACCTGGGGCGGGGGCGGGGGCAGAGGAAACACTGCTGCAGTCGGTGCAAGAGCCGCCCGACGGAAGGACACGGGCAGGTGGGCGGACGGATGCGCTGTGGGGCGTGAGCCTAGGAAGAAAGTGACCAGGAAGAAGCCAGAGGGCCGTGGGGCTGAAGACCACCGGGCAGTTTCCTGACCCAGAGTGTTGGAAAGACAGGAAGTTGAGGTCGAGGCAGGATGTCGGAATCTGAGTTCAGAGGGGATGCTGTCTGCAGCCGTCCAAGTGGGGAGCGAGGCGGGAACGAGGGCCAGTGGCTGCTGCTTCCGCACAGAGGGTTTGCTCACCCCACATAAGTTTTTGGTGGTTTTGCATTAAGTTACTCAAAATCAAGCGATTTCACACTTTAAAAAATCTGTATTTACCACTTATTTTGACAAACGGAAGGACTGGGCGGCACCGCAGTGCAGCAGGAGGGACAGAGCCAAGAGGCCGGGCCCTCTGGACGGGCGGACGGCTGCACCTTTATGCTACGTGCAGGCATTTTTCCTTTTTTAGAAAGTAGGCTTACTGAGAGGTAGTGAACGTAAAGTAATCTATGCCTGTTTAAAGCGTGCGGCTTGGCGGTGCTGGCATTTGTGCCCCGTGAAACGGGCTTCACGGTGAAGACTGCAGGCAGGTCTGGCACCGCAGGGGTTTCCTGCTGCCCTTGTCTTCCTTCTCTGCGCCCCAGCTCCCAAGCACCACACATTAGTTTGCATTTTGTAGAATTTACGTGAGGACCTACTCCTTTTTGCCTGGCATCTTTCACTCAGCTTAATTACTTTGAGATTCAGCCTTGCTTTTGCATGAATTCATTCCTTTCTATGACTGAGTAATGCTCCATTATAAGAACATACCCAAGGTTACTAATCCAGGCATCTGTGGGTGGACGCTGGGTTGTTTGCAGATCTGGCTGTTAGAAGTGAAGCTGCTGTAAACATCCGTGTGGACAGGCATTTTGATTTCTCTTGGGTAAGCGCCTGGCAGTGCCATGGCTGCACACGGCAGCAGGTGTACACTGAGCTTCCTGAGACACCGCCAGACTCTCCTCAAGTGGCTGCACTGCTTGTGTTCCCACCGTGCTCCCCACGTGCACAGCCCCTGGGGTGCTCGGTGGTTCCTCCTCAGGCTCGGTGTGCAGTGAGGGCTCACCTTGCTGTGATGACCGACGCCAAGCGCCTCCTCCGCTCGCTGGCTGGCACTCGGCCTTCGTGAAGGTGCCCGCTCAGGTCTGTGGTTCTGTATCGTTTGCTTTATTGTTGAGTTTTCAGGGTTGTTCACATATTCTCAGTACAAGTCCTTTATCAGGTATGTTTTTTGCAAGTATTTTCTCAGACTGTGGCTTGTATTTTCATTTTTAGTAGTGCCTTTTGAAGAGCAGGAATTCTTAATTTTGATGACATTCAGTTTATCGGTTATTCTTTCATGGATCATGCTTTTGGTGACACATTTAAGAAGTCTGCCAAACTCAAGGTCACAAAGATTTTCTCCTACATTTTTCTCTAGAAATTTTGCAGCTTTAAGTTTTACATTTAGGGCTGTGATCTGTTTCAAGTTAATTTTTACAAGTGATGCAAGGTATGGATTGATTTGGCAGGGGCTGTCCAGTTGTCCCAGCACCATTTGTTGAAAAGACAGACTGTCCTTTGTCCAGTGAGTGACCTTTTCACCTTTTTGAAAACCAGTTGAGGGGATATGTGTATACATATAGCTGATTCACTTTGTTCTGCAGGAGAAACTAACACAACATTGTAAAGCAATTATACTCCAATTAAAATACATATATTAAAATACTTAAAGGTTTATAAAAACCAAAAAAAAAGAAAAGAAAAGAAAGCCAATTGGCCTACGCATGTGGATCTATCCCTAAGCTGTCCATTCTGCTCCACTGGTGCGTCTGTCAGTCTTGCAGCCTACACCACAGAGTCTCGGTCACTGTGCCTTTGTGGTAAGTCTTGAAATCTGGGAGGGCACGGCCTCCACTGTGTCCCTCTCTTGCAGAGTTGTAGCTGTTCCAGGTCTTCGGTATTCCCATGTGGATTTTAGAATCCGCCTGTCGGTTTCTACAAAAAGCCTCTTGAGATTCTGATCAGGACGACATTGACTCTTTAGGTCCACTTAAGGGAGAATTGACATCTTTTTTTTTTTAATTGAAGTATAGCTGATTTACAATATTGTTTTAGTTTCAGGTGTACGGCAAGGTGATTCTGTTATATGCAGTTTATATTTTTTTCAGATTCTTCTCCTTTATAGGTTATTAGAAGATACTCGACATAGTTCCCTGTGCTATACAGTAGGTCCTTGTTGGCTGTCTGTTTTATGTATATAGTAGTGTGTATTTGTTAATCCCAAACTCCTAATTTATCCTTCTCCCCTCTCCCTTTTGGTAACCATAAGTTTGTTTTCTATGTCTGTGAGTCTGTTTCTGTTTTTGGTAAATAAATTCATTTGTATTACTTTTTAGGTTCCACATATAAGTGATATCAAATAATATTTGTCATTGTCTGTCTGACTTCACTTAGTACGATAATCTCTGGGTCCATCCATGTTACTGTAAGTGGCATTACTTCACTCTTTATGGCTGAGTGGTATTCGGAGAATTGACATCTTAATATTGAGTTTTCTAACCCTTGGAAATGGTATATCTCTCCATCTAGTTAGGCAATTTTTCATTTCTTTAGGCAGTGCTTTGTACTTTTCACTGTACAGGTTTTGTATATCTTTTGTCAAATTTGTCCCTGACTCTTTAAATGCAATTGATGTTTGTATATTAATCTTGTATCCTGCCAGCTTGCTAAACTCACTTGATAGTTCTAGTAGCTTTTTACAGATTACATAGGATCTTCTGTGTATAGAGTAAAATCATGTATTCAAGTAAAGACAGTTTTGCTGCTTCCTTTCTCATCTGGATGCATCTTGTTTTTTCTCGCCTCGCACTGGCTAGAGCCTCCAGAATGGTGTTAAGTAGGAAGTGGCGGGAAGTGGCGTCCTTGCCTTTTTCCTGATCTTAGGCCAGTAGCGTTCACTCTTGAACCATCTAGTGCTGTGTGGGCTGCAGGTTTTTGTATCTGGCCATGTCAGGTTAAGGAGATAGACTCCTAGCTTGCTGAGATTTATTTAATCAAAAATGGATATGGGATTTTGTCAAATGCTTTTTCTATATCTATTGAGATGATCATGTGGGTTTTCAGCTTTGGTCTATTAAGATAGTTACATTGATTGTAAAATCAACTTTGCATTCTTAGAATAAACGCTGCTTGGCCGTAATTTCCTTTTATATATTGTTAGATCTGATTTTCTAAAATTGTATTAATTTTTTCGTCTATGTTCATGAGGAATATTGGTCTTTAGTTTCTTGAAGTATCTTTTTCTGATTTTGGTACGAGGTAACACTGGCCGCACAGTAAGTTGGAAGGTGTCACCTCCTCTTCCATTTTCTGGGACAGTTTGTGTAGAATGGGTATTACTTATGTTGACAAAAATATTAATCAGTAGTCAATCTAAGACAAATGAAGAATTTTATTTGAGCTAACCTGAGGATTATAACCTGGGGGACAGTCTTTCAGAAGCTCTGAGGACTGTTCCCAAGAGGTAGGGAGGAGACCAGTATAGGTGTGATTTTGAAGGGGTGCGTGCAACCAAGCACACAGCTTGGTGGGAGGTCACTGCAATTCACACGGAACAGATGCCTTAGCTAATGGTTTTAGTGCTTTTCTAAACATGGGAAGAAGCAGAATACTGGGTTTATAAATTTTCTCCTGAAAATATCTAACTATCTGGGGACCAGTTCTGCCAGTTTTCCCAGAGCACAAATGCTTCATCCTTATCGTCCCTGAATTCCTTTTGGGATGTACTGTGCAGTGGTTAGCGACTTGATTCTTGGAGAACTGGAGGGTGGACAACATTTTTTATGTTACAGCCCCCTCCCTTTCAGTCTTAATTTCAGCCGAGGTTTGGGAGGCACTTAGCGACCGTTCTGTCCCATGGTGCTAGGAATGCTCACTCCCAGCTCAGATGGGGATTTCATTGCTGGGCCCTCAGTGTGCTGGACTAGGCCCTGCTAACAGTATAGCCCAAAGCCTCCGGACCGCCTGTCGCTCTAGTCATTTATGGTCCAGGAAATGGTTCCCTCTGGTTGCTTCTTCCCACATCTAGAGTTACTCTGCTGCAGTCATTGAGCTTATGGAACTATGTATTTGGTCAATTGTTTCAGGTCACCTAGTCGTCATTATTTTTATCGGGAGCTCAGTCACACATTTGGTAATGCAGGAAGCAATAATCTTGTTGTTAGGAAGAATAGGAAGAATACAGGTAATAGAGCTGGTAACACTAATAAGGTCATAGGTATTTAAGCTGAGAACTGCCATTCACTGCAGCCCAGAGTCTCCCCAGGTCGTCTGACCTGTCTGTTCTGCACCAATCACTGTCTTTAAGGGAAACGACACATTGGCCTTGTCCGTAAAGTCCACCAAAGATGTCTGCACGTGTACAAGGTGAGTGGTGGGTTACCGTGACCCCTCACAGGACTGAGAAAGGAATGTTATCTTCTAAGGAGTTACATGGCTGGCTCCAGAAGGAGAAAAATCAGTCTTTGGTTGAGCAGGTATTTCTGCCATGGGGGAGGTCAGGTTAACACGTAACGCAGATGCAGGTACACACTAGTGGGGAGGGAGGAAGCCAAAGGGCAGAGAACAAGTTTGTGTTTAAATTTTTCTTGTCTTGCCTTAAAATATGACTTTCATCAGTTCTTCCTTAAATGCTTGGTAGAATTTACCAGCAAAACCTTCTAGGTCTGAAGTTTTCTCTGTGGGAAGCTTCCTGACTACAAATTCAGTTTCTTTAGGAGATTAAGAACCTTAGTTTCTTGCCACGTGGACTCTGGTAGTGTGTGTGTCTTTACGGATATGTGCGTTTCATCTGCGTTATCTAATGTATTTGTGTGAAATTGCTCATGATATTTCCTTATTGTTCGTTTAGTGTCTGTAGAGTCTTTGCTGACGTTACCACTCTCGTTCCCAGGACTGGCAACACGTCTGCCCTTTCTTTTCCTGTCAGTTTGGCTAGAGCTTTGTCGGCTTTACTGATCTCATTGAAGGATGGACTTCCAGCCTCATCAGTATTCTCTCGTGTGTTTCTGTCTCTAGTCTGTCGGGTTTTTGGGGGGTTTTTTTGGCTGCACTGCGTGGCTGGTGGGGTCTTAGTTCCCCAACCAGGGATCGAACCCGGGTCTACAGCAGTGAAAGCCCATGTCCTAACCACTGGGCCACCAGGGTACTCCCAGTCCGTTGGGTTTTGCTCTGGTCTTTATTATCCCTGCTGGACCTTTAGGCTCTAAGCTTCTTCCTATCACAGACAGTGAAGCAATAAACATTCTTACATCTTTGTACCATGATGGTAAAAACAGGGAGAATTGTCATCTTTGCCGTATGGGGTCTAGGAGAGTTTCCTTTAAGTCCTCTTTTCTTTCTGTTCTTTGTCCTCCTTTGGAATCCTTGTCTGTCGTGTTAGCTCCCACCCAGCTGCTTTACTTTTCTCTCGTGGCTTCCATCTCCGTGTCTTTGTCTTGTTTTTTGTTTTAGTAAATACTGCTGGTATTTTACCATCTAGTGTCTTGCTGTCCTTCCGATTAATTGTGTTAAGGAATTTTAAGGGTCAGTTTCTATTCTGAGCTATTACATTCATTTCCTTTTTGGCATTTCTTGAGATAATAATTTTTTGTTCAGCCTATTCAGGAGATGGATATTTCGACTGGATAACTTTCTGTCGAACCTTTCTTATAGGCCTAAGATGAAAAACGTGGTGTTCTGTGTGGTGACTTCCTCCCGTAATGTGCTCCAAGGGTTTCCTGGGAACGTTTGGCTCCTGTTTTCACGCTGTTTCACGCTCTTAGGGGTAAGGTGCTGGGCTGCAAGTTGGCGGGACATCTGGTTGCCTCAGGCGTTTTAGAGTCTTTGTTATGGTGACTTCCCACTGGAAGGTTTCTTCCTCTTTAATTCATCTGCTTTAAGTTGTCTTTTCTTTCTTGGAGTCACAGCCTTGCTAAGTCCTAGGAGGGTCTTTTCTCGTTGCTGCTCCTCTTGAGAGGAGTTTATTGTATCCCAGGGGTGATGGGGCTGCCAGGAGCCTGGGGCCCTGCAGGTGAGGCTCCTGTACACGCCCACAGAACGCTGCGCTGTGGGAGCGGGTCCTGACGGTGACCTGCATTTTCCGGAAATCCGGAAATCCACCTGTGGCCGGAGTTCTGAGGTGGCTTGAACCAGCTCTCGTGCCTTTGCTTGTTCGAGGCCAGATGCTCCTTTCCGAGCATTCTCTTCTTTTGTGCTTTGGAGCTTTGGTCATCTTGTTCCATTGAAGGTGGAATTTTATTTTCCATTTTTTGTTCTTTTTGTTGTGTTAAAATACAAGAGAACAGGGACTTACCTGGCGGTCCAGTGGTTAAGACTCCACGCTTCCACTGTAGTGGGCACAGGGGTTCTATCCCCGATCAGGGAACTAAAATCCCGTTTGACGTGCGGCAAAGCCAAAAAAAAAAAAAAAAAACGGAGAACAGGCCCACAGTGGAGTCGCTTATACTAAGCCCCACGTCACCAAACTGAGGTTTTACTGAATTGCAGTCTTGGCTGTCCCAGAAATGGAATTGTGAACCAGTCAGCCAGGAACCCCCTGATTAGCACTGGGGGGTCGTCTCCCTGAATGACCCCTGCCTTCCCCTCAAGGACAGTGACCTTTGCCCCAACCCGCCTTTTGGCCTAAATCACTCCTGTCCCTGGTCCCTTCTACCTATAGACGTCTTTCATTTTGAACATCTCCTCAGAGCTCTTCTGTCTGCTAATGGGATGCTTTACTGCCTGACTCGAATCAATTTTTGCTCTAATAAACTTAAAATTTTTTTAAATCTTATTTTTGGCTGTGTTGGGTCTTTTCTGTAGAGATTCCCCGTCTGCTCAACCATTATGTCCATCTTTAAATCTTAAATGTATTTATAACAACTGTTTTGAACTTCTTGTATGCTAATTGAGTGTCTAGTTCATTTCTGGGTCTGTTTCTTTTAACTTTTCCCATGAGGATGCTTCTTATTTTCCTGCTGTTTTGCTTGTCTAATAATTTTTTAATTTATTTAATTTATTTATTTTTGGCTGCATTGGGTCTTTGTTGCTACGCACGGGCTTTCTCTAGTTGCGGCGAGTGGGGCCTACGCTTCGTTGCAGTGCGCGGGCTTCTCATTGCGGTGGCTTCTCTTGTTGCAGAGCTTGGGCTCTAGGCGCGTGGGCTTCAGTAGTTGTGGCTCGTGGGCTCAGTTGCTCTGCAGCATGTGGGATCTCCCCGGACCAGGGCTCAAACCCATGTCCCCTGCATTGGCAGGCGGATTCTTAACCACTGCACCACAAGGGAAGCCCCAATACTTAGCATTTTTAACATGCTTCAGTTTATTTTTTTACTGTGGTTCTGAGTAAATTTCATAGGAGTGAATCTTTACCATCAAAGTTATTTTCCTATTGATGCAGCTCTGACACTTCACAGGCTGTATTTCCTCTTTTTTCTACTTGTCCATTTTATACATTAAAACAGGAATATTCCCAGAAAGGAAGGTATCCCTGCTGTCCTGACAGGTGTTGAGAGTTTTCTCGTAAAACTGCTGCTGGTTCCTCCAGCCTGGTCTCATGTGAGTGTTTCTTAAGGGTCCCAGGGTGCTGACCCACATCACTCTCTCCCACAGGACCACCAGCAGACGGTGTCACTTTGCACTTGAACAAGTTGTCCACTTGGGCGTAAAAGGTATTAACTTTTGTGGAATGACGGTGTTACATCTTCCCAGAGTATTTTTAGAAGCATCACGTAAAATTTTGTCTAAACCACAGTCTCTTCATTCATACATTAGAAGTAAAACTATGTGATACCCAGTGTTTTCCTTTCTATTGGGGACGTTCAGTGTTTTCTTAAAATTTCAGCTATGTAGAAATAGCATGCTTAAGTTATTAAAAATAAAATGATTGCACTCTGCTTTCCCCCCTAAATGTAACTCATTTTTGTACTTACAAATAGACAAGTAAATGGCTTTGTTGTCAAGAATATGCGGTGCTGGCACTATGCTGTAGGTGAGAAGCAGTGCACAGGGCCAGAGAGGAGAGGAATACACAGACATGAATTTCTTCAGGACGAGCTGCCTCTATTCATCTTTCTTAAGCTTTTCAGTAATGTCTACCTTCTCGCTTTTTCTTGTTCTAAAAGTGTTGTTTCCAGAAGAAATCATTTTACAGTCTCCCCAAGTGACATGGGATTGGAAACACGCACAAGACATCAAAAACCACGGACAGCCCACCTCCAAGGTATTGCTTTATTTATTTTTTATTTTTATGGCTGTGCTGGGTCTTCGTTGCTGCACACGGGCTTCCTCTAGTTGCAGCGAGCGGGGGCTGCTCTTCCTTGCAGTGCGCGGGCTTCTCATTGCAGTGGCTTCTCTTGTTGTGGAGCACGGGTTCTAGGTGCACGGGCTTCAGTAGTTGTGTCACGCGGGCTCAGTAGTTGTGGCACACGGGCTCCAGAGTGCAGGCTCAGTAGTTGTGGCGCACGGGCTTAGCTGCTCTGCAGCATGTGGGATCTTCCCGGACCAGGGATTGAACCTGTGTCCCCTGCATTGGCAGGCGGATTCTTAACCACTGTGCCACCAGGGAAGTCCCAAAGCTTTCTTTTTAAGCCATTTTTCTGCATGATTTTTCTAGAATAGGAAAACCTTGAAGGACCCAACTAAGCACACCCCAGAGGAGCAGCGAGCGGGTGCCCAGGACACACCAGGGCCGTGGGCCTTCGCCACAGAGACAGGCAGGCTGGGTGAGTCTGGGGACCAAGCCAGCTCCTGCAGGACTTGGTGGGGGGATCTCGGGCAGCCGAGGGGACCTGTGTTCTGACCCTCCTGATGGTGGGCTGCTCTTGTCCACCTGTTAACAACCACTCTTAACACCTTGGTGACACTGCACAGGTGACGCGGGGAGCGGGCGGAGTGGCCTGTGCTTTTGCTCTCAGCCGACTGTCCCGAAGCGAGTGACGCTGGGACGGGTCGTGAGGGGACCGGCCGCGACCTCCGCCGACCCTGTCTCTCCCTTTGGATGCAGTCAGCGGAGCCCCGAAAGCGAGAGAGGAGTTTTTCAACCCCCTGCTGAACGAAAACCAGAAGTTGGCGGTGAGGAGGATTCTGAGTGGAGACTGCCGCCCGATCCCCTACGTGCTCTTCGGGCCTCCTGGGACTGGGAAGACGGTGACCATCATAGAGGCTGTTTTACAGGTAATGGTGGGTGGGGACGGGGTCGCGGTAAACAGAGCTGTGTGCTCCTGTCATCCGGAAGCATCGGTTTAAACCATAGATCAGAACGTTGGAAAGAGTTTGAAAAATCCCAGTTGTTTCATATTTAGCAAAGTTTGTTATGTGGCTATAGGACTTTAAGAGCTCATTTCCTAGGTTTAGACAGGAATTGCTCCACTTCAGAATAGAAACTGCACAAGTGTCTGGCGCCTCCATCGAGATTTAAATTGAGCTGTGGACATTGTTTGTGTTCAGTGTCCTGCGTCGCTGGGGACTCGGGTCGCCCGTGGGTACCCAGGCCCGGGAAGTTTAGGGTCTGGGAGACGGGGACTGCACCACCTGCACACAGTGGCAGGGCCAGGCTCAGACGCGTGAGGGGTGACGTGGGCCCATGCAGCAAGTCCACGTCAGGAGCCCTCACGGGTGGGCTTGGCACTGGCCGCTGACCCGTCCCCTTTTGCCTCCCGTGTGTCCTGGGGAAGGTCTTCCACGCTCTGCCGGACAGTCGGATCCTGGTGTGCGCACCCTCCAACAGCGCGGCCGACCTTGTGTGCCTGCGGCTGCACGAGAGCCAGGCACTGCGGCTGGGCACCATGGTCCGTGTGAACGCCACCTGCAGGTTCAAGGAGGTGAGCGTCCTCCCCCGACCTTGTCCCAGCACCACAGCAGAGCACGAGGACTGTTTCCTTCCTGAAGGTTTAGTGACGTCCTGGGCGTTCCCAGCTATGTTAAACGCTGATGCTACTCTCTTATTTTTCCCCAAAGGTACAGTTGCTTTTTGGTTCTGTTGGTTTACTATAAAAGCTCCCAGTTTGGTTAACAAAAGAGATTGAATCTAGAAAATGTATGTGGTTGTTTTGGGGAAGGATCTGCAGGATTCACTGTTATATTCGTGGTTCTAGAGTCTGTAAAACATGGACTAAATTGATAGGAAAACATAAGACATTTTGATGTCAAAAACAATCTTAAGTCAGTACTGAGTCACAACTAAGAAGTGGCTGCAGGATGAGGTTACCATTTAGAATTCCATTCAGCTCTGTGATTACGTCCAGTTGAAAGAAATGCTCAGTAACCTGGCAGGTGGCCTGCCCCTCACAGAGCATCACAGAGACCATCAGGCCGTACTGCAGAGATGGGGAGGACATCTGGAAGGCCTCTCGCTTCAGGGTGGTCGTCACCACGTGCAGCAGCGCGGGGCTCTTCTACCAGATAGGGTTGAGGTGGGCTCTCGGGGCTTCCCGGGCAGAGGCGGGGAGGAGGTGGCGTGTTCGCGGAGAGTCGGGAGGTACCCGGGGGTGGGGGCAGGAGCAGGGGGGCAGGCGCCCCAGCAGCGAGGCGAGGCCTTGCTGGGCAGGACACATGGACAAGAGTGACCCCGGGAATGTGCCTTCTCTAGAGTCGGACACTTCACGCACGTGTTTGTGGACGAAGCGGGCCAGGCGAGTGAGCCCGAGTGCCTCATCCCCCTGGGGCTGGTCTCAGACGTCAGCGGCCAGGTGAGGCTCACGCACTGTAGTCGCCCCAACCTTGGCCCCTGCGCGCCACACACCAGGGGACTCGCTCGTGAGACAGATGCCGAGAGCCATCCCGTTCGTGTCACAGATCATCCTGGCCGGAGACCCCATGCAGCTCGGACCGGTCATCAAGTCCAGACTTGCCACGGCCTATGGGCTGCACATCTCTATGCTGGAGAGACTGATGTCCCGACCAGCATATCTGCGAGACGAAGATGCTTTTGGAGCCTGTGGTGCCTACAACCCCTTGTTGGTGAGCTTGGACCCCACGTGCTTCTTGGTGGGACTCGAGCAGAGGGGCCCACGGGGGAGCTCACCACCCTGTGTCCCCTGAGCCACACCCAGGGGCAGGGCCCAAGCAGCCCACCCTCCTTCTGCCACCACCCCCAAAGTGCACCTGAGGCACTTTCACCAACTCCACGGTCCCAGGAACTCAGGAACTGCTTCCAGGGCTTGCTGAGGGGCTCCCTGGGGGGCCGGCCCTTGCAGGCAGCGCCAGCCCCTCAGTAAGAGAGCTTCAGTCTGTGTCACTGTGGGAAACGAGAGGGAGCTCTGGAAGTTTACCTGGAAGAGAAGGCAGCGTGTCTGCGGTCTCCCGAGGTACTGGTGGAAGTGCCAGTCCCTGGTTTCTCAGCCGACCTCTGATGACACAGAGGGATGGGCCTCAGGGTCTGCATTTCAGGAGCCCCCAGCACCCTGGAGCTCGGGAGCTTTGTGTCCATGGGGTCCCCTGTTGAGGTGAGCCAATAACATTATCCTCTGGGCTCCCCCAGTATAGAGACAAGGAGAGGTTCCCCTCTAGACTTTGAACAGCAAGCCAGGTACGGTGATCGTGGGCAGATGGTCAGGGCAACTGCCTGGGGCCTATTCCATGTTCCAGATTGTCAGCCCCGGGCCCTTTCCCCCTGGAGAACAGAGAGGGCACGTGGGCACAGGGCGGATGGGGCGGCGGGCAGGTGTCCAGGCCAGCACCGCGGGGCCCGGCGCGGCCCAGGGAGAAGCCGTGCTGCTGAGTCAGGTTTGGGCTTTAGTGTCTCAGAGGCTGGACCTGTCTTGGTGACTGAGTTGAAGTTTGTCAACAGGAGAGTCCTGGGCCTCTGGCCTTCTCACCCCAGGAAAAAGGAAAGACTAGGGTGAACTTCCTGGCCAGTTGGAGGCAGGAAACAAAGCTGTCCTTGCTCCCCGTCTTGGTGCTTCGTCCCCCGGCGCCTCGGGGAGCTGGCTGTGGGTAGCCATCCTATCTCGGGGCCCAGGGCCCGGCTCCCACCGCAGCCAAGCCAGGACCAGGCTCCCCGGGCTGCTCTAACGGCCGGGATCGCGACACAGGGAATCAGGGTGCAGCTTGCAGACAGCCTGCAGCCCCACACAGGGACACTTTCTCTCCTGTTCTTTTCTGTCAGAGCCCAGTCGTCCGAGGTGGAGGTGCCAAGAGCGCTTCCAAGTCCAGTGGAGGTGACGGGGGCGGGCGTCACAGGCAGGGCCGCCCGGGTGTGATTTGAGGTGACCACGCACCTTTCCCCTGGAGGCACGTCGGGTGCGCGTGCTAGCTTTGGCCCTGGACCTGCCCCTGCTTCCTACCTGCAGGTGACGAAGCTCGTGAAGAACTACAGGTCCCACTCAGCTCTGCTGGCCCTACCATCCAGACTGTTCTACCACCAAGAGCTGGAAGTCTGCGCAGACCCCAGGGTGGTGACCTCCTTGCTGGGCTGGGAGAAGTTACCCAGGAAGGGCTTCCCCCTCATCTTCCACGGAGTGAGGGTGAGTGTGGGCCGGGCTCGGCAGGAGGGCGACCCCTCAGTGCTACCTACGGTTACACGTCTCCTGGTTACCATGTTGAATCTGGTCGTTAACCCAGCATCATTAACCCGGCATTTCCTGAGAGCTTGTGGTGGGCTTGCTCCCTGCTGGTCCCGGGGCAGAAAAGCCAGTGAGGAAGGGGCTCTGCCCCCACAGGAGCAGCCCCTCGGCACTCGGGTGGCTGCACAGAAGGCCCCGGAGGGGGGATGGCCCAAGGGGGGCATCCTGAGGGAGTTGACGGGTCGATCGGGGGCTGGGAGGTGAGCAGACCTGGGGAAGCTCCTGCCACCGCCCCACCCCTTCCCCCTGTGATTCGATGGTGTCGAGGGGGAGGACCAATCCTGGGGACAGAGCCTGCCCTCCCCCAGGGCCTCACTGGGTGGGGGGTCCCCAGAGGGAGGTGTTAGACGCCCGGTAGCGCTCACTAAAACCAGGGAGTTTGTACTGGGAGGTTGGTGGTTAGAAGCCGAAGTCAGGTTTGGCGTGAGCCCCTCCCTCGCCAAACTCTCCTGCAGAATTGGGGCTGGAGTGGTGTCTGCCCGTCCTCTCAGCAGCCTGCCTTCCCGGGGACAGCACTCGGCCCCTCGACATTTAGCTTGACCCGCTGTGTCAGCGGTGGGCTCGTGTGTCCAGGTGTGGCTTGGGGTGCCCATCCTCTGGATGGGGGCGAGTTGGAGGAAGAGGGGGCCCTGTGGGGAGACCAGCGTGGTCGCTTGGCACGAGGCCCCTCCAGGAATGCCGCTCCGCCAGCCTCTGCTCGAAGGCTTCCCCAGGTTTCAGGGGCAGCAAAGCAGACGCGGTGGGGGCAGCAGAGCAGTCAGCCAAGAAGGGGAGGTCCACCCGAGAGCACCCACGCTCCCAGTGGAGGGACTGGCCTTGAGGAGAGGTCAGCTCTGCCCACAGCAACCCATGTGTTTCCTGCAAACTACATAAGGGTCACAATAGGCTCATTCGCGACAAAAACTGGGTGTAGAAGGGAGTGGTAAATGTGCAAAAGCATTGTGTAGAAGGAAATGGAGACTCCAGGTCCACTGGATAACCTACCATGGAGCTGTGGAGACGGAGGTGCTCTCTGTGAAAAGGACAGAGTCCAGAAAGGTTACCTTATTTAGTGGGTATTTCTTGGGGCCTGACTGTGTACTGGCTCCATTCTGGGCCCCCAGAAGAAAATGAGGGTGAGGCCTCTGGGGCTGGGTTGCAGGGAACAGCGGGGTCCACTCCCACCGTTGGAGCAAAAGGGCATTGTCGTCCGTTGTTTCGAGGTTGCAGCACTGCCAGGGCCCTCGCACCCCCACAGGGCACTCCATCCCTGGAATGAGACTTCCAGGTGTCACCTGTATGCTCCCCTCGTCAGCCCCTCCCCCAGAGCTCCAGAAAGACCCCCATCTGCCTCACTGCTCTGTCCCCAGCCCAGGGCATCTCACAGAGGGGCCCAGTCGAGGGGGCAACTGAGCCCCCGGAGTGCCCAAGGGGGGCTGGGCCCAAGGCAACTGGGGTCTTGTCCTAAAGGAAGTGCGGCCGGGAGCCGGGAACCTGCGCCCAGACGGCAGGGCTGAGTGGGCAGCGTGGCTGCACCCAAGCCTCAGATTCTGACCGTCTGGCCTGTTACAGGAGAGGCAGCAGCCTTTGATCTAATTGGAAAACCAGCTTTGGACTTTATTCTCACCTGTTTTCTGCTTCATTCGTCTCAGCTTTATCTCTGCTCCTCCCCTCGCTGACTTGCTCACCTTTCCTTCGCTTGTTGTAGTTCCCACGAGGCGGGCTCGTGGTCCCTGTGCTCCTCGCAGGGGCTCGGGTGGCCACGCCCCCCAGCTCTGCCCTTCCACGCGCGTCTTCGTGTCTTTCGAGGCGCTTGAGACTTTATTTTCCCTTTTGACCCAGGAGTTCTAAAGAAGTGTGTTTCCACATGGTTAAGGATGTTTGGGTGACCTATATTTTACTTCTGAGTGTACTAGGCTCTGATCAAGAACGAGGGCCTGTAAATTCTGCTTTTAAAAACTTGTGGCCACGTAGGTATCAGCCGGCCGGCCGCCTCCCCCAGGCCACGAGGTCTGCTCTTGCCAGGACGCACGGGCATTTTGGCAGGGGGTGGGGTCCCAGTTCAGAGACACGCCCAGCCAACCCTCCTCCCCTGGCATCTGTGCATCCAGAGCGAGTCCTTACTGCTGAGCATCCGTCTGTCCTGCTGGACCACAAGTCTGCACGAGAGCAGCGCTCGTCTGTCTCTGCTGAGTCCCCACCTTGACTTCTCCCTAGTTCATAGACCCTTCACAAGCTCCTGTCGAGAAAATGACGTTTTTGTGATGGACGTGCCATTCTCTTGTCTTCCTGCTAACTCAGGGCGAGGAAGCTCGAGAGGGGCGAAGCCCATCGTGGTTCAACCCTGCCGAGGCCGTCCAGGTCATGCGCTACTGCTGCCTGCTGGCCAGAAGCACCTCCAGCCAGGTGTCCGCTGGCGACATCGGCGTGATCACGCCTTACCGGAAGCAGGTGTGGGTCTGCCCCAGCCAGCTCCTCTGCGCCTTCCTGTCTGTGGGGTCTGAGGAATGAAGGTGGACACGGCTCTCTCTGCATCTG
>NW_020172451.1:525924-532675 GCF_003031525.2 Neophocaena asiaeorientalis asiaeorientalis | reverse complement strand
GCCGCTGTGCCTGTGCCCTAAACGGGGTGGGGGGCGGGGGCTGGGGACACGTGGTGATCTCACCTCGGCGCGCATGCGGTCACTGCGTGTGAGAAGGCCCGTCCCCTGGGTGCTGAGGGAGCCACCTCTGGCCCGCACCCTCCAGCCCCTTGTGCTGGCGGGAGCTGAGCTTTTGTCCTTCTCACCATTTCAAGTTGCTTCTCCTTTACTAGCACCTCTGGAGACCTTCACACACCCCCAGTCTTGCTCAGCTCATCAGCTGACCCCCCTTCAGGACCGTCCCCCTCGTCCTCTTCCTCCTGGCTTTCCTGTTTTGGCCACACAGCCTGGTTCCTGTCATAACCACTCAGGCCCCGGGGGTGGGATCCTCTGGATGGCGCTCTCTCCCCGCCAACCCCAGGAGGCGCTCTGGACCCACCCCCACTCTCAGCACAGGGAGTCCTCGCCTCTTGACGCAAAGCCCTGCTCCTGGGAGGTGCTGCCCGGCCCCGTACACCCCACCTGAGATCGGCGTTTGTGCCGTGAGCGGCTTAGAGTTGATGAGCCGAGATCAGGGGTTGAAAGGCCATGGGGCTCAGTGGTTAACGTTCAGCTTATGCTGTAATATGTAAAGAAATGGTCAGATTTGTGAAATTTTATCTTTGATCTCATCTCCTTCAAAGGTGGAGAAAATCAGAATTCTTTTGCAAAATGTTGATCTGATGGATATAAAGGTTGGATCCGTGGAGGAGTTTCAAGGGCAAGAGTATCTGGTTATCATCATGTCAACTGTAGGTACCCCCGTCCCAGGGGCCTGCGCCAGGCTGGCTGCTGTGCGGGGCCTCCCGGGGGCAGGAGGGGCCTTGCACCATCATCTTGAGCAGTTAACTGTAGGGCGTTCTTCTTAAAAAAAAAAAACGAAGTACAGAAACCCAGGAAGAAGTAGTTAAATGTTGGAGAAGGAGGGCTGGGATGTTGAAGGGGCGGGATTGGCAAGGAGCCTGCGGGCCGGGAAGGTTGGCTCGGCTCTCGGAAGTCTGTTCTTCTCTTTAAAATTCCCTTTATGGACAGTGCGTGTTAACTGCTGGCAGGTTGGGGAGTTCAGGTAGGAGGAAAAGCAGCGTTGCCTCAAGCCCCGCCCCGGAGGTCACCCCTTGGCGTGTGGAGTGCCCCCTTGGCTGTAGGCAGAACGCCGGGAGGCCTGCTCCTCACCCACTGCCTTTCTCTTCTGTGACCACAGATGGAGTCATACTGACGTTGAACGTTTTTAAATGCTTTTTATATATTGAGTTTCTTTCCACACCGAAAAATTTTAAACACTATTTTTATCCATCTCTGGGTTTCTTAGGTGCGATCAAATGAAGACATATTTGAAGATGATAGATATTTTTTGGGATTCTTGGCCGACTCAAAAAGATTTAATGTTGCAATCACCAGACCCAAAGCCTTGCTGATTGTGGTGGGAAATCCTCATGTTCTTGTCAGGGTGAGCTGGGGCCCAGGGCTCAGGGAGAGGGGCCCAGGGGGGCAGCGGGATGGCTGTCAGGTACGAGCCCCGCCCCTTTGTGTGTCATCAGGATCCGTGTTTCGGGGCTTTGCTGGAGTACAGCATCACGAATGGGGTTTACACGGGATGCAACCTGCCGCCCGAGCTGCAGCCCCTGCAGGAGTGAGCGCTGCCGTCTCCTGCCCCTGCGGGCCCTGCCTCTGGGCTGCAGCCACCCTCCACCCGGTCCTGGGATGACATTTGGGGTCAGCGCTTCCTTCCTTTCACAGCTTAATGAGCAAACTTCAGTGCGCCTCGTAAGACCACCCCGGGAAGAGGGGGCCGCCAGCCCCCCCCCCCCGCGGTGGTCCCTGAGTGTGAGCCTGAGCTGTCATGGGGACCCCACTCACTGGACCCCGCATTTCCAAGTCTGCTGCCATGGCCGGGTGTGCGGCTGCCCCTCTCTGCCCAGCAGAGCCCCTGCTGAGAAGCAGTGGCCAGAGGCCACATTCCACACCCCGAGGGACGCCATCTGGGCTGCAGCCTGCCTAGTTTCCAGCCGTGGCCACGGGCCTGGGGCCCCTGGTCTGACGTCTGCTCTCGCTGCTGTCAGCTCTGCACGCAGCCTGTGCCCACCCCTGGGCAGTCTCTGCAGCTGTCACCGAAATAAATGCTTGAGTGGGACACTTGTGTGGCCTCCGCATCCAATATTGGGGTTGGCGGTCAGGCTTTCACATGGCCTCCAGGCCCTTGAGCCACGTTCAGTTCACACGCCAGCTGTGTGAAGCCTGGGGGCTCCGGGGCTCTTTGCCCAGGGCTGGGCCGGCAGGGCAGGGGTGGGAGTCAGCATCCTCCCCGCCCTGCATCCTGATGCAGCTGGGCGGGGCCTGTATCCGAGCCTTTGGAGGCCACAGGCAGGGCCACAGAGACCTTCCGGTGGGTGCTGCAGAGGTGGAGGGCGTGGCGGGAGGGACAGGGCAGACAGTGTCTGCACCAGCGTTCCCAAGGCCATCCCAGGACCCTAGCACCCCCCGTGACGGGCTGCCCCTGCCCCTGCTCCTCAGGGCCTTGTCCCTTTGTCGGCAGCTGTGAGCACTGGAAATGCCGTCTCCTGGCTCACAGGTGGGGAAGTTGAGGCTCCAGTGGCTCAGCCCGGAGCCCACAGGGGCCCCCGGGCCTGGGGTTGGGCTCTCCTAACTGCGGACACACCACAAATGGCTGCTGTGGGTCAGTTGGTGGGGGAATGTCTGGGTTCAGAAACAGAGCCAGTAGCTCGTCAGGACATGAGAAGGTTCTGGCCTTGACCGCATGCATGGGCTGCCAGGACGGTTGCCAGGTCACTCTGAGCAGCCTCGAGCCCCACCTGGCAGAGTCTGAGTGGAAGTCAGTCCCACTGAACCCCCTTGGTCTGCACCTCCTGCCCACTTGCCACCTGGCTCTGCCCCCCTTGGTCTTCTCCGTGGCCGAGTCCCAGTCCAGCACACCTTGCTTTGCTGTGCCACCCTCTCCAGAGCAGGGTCTTGGGGGCCGGGCCTCTGACACCAACCGGTGACAGTGGAGACCTAGAAATTCCGGGGGTGGGGGGAGAACCAGTGTTGGCTGAGCACACGTGGCTGGGTCCCACCCTCCATCCTCCGTGGCGAGTAGCGGGATTTGGTCACCCCCACATGCCAGGGCAGGAGCGGCAGGGGCTGCAGGCAGTAAGGGGCTGGGCGGGCCGGGGACACCTCAGCAGGGACCCAGAGGTGTCTCTGGGGCGGCAGTACTCGGGGCACACCTGTGTGCCAAGGGCAGGAGGGCACTGCGCAGCCTGGCTGGGCCAGAACAGGCAGGAGCCCCCATGTGACCTTTGGATGGGGATGGGGGCCGGTGCCCAAGCAGGGATGTCTGCTGCCTGTGGGCAGAAGCGCATGGTGCCTGCCCTCCAAGGGTCAGTCTGTGGGAGGCCGAGCCACCTAGACCAGCATGGACACCTCGTGAAGCAGAGGTAAGAGGCGCCACAGGGGACTTGCCTGGTGGCGCAGTGGTTAAGAATCTGCCTGCCAATGCAGGGGACATGGGTTTGAGCCCTGGTCCGGGAAGATACCACAAGCCGTGGAGCAACTAAGCCCGTGTGCCACACCTACAGAGCCTGTGCTCTGGAGCCCGTGAGCCACAACTCCTGAGCCCGTGTGCCACGACTCCTGAAGCCTGCGTGCCTAGAGCCCGTGCTCCACAACAAGAGAAGCCACCTCAATGAGAAGCCCACGCACTGCAACAAAGAGTAGCCCCCGCTCGTCGCAACTAGAGAAAGCCTGCGTGCAGCAACGAAGACCCCACACAGCCAAAAAAAAAAAAAAAGCACCGTGGGCAGGTGTGGCTGCACAGAGATCCCCTAAGTGAAACTTGGAAATTGTGTGTCCCGCCCGTTTGTAAGTTACCCAAGCTTCTTCCTCATCTTTTAAAGTTGCTCATGCCCAGCGTGTTGTAACTGTTGCCATTTTAAAGTAGAACAGTTCCAGCAGCCTTTTCAGCATCTCCGGCAGATTCAAAATGCCATTGCAATTTGACGCTCGCCCTCGTCCACTGGAAAAGGACCCCAGCAAGCTGTCCTTTCACAGCTGTAAGCGTCATGTTATTCCTCCTTCCCGTAGAACTGCACCCCAGTGCAGAATGTGCTGGGTTGAAAGTTATGGCGTCGCAGAGGGTCTGTTCTCCCGGGCACACGGTGGGCTGTGACCCGCCTCCCCACCCAGCCTCACGGGGCCAGCCAGCTGAGAGCTCTGGCCAACAAAGGGCCAACAGAAGTGCCACAGGACTCGAGTGGACCAGCTCACCAGCTCCACTTCCTCCACCAGGTGTCTGGGCACCCCAGGGCGGTGGCTCCAGTCTCCAGAGTGAGGGGGCCGGTGGGGCAGAGCTCCCAGCCCACCTGCTGTCCAAGTGTGGGGTGAGATGACCCTCCGCCGTGTTGTGCCATGGCCTGTCCTTTCCAGCACCCTCGGCTGCTCCCAGACAAAATACCTGCAGTACATCGAGAGGGTCGTTTGTCCTAATCTGTGAGACCCTGAGGCCAGACCTGGGAACAAGAACTTCCTCTGTGTTCTCAGAATCGTTAGGTACGTACTCAATCAACATGATGCACAGACATTGCAAATTTTCGTAACTGAACGTGAAAGTAGAATTGGAAATGCGTCAGTTGAGCCGCCCGTCTTCAAGGGCGAACATTACTTGGGGTTCGCCCAAGTGATAAGACATGGTTCGAGCGTTAGGCTTTCTTCCTATTTTTCGTCTTCATTGATATGCGAGCTGATAAATCGTCACCTAAATAGAGATGAGAATGAAGGTTTTACTGTAGTAATGTCCCTCAAGCTTCCAAAGCCCTTCCATGTGTCAAAAGCCACATGTCAATGGATCAGCACGAGAAAGGGCAGGCTGCTCCCCTAATGCCATCCTGCCCCAGAGACAGGATTTGGGGAGAGTAGCCTCCCAGTCTGGGCTGGCCGGGGGTGAGGACCGGAGCAGCCCCTGCTGTCCACCCCTGCCCAAGCGGCAGGGAGGGTGGAGCTCGGAGCCTCTGCCAGATCAGAACCCCTGTCCAGGTGTCACCTCCCCACCCAGGCCCCTCTCTGAGATGAGGACAGCGTCAGAGGGGCTGCCGTAATGGGGTAGGGGTGCAGGGCCGCCAGCTCCAGCTGCGCCCTCTGTCCTGTGGGTCCCGTGCGCTCGTCCTGCCAGCATCCGCCACGCACCCGCTGTGCTCCAGTGGCAACTCTGCCACCTGCCATAGCCACTTGCCAATTCTGAGAGCACGTGGAGACCAGCGGTTTTTCTCCTAACCAGACTAGCCAACTGAAATACACCTCAGAGAGTGGCGGCTGTTTACAGCGGAACTACTACAGGGTGTCTTGGAAGTAGCCTGAAGAACCAACAAGACTTTACAGAGAAATAATGATTCTGTTACAGGAGGCACAGAAGGTGTAAGTAAACGGAGGCATGCGCCCTGTCCATGCATGGAACAGCCTAAGGCAGCGCAGACTTCCACCTTCCCCATCCTCCAAAATGTATTCGGAAAAGGAAAGGCCATGAATACCTAAGTCATTAAATAAGGGAAAAGGAGGATGTGGGGGACCTCCCACAGCATGTGGGATCACGGAAACGTGCTGCTGCAGGGGAGAGGCCAGCCCCTGACTGGAGGTGTCCGGGTTGTTGGGGATGGAAGCAGCCCGACTCCCTCAGTGAGCAGTACACAGGTAGAACGGGTGGGCGTCGCTCAGAAACGCTGGTGAGTCTTCAAAAGCACAGCGACCCCCGGACTTCCCTGGCGGTCCAGTGGCTAAGAGTCCGCGCTCCCAATGCAGGAAGCCCGGGTTCCATTCCTGGTGAGGGAACTGGATTCCGCGTGCATGCTGCAACTAAGACCCGGCGCAGCCTAAATAGATCATCCTGGACCGGGGCACGAACCCGTGTCCCCTGCATCGGCAGGCGGACTCTCAGCACGTGCGCCACCAGGGAAACCCCGGATTGAATTACTGAGTGAAGTTGAAACTCCAGCTATGCTAAATATTTTACAAAGAGCACGTGTAGATCCTATTACAGTGGGATGGGGACCTTTTATGAAAGAAAAAGAGGTGATACAGCGAGTCTTGCAGGCAGTCTGCATGAAGGTGGCAGCTGGGCTCTGCGCCAGAGACCGAACCCAGGAGGGTGCGAGAGGGGTGGTGCCTGAAGGTGGGCACGGGGGTGTCGGAGCGGAGGGGGTAAAGGTCAGGAAGATGCGGGCACAGGCCGACCGGGAGAATGCCATTGCCCAAGGCAAACGGATGGGGTGATGGGGAGGAGGTGCAGGGCTAGAGAGGCCGCGGGACCGCGTGGAGGTGACGCGGGGTGGGAGGGAGGGCACCGGGGCGACGGCTGCAGTGCACAGGCCGTGAGGAGACGCCCCGCAGCGTCCGCCGGCCGGCTGCCCTGCGTGGGGGGCGGCAGTCCCCCGTCTGCGTCCGCAGCAGCCCGGGTGGGTGGGAGCCTCAGCGCCCACGGTGGCGGCCAGGCTTCGGTAGAGAGCAGGGAGCGGGTGCGGGAGGCGGACGAGGGAGGAACCCCTCTCCGCGGGGCGGCTCCCGGACGCGGGGCTGGAAGACGGGAGCCCAGGACGCGGCCGGCCCCACCGCATCTCCGCCGCGTGCAGCCACCGCCGACCCTCGGGCGAGGGGAGCCCCCCAACTCGGCCTCCCTCTCCTCCCTGCCCTGAGGAAGAGGAAGAACCATTGTTCATTCATTTTATTTAAATATTTTTTGCCAAGTCAT
>NW_020172451.1:517244-525765 GCF_003031525.2 Neophocaena asiaeorientalis asiaeorientalis | reverse complement strand
CGGACATGGCGACGGCGCTGCTGGCCGGCGAGAAGCTGCGCGAGCTGATCCTGCCCGGCGCGCAGGACGACAAGGCGGGCGCCCTGGCCGCGCTGCTGCTGCAGCTCAAGCTGGAGCTGCCGTTCGATCGCGTGGTCACCATCGGCACCGTGCTGGTCCCCATCCTGCTGGTCACCCTGGTCTTCACCAAGAACTTCGCAGGTGAGGCCGGAGGCGCGCGGCGGGAGGGGCGCGTGCCCTCCCGGGCCACCCTCGCTGCGCCAGCCGCCGCCGCGGGCCTCCCCACTGGGGCCGGCCGTGTGGGCGGTGCCCCGGGGTCTCCCCGCAGACCCTCAACACTCCCCCACCCTTGCATGTATCGCCGGTCGCTGGGGCTGCCTCCCTGACCCCTCTCTTCCGATGTATTGAATTTACCTTCCGTGGGCTCACACCTGGCGGACCCGGCGGTTCCAGGCATCAAGGAGATGTGGGGTCTGGTGTGGAAGAGGGGCGACCAGAAGGGGGAGTGGGCAGGGTCTGAGGGAAGGAGGAGTGGCCAGGTGGGGACCAAGAAAGGAAGTTACAGGTGATGGGGACAGTGGACACCAAAGCACGGCCTCTGGGCAGGGTTCTGGGGCAGGTGGTGGGATGAAGACCCTGAGAAGTGGGCAGATTCTGGTCGGTTGGTGTGGGGGGGGGCACTGGGAGCCTGGGCAGGTCTTGGGCAGAGGCTCCCCAGGGCAGGCAGGGCCTGGAGGAGCAGCAGGCATTGGTGGGCAGTGGACCCTCCTGGCCTCAGCAGCAGGCCCAGCGCCTGTGAGGCTGATGCAGGTAGAAGAAGAAATCGGACAAGGGCAGTGACCACGGCAGCGTGGACGGGATGAGAGGTTGAAGGTGCCGTCAACAGACGTGGTCCTGATTATATTCAGTGCATTTGGGGAGCACCTGAGAGCCTCCTAAGGAGAGGTGACCCCAGGTGAGGCAGGAAGGAGGAGTGGGCTCCCGGGGCCCAAGGGTCCACACGCGGCAGGTGGGTGGGCGGCTGGAGACGGGAAACGGCCCCCCACGCAGGGTCTGGCTGGCAAGCGGTCTCAGGGCCCAGATGTCCAGGGAGGCCCCTTCGCAGCCCATCGGCCCGTGGCGCGGAGGGCGCCTCTCCCCTGAGGGACGTGGACAGGCTTCCTTGCACAAAGGACTCACCCGTTAGGGGTCCCTGTGGCATGAGGGTGGACGTTGTCCAGACTGCCTCATCCCACCCCGGGGGGGGCACTCCCAGCGTCAGCACGCTCCGCAGGAGCCTGGGGGGGAAGTCAGGCTGTGCACAGGTGTCTCCTGGGGCAGCCTTGACACATTAGCACAAGCTTGTGACTCCAAATGCTAGAGCCTTATCGTCTCACAGTGCAGAGGCCCAAAGCCCAAAATCCAGGTGTGGGCAGGCCATGCTCCCGAAGCCCCAGGGAGAGTCCCTCCTTGCCTTTCCAGTTCTGGAGGCTCCACAGTCCTGCGCCTTCCTTGGCTTCATTGTGGCCGCATCACCTGATCTCTGCCTGCATTTTCACACCTCCTCCTGGGTGTCTGTCCAAATTTCCCTCCTCTTATGAGGACACCAGTCATTGGATTGGGGCCCCCTTGATCCAGCGTGACTCATCTCAACTTGATCACATCTGCAAAGACTCTTTCCAAACAAGGTCCCATTCACAGGGGCCAGGGCTTGGGGCTAGAACATCTTTTGGGGGAACAATCCTACCCACTCCAGATGCACGTGGTGGGGCAGGCTGAGGACTCAGTCGCCGTCAGGCGACCTCCTGTGACAGGGCCCCCACCTTGATATCCTGCTGTGAACCAGTTCCCCCCACGTGGGGGGGCCTCAGCACCTCTGCATCCAGCCAGGCTGGGCTGCTGGGTCTCCCCGAGTGTGTCCTTCATCTCTGCTCCTGGCAGTGCCCTTGGCCTCCCTTGCCGCCTGCCCTTTCACACCCACCTGCGTGTGTCTGGGGACACTCCTGGGCCCGATGCTGGTCGGGAGGGGCCCGGTGCCTCCCTAGCGAGGGTGAGGCAGGCCTTCTGAGCCAGGGCAGGCGGGTGCCGGTCCTGCGGCCCAGCACCCCGCGACCCAAAATCCACTCGGTGGAGCACGTCTGGCGCGCGGGGCCCAGGTCTGCCCCATGGTAATCCTGTTCCAGGTCACAGAGCAAATGGGAGGTGGCGGTGGCTTCACAAGCTCTCCCGCTGCTGAGTGACTGAGGCCGCGGAGTCCCCTTGCTCCCACCGCGGTTCGGGGCAGTGGCGGCTGCCTCTCCTGCTCTCCTGGATCAGGGTCCGTCTGCCTGGCGCTCCTCACAGAGCTCAGAATCGTCCCCGGGTCCCTTCTCCAGATCTGAGGACAGTAGGGGACCACTGCAGTGGACCAAAGGGGGGCAAGAGGAAGCAAGGTCAGAAGCTCTGACCCTCAAGGGGCGCTGGAGGCCCCTCCAGCTGCATCCCCCGCCCCCAGACAGGAGCACACCCGACCCGTCCTCTCAGCACTGGGTCACCATCCATCTTCAGGTTCCGAGCCCAGAGTATGTCCTGCCACTGCTGGAAGGATCCACGTCCCATCCATCGGAGCCCGGCTCAGCTCGAGGGGACCCGGCGCTCACCCCCACCAGCCCACCCAGCGCCCAGATCCTCACCTGGTGCCCTGGCGCAGGGGGCGGGGGTCCGACGTGTCTGCCTGTTGGTGACACGTGGGCAAGCAAGCACATGCTGGCCGTTGGGCTCATGGTGAGGAGATGGCCCGGCGGGGACCTTCCTGGACGCCGGGGCCTGTGCGCATCCCCGGGCTGGAGGGTGGCAGGTGGCGGGAAGGCCCCGGTGGCTCCACAGACACCCGCGCTGTGCAGACCCGTTCGGTGGTGGATGGAGGGTCAGCCAGGCGCGCAGCCAACAGAGAGGATGGCGGGGGAGCGGGGCATTGAAGGGCTACCGGCTTCTCCAGATGTTATGTGGGCCCTGGGAAGGGGGGACCAACAGCTGCTTTTTCCTAAAATAGCCAAACGCAGGCAGACCTCGTTTCATCGTGCTTCGCAGATACTGCGTTTCTCACGATTTGAAGGTTTGTGACAACCCTGCGACGAGCAGGTCTCCTGGTGCCATTTTTCCAACAGCATTTGCTCAGTTCGTGTCTCTGTGCCATAATTTGGTAATTCTCACAATATTTCAACCTTTTTCCTTATTAATACATTCATTACGGTGACCTGTGAGCAGTGATCTTTGATATTACTATTGCGAAACGATTACGACTCGCTGAAGGCTCGGACGGGTGGATAGCATTTTTTAGCAATAAAGTGTTTTTAATCAAGGTACGCACGTTGGTTTTAGACATACGCGTAGCGTGTAGACATAGACCACAGTGGAGTATAAACAGTGCTTTCATACGCGCTGGGGGAGAAAAGAATTCGTGTGACCTGCTTCGTTGTGATCCTTGCTTTATCGCGGGCGTCTGGGACCAAACCCTCGACATCTCCGAGATGCCTGTAACGGGTGTGCCTCTTCTACCCTCAGTCAGGCAGGGTCTCCAAGGGAACTGGGGCGCTCGCGCTGGGAGGGGACGCTGTCGAGGGCTGGGCTTGGCCTGGGGACCGGGAGCAGCCCCGGGATTGCAAGCAAATTCAGAATCGCACACGCGGCTCCTTCCCCGAAGCGGCCTCGCAAGCCCTGGCTGCTGCTCTGGCTCGATGTTCTCCACGGCAGCGCAGTCGGCCCCGCGCGCTCCGCGACGGGGTCTCTGGGAGCACCCGGGGCTGCGAGGGCCCTGGCCCCGGTGTCCTCTCGGGGCATAGCCAGGGGCGCTCGGGTCCGGAGTCCACACAGTGCCATCCTCAGGAAAGGTGCCCTGGGCGAGCTGGCTGGGTCTGCGGGTCCCTGTCGGACACCCGTGCTGGCACCGCAGTGTTTGAGCGCCCGGTGCCCAGGCCCCTTGGCTCAGCGGTCGCCCTCGCCCCCAACCAGAGTCCGGCCCAGCACCCAGGCCCCTGCATGCAGCTCAAGTCAGGACATGTGGCCACAGCTCTTCCAGGCCAGGGTCACTGCACACGTGTGTCCTGAGGCACCGGCATGACACATCCGGTCTCTGCTAGGCTGTTGGACCTGCTTTGCAGGTCAGGGAAAGACAGAGACCCCGGTGTAGAGCCCGAGAGGCCCTGGAGCTGGGCCTCTCCTGAGCCAGGGCTCATCCCTCCTCCCCTCCCAGCAGCCAGGGGGCCGTGGCAGACGTGAGAGGATGTGGGGACCCATGGGGGCCCTGCTTCCATCCACGGGTGACCCAGCTCCCCTGTGCCTGCAGCACTCACGGCCAGGGGACAGGCCCCCTCCGTGCCCCAGAGCCGCGGCACCCTCCCAGTTCCCCTGGGGCCTGGACCAGGGCCCTGGGGGGGTCCCAGGGACCTCTCCCCGCCGTCCTTTTCCCCCAGAGAAGAGCGTCTGCCCTTCCTTGGCCTGGAGTTGGCTGTGAGGACAAAAAGCAAGTGAATAAAATGCTGTCTTCTCAACCACGAGGGGGGATCCTGTGCCTTTTCCACGTTCTCTGAGCCCAACTCACCGCTAGGCCCCAAACCTGTGTCCTTGTCAGGGGCCTTGGGATGTGGGTACCAGCGTTTCCTGACCCAGCCCCATCCTCGGCCAAGCCTGTCCCTCGTGTGCCCACGGCACAGCCTCCTCACGGAGCCCCTGGCCTCGCCACCACAGCCGAGCAGAGCTCACCGCCCGTCACTCCTGCCCCCAGCCCTCCGTGACTCCCCAGTGCCTGCCACGTGGAGCCCCAGGTCCTGCTGCCGTGGCCGTTGGACCACACCACCTGGAACGAGCTGTGGGCCCCACTCCGGTGACCCTGAGGCCCACCTCAAGCCCCCCTCAACCCTCAGGACGGTGCGGGGCTGCCACGCTGGTGGCAATGGCTGGGGCTCTGCGTATGTAAGAGGCCAGGTGACCTCCGTGCGCTGGGACCGAAGACACTTGCGGGGTCTCCGTGCCCAGATGTGTAGCTGGCCCCCTCGGCCCCTGCGAGGCACCAGCAGTAACCTCAAAGGCCGGGCTTAACGTGGGGCAGGCCTTGGGAGGGGCCTGCACAGACAGACAGAGAGGTGCGTTGGTCCCCGCTGCTTCCTGGTCTCAAGCCTCGTGGGGTGAGGGCCATAAGCTGGAGCGGAGGGAGACTCGGCGGACCCGCCCTGGGGGCCGTTCTTCGGGGCGCAAGGGAGGGTCCAGGCTAGGGCGGGCTGGCATGTATGTTAGCTGTGGTCGGGCTGGGGGCAGTGACCTCCTGTCAGTGGGACGCTGCGCTCTGGGCGGGCGCCCGGGCTCTGCCACTTGCAAGAGGGCACATGTGCCCAGTCTGTGGTGACGAGGACTGGAGCCTGGCCTGACAGCCGAGCGGCCCCGCCTTCAGGGGCTGTGAACGGTGACGCCTGCCCTGAGCACGGCTCCGAGCCGGCCAAGCTCTTCCCTCTGAGAAGCATTCAACGGGAGGCCCGGCTGGAGGGCAGGGTTGGGGGGGACAGCGTCCCACGTTCTCCGCTGTTGGTTGGCACCTGTCCTTACCTGGGGGGAGACAGCTCAGTGACGACCGTTTTTCCTGCGTGACATTGTGGGCTGGATGGTGAATCCTTCCTGTCGGATCCCCGGGGTGGCTGCCCCTGCCCACCCAAGTGTCCGGGGACCCCAGGCCTGCCCTTCCCCAGGACAGTGGGTCTTGGGGGGACACTCCTCAACTCTCAAGAGCAGGCAGGGCCACTTTTGCTGTTCCTTAGATGTGCCACCATAACCGGCTCTGGGTAGGTAGGACCCGGCCAGGACACCTGCCCTTCTCAAGATGGAGCCCGTGGCAGTGCCAGGCTGGGGGCTGGTCCAGCTGTGCCACTGGAAGAGAAGCCCCAGCTGAGTGGTGTGGCCTGTGCCGCCCTCTCTAGGACTCGTCCCTGTGTGCACATGGGGACGTTATGGCACTCGGAGGGGGGCCTGAGGTTCCAAGTGCAGGTCGGCCCCCCAGGGCGGGGTGGGCACGGCCGTACCCTCCACCTCCAACCCACCTCTGTCTGTGCCACAGCTGACTGCAGTACGTGGGGGGCAGGGTACCCGGGGGGAGACGCACGCCACCACGCTGAGATGTGCGGAAGGGGGCTCAGCGCGGGGCAGGCGGGAGGGGTCCGATGCCCGGCTCGCCCCCAGCCCGCTCTCCTCTCTGCCCCCAGAGGAGCCCATTTACTGCTACACGCCGCACAACTTCACCCGCGACCAGGCGCTGTACGCCCGCGGCTACTGCTGGACGGAGCTGCGGGACGCGCTGCCCGGCGTGGACGCCAGCCTATGGCCGTCGCTGTTTGAGCACAAGCTGCTACCCTACTCGCTGCTGGCCTTCGCGGCCATCATGTACGTGCCCGCGCTGGGCTGGGAGTTCCTGGCGTCCACGCGCCTCACCTCCGAGCTCAACTTCCTGCTGCAGGAGATCGACAACTGCTACCACAGGGCCGCCGAGGGCCGCGCGCCCAAGATCGAGAAGCAGATCCAATCCAAGGGGCCCGGCATCACGGAGCGCGAGCGGCGTGAGATCATCGAGAACGCGGAGAAGGAGAAGAGCCCCGAGCAGAACCTGTTCGAGAAGTACCTGGAGCGCCGCGGCCGCAGCAACTTCCTGGCCAAACTCTACCTGGCGCGGCACCTGCTCATCCTGCTGCTCAGCGTGGCGCCCATCTCCTACCTGTGCACCTACTACGCCACCCAGAAGCAGAATGAGTTCACCTGCGCGCTGGGCGCGGCCCCGGGGGGCGGCCCGGCCGTGCGTGTCACCTGCAAGCTGCCGTCTGTGCAGCTGCAGCGCATCGTGGCGGGCGTGGACATCGTGCTGCTCTGCTCCATGAACCTCATCGTCCTCGTCAACCTCATCCACCTCTTCATCTTCCGCAAGAGCAACTTCATCTTCGACAAGCTGCACAAGGTGGGCATCAAGACCCGCCGGCAGTGGCGCCGCTCGCAGTTCTGCGACATCAACATCCTGGCCATGTTCTGCAACGAGAACCGCGACCACATCAAGTCGCTCAACCGGCTGGACTTCATTACCAACGAGAGCGACCTCATGTACGACAACGTGGTGCGTCAGCTGCTGGCCGCGCTTGCGCAGTCCAACCACGACGCCACGCCCACCGTGCGCGACGAGGGCGTGCAGACCGTGGACCCCAGCGCCAACCCCGCCGAGCCCGAGGGCGCCGCTGAGCCGCCCGTGGTCAAGCGGCCCCGCAAGAAGATGAAGTGGATCCCCACCAGCAACCCGCTGCCCCAGCCCTTCAAGGAGCCTCTGGCCATCATGCGCGTGGAGAACAGCAAGGCCGAGAAGCCCAAGCCCGTGCGCCGCAAGACGGCCACCGACACGCTGATTGCGCCGCTGCTGGACGCGGGCGCACGCGCCGCGCACCATTATAAGGGTGGCGGGGGCGACACGGGCCCGGCCCCCGACAAGAAGCATGCCCGCCACTTCTCCCTGGACGTGCATCCCTACATCCTGGGCACCAAGAAGTCCAAGGCCGAGGCCATGCCTGCCGTCCTGCCAGCCTCCCGGAGCCAGGAAGGAGGCTTCCTGTCCCAGGCAGGGGAGTGCGGGCTGGGCCTGACCGCGGCACCCACCACAGGTAGGGACGGGCAGGGCTGGAGGGGTGTGAAAGGGGTTAAGGACTGAACCAGCTGGGTGGAAGCAGGGGGTGGGCAGGGGAGCCAGCTGCCGGGGTGACGACAGGCGGGACCCTCACTCGAGGGCCCTGTGAAGCACACGGGATGAAGGGCTGGCGGGGACACACGGTAAGGCTGCGCGGCACCTGAAGAAGGTTCTGGAAACGGGCGCTGTGCTCCTGGGGCGGCCGGAGCCCCCCCAGGCCGGCCGCTGTGTGCGGGAGCTTCCGAGCCTGAGCGGGCCAGGCGGGAGGAGGGGGGGCAGCGGGTGGGGAGAGGCGCCTGCAGAGGCTCTGTGCTCTGGGCTGTTTGCAGATGCGCCGCTCCCCACGGAGCCAGCCCGGGCCGCGCTGCCCTCCGGGGGCCCGTTTCACATCTGCTCGCCCTCCGCCGCCCCCGCCACGGCCCCTCTGTCGCCAGCCAGCCTGGGCAAGCCTGACCCCCTCGCCGTCCTGAGCCGCAACGCCACCCGCCCGCTGCTGCATATCAGCACCCTGTATGAGGCACGGGAGGAGGAGGACGTGGCCCCCCGAGCGACCCCGGATGTGGGCAGCCTCCTCACCATCCCTCCCCCACAGCAGATCCTCATTGCCACCTTTGAGGAGACAAGGACAGCAGTGAGTGCTGTGGAGTTCTGAGGGGACAGGGCTGCCCAGGCCGTCGCAGGCCCCCCTGCATGACTGCAGTGCGCCACTGCCCCCGGCGCCCCTGTGGACGCGGCCTCTGCTTCGCCCGGCACCGCCCGCACCCTGGCCTCCTGTCCGCATGCCACGGGGCTCAGCACCTCGCCTACCCGGCCCCTCAGATGGCACCGTCGGGGCGCTGGCTGGGCCAGGGGCTGGCCGGG
>NW_020172451.1:513498-517111 GCF_003031525.2 Neophocaena asiaeorientalis asiaeorientalis | reverse complement strand
ATCAGGCGCTCGGCTGTGAAATGAAGAATTTATTTTTTTAGTTGATTTTGGCCCCATGAGGGGCTGGGCAGTGGCAGGACAACTCAGGAGAGAGCTGGGGGTGGTGGCACCTCAGGGCTGCCCCCTGCAGGGAGCGGGAGCCCTCGGTGGGAGGGGCCACCCTCCAAAGGTCAACGTGCACTTTCTCCTCGTATCCCGACAAACCTGTATTTTACTATGATTACTGTAACTAGCGAGTATATTTATTACCAGGAGGCTTCAGACGCATTCAAAACAAAGGATGTTGTGTGTGTGAGTGTGGGAGCGTGCGGAAGAGAGAGCGAGGGCGCCAGCGTGCCAGTGGGTGTGTGCATTAGCGGTAAGCGTGCGAGTGTGTGCGTGAGTGCGCACGGGTGAGGCTGGGCGAGGGCGCCAGCATGCCAGCGAGGGCAGGAATCCAACGCAATAACCACGTCCCCTCCAAGGCCATCAGCACCCCCCCGCCCCGCCCGAGGGTCCACGACGCTTCCGTGGGAGCCCAGGGCCGGCGCTGGGCGGGGCCACCCCTATTACCTCAGCCACGGCGACAACGTGACAGTATTAACAAGGTAGCACCGAGCATATCAATAAAGATTATTCTGATACCCCTGAGTCCTGAGTGGTCCATCCTGCCGGAGGCCTGTGGTCCAGCTGAGGCCTCCTGTGTCCAGGGCCTCCACCCAACCTGCACGGGGTGGAGGTGCTGGGGGCGGGGGGGCGGCAGGGCCGTGGGAGGCGCCCCGATGCCCTCCAGGTCGCCTGGGGGCCCTGCTGCATCCACAGCTGAACGAGAACACACAGTCCTCGTGCGGTTGACACACCGTGGTCTCCAGCTAACGTGCGTGCGTGCTGGGCCACGGGGTGATTCACAGACTCAGTGGAGATGGAGTGCGCCCTCCCAGGAAGCCGGCCCCCCCATCAGATGCTTGAGGGCAGGGGCTGCCAGGTACACTTGGGGGGAATAGCAAGAACTGGCAGGACTCAGGAGGGCTTCCTGGAAGGGGTGCCCCTGATGTGCTCTGGAGGTGTTCATGTCATGGGGATCGCAGGCGCGGGGGTGCTTTCCTCACCAGGCCCAGGATGCAGGTGGGGATGAGGCTGGCCCCGGGGCGTGCACCAAGGAGTCACACACCCCACAGGCCACAGCAGGAGACCCCGAGGGTCTGAAGAGAGGCTCCTTGGAGGCAGGTAGCTGGGGCAGCTGGGCCAGAAACCCCTGGGGGCTAGACCAGGTGGGCTGCGGGCCTCAATCACAAGGGGGCTCAGGCGAGATCGGGGTGGGACCACCTGCTGCACCCTGTGGAGGCCTGACTGGTCTGGCCTCCTCGAAGCCCCTCCGCAGGCCCCTCCCTGGAGCAGCCTTGAGCTGGGCAGGCTGGGCTTCCCGGGAGTGCAGCCGATCCATCATCCAGGGCTGCATCCCAACTTGGGTGTTTTTGTTTTTGTTTTTTATAAATTTCTTTTTGGCTGCGTGTGGGCTTCCTCTGGTTGCGGTGCGCGGGCTTCTCGTTGCAGTGGCTTCTCTTGTTGCGGAGCACGGGCTCTAGGCGCGCGGGCTTCAGTAGTTGTGGTTTGCGGGCTCTACAGAGCACAGGCTTAGTAGTTGTGGCGCACAGGCTTAGTTGCTCCGCGGCATGTGGGATCTTCCCGGACCAGGGCTCGAACCCGTGTCCCCTGCACTGGCAGGCGGATTCTGAACCACTGCGCCACCAGGGAAGTCCCCCAACTTGGGTTTTAGATGTAGGTTTTTATCATCACTCAGGCATGGTGAAGCCAAGAGATCAGGAGACGACTGCCACTGCAAAGACAGTTTATCACAGGTCCCAAGAGGAGGGGGCCCCAGGGCCGGTCAGGAGGCAGGGAGAGGGGACACGTGGGCAGGAGCCTTCACTGGGTTTCCGCAGGGAGAGGTGTGAGGCCGGGTGAGCAGGCTCAGGACCGGCCAGCGTGAATAATCTCGGGGGGCTCAGGGCGGAGGGGCTGCCCAGGTGATTGGGGCAGGCAGAGGGCGGCCCCGAGGACATAATGCACCTCGTGGAGGAGGGATGATCTGGGGCTGTGGATGGCTGGTTTGCTTGTGAAACTGTTTGCTGTCTCTAGGAATTGGCTGACTCTGGGAGTGGCAGTCTCTCCAGGGTCAGCGCGGCCCCAGATGGCAAAACGGTACAATTCATACCCCCTGTCCCCAGAAAGCACTCACCCTCACCCGGGTCAGGACACTCTCCCCAGCCCAGCATCCCAGGTCATATGGCCAGCTGCCTCTTGGGCTGGCACTCACCATTTCCACTCATCTGGGGAAGGGACCCCACAGGACCCAGGCAGGCGGACCAGGTCCTGCAGGGTGGGATGAGCCCCTGGCCCCTCAGTCCCACGTGGGCAGCCAGCTCCGTGGTGGTGGTGAGCCAGGCACTGGGGCCAAGGTGACCCTGCAGGGGTAGGGGCTGCTGTGCCCACCCAGGAGTCCAATTCCCACTCACCTCAGGCAGCAGTGTTTGCCACGGGCCCCCCGGCAATCCCTGAGCAGGGCTGGAGCCCAGACCGGCTCCCCACCCCTGCCCATGCACACTCAGGGGCTCTGCTCAGAGTGGAGACATTCCCAGAGACCTGCGGGGCGCGCTGCCTGGCCGTGCGCTGAGTCCACAGAAGTTCCTCATGCACACGTGTCCAGGTGGGGCTAAGGCACACCAGCCACTGAGCCCCACCCCGCCCCCGGTCTCTGTCTTCGGCGGGACTGCTGTGCCCAGCCCTGCCCCCTGAGCCAAGGCCCAGCAGGACATTTCAGACCAGTCTCCTCCAGAGGCCTGCTCCTTGGTGTGTGAACTGACCCACTGCCCTGGGGAACAGAAGGGAGTCAGCGTCCCACAGAAGCAGACCTCTTCCTGCAGATGCCAGGGATGCCACCTTGCCCGGAGGGGGCAGAGGGCGCACCGTGGGCATCAGCATTCCTTTGACACACCCTCCACCTGCCTCCTTGCTCCTTCCCTCCAGCCCCGGGCAGGGCAGGTGGAGGTGCCTTCCCTCTCCCAAGAGGAGGGGCTGTGGGAGAAGCTCAGACCCCACCCCAGACAGCCAGGCCTGGAACCCAGGCCTCTCTCCATCACACAGCCCAGCATGGACATCTCAGCCAGACTGGCTCTAGGTCCTGGGGCAGGTGCCTCGAGGGGACAACATTGCGCTCACTCCAGCTCTCCTGTGTGGGTGGCCAAGGTGGGGGGCGGGCAGAAGCGATCTGTGCCAGCACAAAGGAGATGAACAGTAGGAACCAGACCGAGAGGGCGGGACAGGGGTCCTGGACCACGAGCCGGGCAGATAAACGTCAACCCAGAGCCTCTCGCCTCACAGAGCCCCGCCTGCCGACAGGAGCCTGCCCCGCATGAGACTGGACGGGGCATCACCTCCCACGTCAGCCAGCCTGCAGGAGGGCCACCCCCAGGCTCAGAATGTGGGAACCCGGACCCTGTGCGGGACAGCAGGGCTGGGCCAGCACCCCCTTCCTGGAACCTGAGGGGAAGCCCGGCGCCCAGCTCGGACCGCTGGTGGGCCGGCCCGGCAGGCCCAGACCAGGCCCGGGCCAGACGGGGCTATCCGTCACCCC
>NW_020172451.1:505512-513477 GCF_003031525.2 Neophocaena asiaeorientalis asiaeorientalis | reverse complement strand
GAGGGGTGGCCCAGGTGCTCACATGGGTGCAATCCACGACCCGAACTCTCTGCTCCTCGCGTTGCACTATCGCTGACCCCTTCGGGCGGGATTGACGGTTCTGTATCACAGCAGGCCATATGAACGTCAACCCCTTTTTGCTGACCGGGAGATGCGGCCAGAGAACTTTGGAGCGCTTCGCAACGCCGCCCCAGTCGGGTGGCAGGCCTGAGACTCGAACCCGGGTTCTTAGACGCCGCTTGAGTCCTCGAATCCCGACGCTGGAGGCGGGAAGGGGAGGGGCGGGGCTTTCTCGCGCGCGGCCTCCTGGGAAGTGAAGTCCGCGGCTGCTCGCGCGCGGCCCCCTGGGAACTGTATGGGGACCGGGGGTGGGGGGCAGGGTCCCCTCCTCCCCAGACGGCGGCGGCAGGGTCTCAGTGGAGACCCTGGGTCCTTCTGCGTGCCGCCCTGCCCTTCAAGCCGAGCAAGCAGGGCTGCCATATGGGCAAAGGAGACCAAACTTCCGAGGCCTTGTAGGTCTTTACTTACCTTGTTTCTGTGAAGAGCTATATCGATACATAACCTACGTGCCACAAAGCACCAGAGTTCACGTATGTGTCTTTGTGAAAACTGTCCCGAGAAAGGAAAGCAAAGCGCACCCTTCAGCGAGGAACTCGCTCAGAAGTCCTCGGCTGACTTTGGGCGTCAGGGCAGCCTCCTCAGGAGACTGGTGGTTTCCAGGCTGAGTACTCCTGGCTTTCGGGGTCCCCCGGAGAGGAAGATGTCCGGGCCACCAGCTCGGCGCGCTCCTGTGCAGGCTCCACTCTCCCTGGGCCTCTCCCTTTTGCCGCTGTTGCCCCCCTTGTGTGGCTGGGAGGGAGCCCTGACCTTGGGGCCACTGGTCAGCCTTACAGGACGGAGGTGATGCTGCAGCCAGGAGAGGGCCTGGCACGGTGGGCGGGCCCTGCAGTGGAGGTCAGTGTGGGGACCCAGCACTGGGTAGAGTCCGGCTTCCAAGAGGGTTGGCCGGGTGTGGTAGGCGTCCGGCTCAGGTGTGAGTTGGCATGTGCCCTCTACCCCCATCCTACCCTCAGCCACACCTCCATAAAGCAGAGCCTGCCAGACCCAGGAGGGTCTCCGGTGGCCAGGGTGCCCAGACTTCAGAAGTGGGGATGGATGTAGGGGGTCAGGGCTTTGGGCCGCACCCTGCTGCCTCCCAGGCCTCCAGCCCTCTAGTCTGTCCAGTTTGGAACCTTTGGCTTTGTGAGCAGGCCCAGTGGGTTGGTTGGGAGATGTTTTTTTCTGGGAACTCCATCTGGTGCTGGTAAGCTCTTGGTCTGGGAGGCAGTTTCTGGCTTCCTAATTTTTAGAGGGGTGAACGAGAGAGCATGGCTGTCTCAGTCTGCTCCGCAATCATGACAACATACCACTGAAGGGGGCTTAACGGTTTTCTCACAGTTCTGGAGACGGAAAAGTCAAGATCAAGGTGCTGGCTGATTTGGTAGCTGGTGAGGGGTCTTTCTTCCTGGCCTCCAGACAGCTGCCTTCTCGCTGTATCCTCACTGGGCAGCTCTCCCGGGTCTCTTCCCAGGAAGGCTCTGATCCCATCCTGGGGCACAGCCTCATGACCTCACCCAACCCTCACCATCTCTCAAAGTCCCCGCCTCCCAATCTCACCCCCACCGGGGTTAGGGCTTCAAACTATGAGGGGACACAATTCAGTCCATAGCCGTCCCTGGAAGGGGACAGCTGCCTGGGCTGGGCAGACGGGAGCCCGTGGCCTGCCACGCAGCCTGCACTGTCCGGTGTCCTCAGGTCTGTCCTGCCAGGGGCACCCAGCAAACCGTTTCCTACGCTAACACCCCATCCAACAAGAGCACCTTGACACGTTCCCTGGGGGTCCCTAATGCAAGTGGGGCTCTCCCTGCCCTGTGAGCAGGTGCATTCTCTGGTGAACCCGACAAGAGAGGTCCTCACGGGGGTCAGGGATTCCCTCGGATTTGGAGTTCGTTTTCCTGGAAGCGCGTGGGTGGCGCTGTCATCTGCGTGGAGCCAGATAAGGGTGGTGTCCCTCTCTGTGGACGAGTCTCCTGAAACCAGGTGGCTGGTTCTCTTCATGCCCCAGCAGAGGGAAGCTGAGGTGACATCTCAGTGTGGCGCTGCTCGTGGGTGGCTGGGTGGCTGTTCTAACCACCTCGGCCCTAAAGGCAGGAGCTAAGAGCCTGGCGGGTTGGAACGACTTGCCCAAGGCCGTGCCGCGCCAAGCAGCAGCCAGAGATCTGGCCGACCCTGTGGCCGTCCCCCGTGGGACAGGTGCTGGCAGCCGCCTAGAGGGCTGGCCTCTGGTGGCCAGGCTCAGGAGGCCTTTCCTGCCACTGAGCCTGATGCCTCCCCAGGCCGTGCTCCGTGGACAGTCCGGCTCAGCAGTGACGCCTGTTGGTGGGGTGAGCACCTGAATTGGGCAGAAGGGTCTCCTTTGTGCCGGGCTCCCCAGGGTCTCGGCGTTGGTGGCCGCGGCGTGGCCAGGTTGCCGGGCGGAAGCCTGGTTCCGGGCTCCCTGGGGCTGTGCTGGCTGGTGGGAGCTGGGCGCTGGAGACTGGGTTTAGGAGGGGCACGTCGATCTCCCCACGAGGTGTTAGCCTGGGGTCTGCTGGTCGCTGCAGCCTGTGGTGGTGTGATGAGCAGCCAGGACCCGTCGTCCAGAGCTTTTGTGGCCAGAAACACAGCCTGCGGGTGTGGGAGATGGAGGCCGGGTCCAGGGTTCTATGGCGTCGGGCCCTTTGCTCCCCTCCCGTAGATATTTAGAGAGGCTCGGATCCCAGCCGTTAATATTTGGAAATGCATCACGGTGTGCGGGGCTCCCTAGGGGTGGAGGGATTGATGACCCACTGAACTTACTGATACGTCCTACAAGGGTATCAGCAGGGACCCTGGCTGAGGTTGCAGGAAACCGGGATATTGGGAAGGGTGTGCATGTGATAACATCAGAGACGCTTCTCAGAATCACAGGCTCTTGGCCCTGAAGGGGCCTCGGTGGCCTTCCTGCCTGACCCCTCCCAGGCCAGGCACCCACCCCAGCGAGCTGGAGGGGACCTGGGTCCTGGTGCTGCGGTTGGTGGCCCAGCCATCTCGGGGCTCGAGGCTCGTCTGCCCCCTGGGGACAGAGTGAGTCTGGCCTGGCCTGGCCAGGCCAAGTGCAGGGAGGGCAAGGGCAGGGCCGACCCAGACCTGTGACCCCCACCCCTGTGGGAGGGAGGCTGAGGCCTCGGTGGCCCTCCTCTTACCGCCTGTCACACAGGCTTCCCAGGACGGCACTGGACGCTTCCTTGAGAAGTTTCTCTAGTACTTTGGCAGCCTGTGTGAAGCGGACCGGGGGGACGCTCTCCTGGGCCCGCTCGGGAACCTGAGAGGCAGGCGGGCCCCAGCCCGGCAGCAGACACAGCTTCCTGTTTCTATTTCGGTCGGTGCCTTGCATCAGTGGAGCGCTTTCGTCTGTGAAGTGGGAAGGAGGAGGCCCTGGGAGTGGTGAGGCTGGGTGAGCCGCCGCCCGTGGGGACCGGGCGCCCCCGTGCTGTGGCTCCTTCCCCGATGGCGGGGCGCCCGGGGGCCCAGGCCGGGCTCAGACCCCAGAGCCGGCTCCCCTGCCCCGTGCGGAGGCCCATGGCTCTGCCTGCCGCCCTTCTCCGCTGGCGGGCCTGCCCCCTTCTGGTCCTGAGCCAGTTTCTCTTCCAGACCCTTCCCCCAACCTCATTTCTTCCAGAAAGCATAGCCGTCCTCGTCCTCGGAATGGGCTGCCCCTGCGCTGAGCCACCTGCCCGAGCCGGTCCTGCCGGCCGCAGGCGAGGAAGCGGAGCTCCAAGCGGGCTGGAAACAGAGCCCGGGTTAGGGCTGGGCTCAGGGTCACGGGTACGGGCGGGGCGAGGGGGAAGGAACTTGACCTAGCATCGTGTGGATTTATTATTTGTTTTTCCTCTTTGTTGTGAAAGTGCAACAGTGAAACTGACAGGCGCCCCGGGGGTGTCCCACTGCCCGCATGGGGCCTCCCGGCACGTCCCGTCGGTTCACGTGTGACAGACACGGACTCTAAAAACCCACGATAGGGCACCCACGACTGAAACCAAATTAGACTCGTTCCTCACGGGACGGCCTCCAGTCATCTGTCAGGTTCTCCCGCGGGTGCCAAGCCCCCTGTCCTTTGGTGGCCAGACCCCGGCTCTAAACTCAGAGCTGGAACCGGAGGCTCTGTCAGACTCTGCTTTGAGTTTCCGGCAGGACCTTGGGAGGTTCGGGTGAAGTCCGTGTGGCGGATGTCCAGGACACCGTGTCCCGGGCCCAGCGGGGATCTTCCCTCTGGTGAGAACAGCCTCGCTGGGCTCCTGCACCCCGTCTCCCCTCCGGAAGGGACAGCACAAGCGGCTCCCACGTGACCTCGGGGGCTCGGCTCCTAGCTCAGCTTCTTCGAGTTTGTGCCTCTTTTCTTCAACCAGAAGTCTCGGTTCTCAGTGGCGCCGACACACCTGTGCTGTTCGCCATCCCTCCCCCTGCCCCTCCTGAGTCTGTGCCGACGCCTGTGTGATGCTGCTGGTGACACGTATCGTCGTCACACGTGGCTCCTGAAAGCAGGGCTGCAGCCGCACCGCCTTCCGCGCCAGCCCAGCACACAGGTTCCCTTCTGCCGCCTGGTTTTGTCTTTTTAGGGAATTTTATAATTTGTGTTGTATTCCAAAGTCAAAGAGGAGGCCCCCAGGTCTGGCCGGCTGCCCCCGGGGGTAACCCCCTGCTGGGCGAGCGGGGGACCGGGCGGCACATCCTGCTCTCGGGCGACTCACGCTCGCCGCCCGGGTGTCCCCAGCCTGCTCTCAGCCCCGCACCGCAGATCCCGAGATCACCTGTGCCCGGGGCCGAGGTCCTGCCCACGGATCATTCCCGATGGACGCAGCACCACGGGGCACTGACCCACGTGCCCGGCCCCGGGGCTCCAGGTGAGGACGCGGCTCCTGTGTTTCCTCAGGCTTCACTCGTCGGTGCCGGTAGCCACCGCCCGCCATGGAGGGGCAGGACGAACAGCCCCTTCGCGAGGTCAGAGCCCTGGGCCGGGGGGCCAGGAAGCGAGGGCGGGGGCGGGGAGCGGGGCGGCCCCGCGGAGAGTGGGGCTCCCCCCTGTGAGGCTCCCTGGGGTCCCTCTGGCCTCTGTGCAGAGAAGCCCTTCACTGGTCTTCCTGGGATGTTGCTAGTCAGCCGAGGGGCCCGGGGCAGGGCGCCCTGAGGGTGGGCCGCCTGTGAGGAGATTGTCTGGGGGGAACACAGCTGACAGGCTCTGGGGCTTGATGGAGCAACCGCACGAGTCCCGGCAAGCCCCGGAGAGGCGAGCGCCGCTGCTCGAACACTCCCCTTCCCTCCGCAGGCCAGCACAGAGCCCATCGTGACTTCAGGGGGTTCGGAGGTGGTGCCCAGGGTGCTCCCCGGAGAGCCCCAGAACCTGTGTGCGTGCTCCCTGGGTCACCGTGCCAGGCGGGAGGGTCTTGGGCTGGGTGATCTCCAGAGCCTGTGGTGGACCAGGGGTCCCAGCCCACCCTGGGGGGGTGGCGGGGGGGCTCTTGAGCGCGAGCAGGGCTGTGGCAGGAGCCCCCTCCTCAGGTGGGGAGGCCGGGTGCCCTGCACAGCCCCCCCCCCCGTCCTGGGCCCCTCGGCGGCCTGGGGGCTCCCCTTGGTGTGGGGCCTGGCCGCATGTCCTGGTGAGCAAGTACCAGTGGCTCGAGGCCCAGAGAGGCCCCCACGTGCGTCCGCGTTCCGCGGGGCAGCACGGACCCCCGTCCCTGCGCCCCGGAGGCCCAGGCTGCCCGTGTGGGAGGATGGCCCCAAGCCGGGCCTTGCTGTCCCTGCAGCCGACGTGGACGCTTTCCACCTGCTCCTGGAGATGAAGCTGAAGAGGCGGCAAGAGCGGCCCAACCTGCCGCGCACGGTGACCGAGCTGGTGGCCGAGGACGGGAGCCGCGTGTACGTGGTGGGCACGGCCCACTTCAGCGACGACAGCAAGAAGGACGTGGCGAAGGTGAGGCCCGTGAGCCGCCACTGCTGCTGCGGCAGGACACGCAGACCCGGGCCGTCCCTCCCGCCGTAGTTACTTCCGGCACCGAGCCGTCTCCACGGCGGCTGAGTGGCGGTGGGGTCGACCTGGGGGTGGGCCTCCGGGTCCGGCGTGGCTCTGCCCGTGGGGCCCGCGGTGAGCTGGCATGTCCGTCGCAGACCATACGGGAGGTGCAGCCTGACGTGGTGGTGGTCGAGCTGTGCCAGTACCGCGTGTCCATGCTGAAGATGGACGAGCACACACTGCTGCGTGAGGCCAAGGAGATCAGCCTGGAGAAGCTGCAGCAGGCCGTCAGGCAGGTGCGCGTGCCTGCCCCGTGGGGACTCTGGTCCGGGGCCCTTCACCCTGGCCCGAGGGACAGTGAGGAGAGGCGGCTGAGGCCCCAGCCCCAAGGCAGGAGCTGGTCAGGGACCCTGGCAGGTCACCAGGGGCGGGGGCGGGGCCTCAGCGTGTCAGGTGGCCCAGAGCTGCGACCCCAGTGTGCCTCGCTCAGGGGCTCTGGACCCAGGACCCAAGTCCACTCACACTGACAGGTGCCCCAAGGGGGATGTGGGCAGAGGAGCTGGGGGTCTGGCCTGGAGGGGTGAGGGGGGAAAGGGGGCACCCGTGGGGCAGAGGCCAGGCAGCCGGTCTGAGACTGCACGGCCTGCGGTGGGCCTGCTCTGGGAAGGTCGTCTGAAGGGCCGGGAGGGGCCTGTGAGCGCGCACCGTGGCTGAGGCGCCCACCATGCGGCCCTGCTGGACGTCCGCTTGGCCCTCGCCCCTCCCGAGCACAGGGCGGGCCTCCTGCAGGGCCGCAGGCACCTCGTGTGCGGCTGCGCGCCGCTGAGCGGGCCTCTCCCTGCAGAACGGGGTCCTGTCGGGACTCATGCAGACGCTGCTGCTGAAGGTGTCCGCCCACATCACCGAGCAGCTGGGCATGGCCCCTGGCGGCGAGTTCAGGGAGGCTTTCAAGGAGGTGGGCCCGGGCCCGGCCGGGGGGCGGAGGGGGCTCGGCGCTTGGGAGCTATCCGGGGCCTGAGGCTCCCCTGCCAACACCCAGCCTCTGCCCAGGCCAGCAAGGTGCCTTTCTGCAAGTTCCACCTGGGCGACCGGCCTATCCCCGTCACCTTCAAGAGGGCCATCGCCGCCCTCTCTTTCTGGCAGAAGATCAAGCTGGCCTGGGGCCTGTGTTTCCTGTCGGACCCTATCAGGTAGGGCCCCTCGGCCTCCCGGCCCAGGAACGGTGACCAGTGGCCTGAGATACCCACAGAGCACTCGGTCCACACCTGGCCTGGCCCAGACCGCCACGCGGCACACTCCTCTCATTCTCGGGTGGAGCCTCCTCTCAAAGGGCCTCCCCAGCCCTTCCTCCTGCCAGGATCCCAGACAGAAGGTGCGAGGCCCCCGCCCTGGGTCAGCCATCCCCCGGGCTGGCGGCACGCCCTTCTCCCGCAGCAAGGATGACGTGGAGCGCTGCAAGCAGAAGGACCTACTGGAGCAGATGATGGCCGAGATGATCGGCGAGTTCCCCGACCTGCACCGCACCATCGTGTCTGAGCGGGACATCTATCTGACCTACATGCTGAGGCAGGCGGCCCGGCGCCTGGAGCTACCCCGTGCCTCTGACGGTGAGGACGGGCTGCGGGGTAGTCGCTGGGGACCCGCCGGGGCCAGTCGGGTGGGCGGTGCTGATGCGTCTCTCCCCACCGCAGCCGAGCCCAGGAAGTGCGTCCCCTCCGTGGTGGTGGGCGTCGTGGGCATGGGCCACGTCCCCGGCATCGAGAAGAACTGGACCACCGACCTCAACATCCAGGAGATAATGACGTGAGTGCCGCCTGCCCAGCCCTCCGTCCCGCCCCACCCCACCCCTCCCACGTGGAGCTGGGCTGGGGGCTGGGGGATCGTGCGTCCCCAGC
>NW_020172451.1:495217-505133 GCF_003031525.2 Neophocaena asiaeorientalis asiaeorientalis | reverse complement strand
CGTCCGTCTGCGGCAGAGTGTCCTGGCTGGCCGCGAAGGCCGCCTTCCTGGGCCTCCTGGGCTACGGCCTGTACTGGATGGGGCGCCGTGTCAGCAGCCTGGTCTTGTCACTGCCTGCCGCCCAGTACTGCCTGCAGAGGGCCTCCGAGGCCTGGCCGCACAAGTAGGAAGGACAGAGGGAGCCACCACGTCCGTCCAGGGGGCCGCCCGCGGCTGCTCCTGCGACACGGCCGAGGGGCACGGGGGGGGGGCCGGCCGCCTGAGGAGCTCCTGGGTGCCACCCCCCATGGGGGTCCGGCCTAGCCTCACCTGCCCTCTCCCAACCCGCCCAAATAAAGAATTATTTCACTGTCTGAGCTCGGGCTTCCCAGCAGCCCCCCTCCACTCCCTCCCTGCGGCCGCTGGGAAGTTCACCGGCCCGGGATGAGCTGGCGGGGGAGGGGTGAGGCGCGGTGGGCCGCAGCCGGCCAGCCCCTACCTCACTGTGCCTTCTCTCCGCGTCGCAGGGGGCGCCTCGCGGGGGTGCCGGGCCAGCACCCCGGGGAAGGGCAGCTTGGCCCGTGCAGCCCTTCGCGTGGCTCCTTGGCGCCCCCTGAGGGGGCGGCGGCCCCGGGTGAGCGCCAGCAATGGCTGTGCCTACAGAGGTTGTGCATTTCTGGCTTTTAAAAGTGTCTGAAACTTTTCTACTCAGGTATTTTTAACTTAAAACAAACCGAAGCAAATGTCAGGAAATACTAGCCTTAAATCTGGTTGGGACAAAGAGAACACCTTTCTCTTGGAGTCTCGGTCCCAGGAAGACAGGGGTGTGGCGAGGGTCAGTTTCGGCCACGGGCAGCCAGGCTGCCCGTCCAGCTGCCCCCGTGGTCTACCTCCAGCCGTGGGGGCTGCAGGGCCGCCGCCCTCTCGGGGTGGAGCCTGCCTGGCCTGCAGGTGGTTGAACCTGCTTCCTGTGCAGCTAGTGGTGGGACCTGGGGGTCACCCCGACCCTCAGTGGATGGCTGGCAGCTATCCACCAGGGCCTGCCAGTTTGCACAGGAACCGCCTTGGGTGCAGCTGGGCCCAAGGTCGAGCTGGCCCCATACAGCACTTGACCCCGGTCATCACCTGTTTGCGTCGTGTCCTGGTCACCTGTTTTCGACGTAGCACCTGTGCATCCCGCCAGGGGCCTAGGGCCACGTTTGGTTGTGTCCGTGTTGACTCAGTGCCTAAATCAGGTGAAAGCCATGGCCACAATCTGGCCCGAGGAGCCTTGGGCTGGGCCATGTCCTTGTCATTCACACGCTCGTGTACACGTCCCTTAGAGACTGAAATAAAATCTAATTTTGGAAGCCGGCTTTGTGAAATGTGCGGGGATGGGACTCAAGTGACAGGGAGGGTGGGGAAGGGCATCAGGATGCTGGTGGCACCCACCCATCCCTTGTGGACCCCTGCCCTCCCTTCTAGTCCGCACCCTGGGGCTCCCCTCCCTGCCCAGCCCCCCACCCTGGCATGCCGGAGGGGAGGAGGTGGGAGCGAGCCCAGCAGCTTGAACAAAACTCAGTGGGGACCGGCGGCTCACATCTGCCCAGAAAGGCGACAGTGGGCATGGAGAGGCGTGTGGGCCGCCCCGGGGGCACGGCAGGAGGCCGGCGGGGTGGCGCTTCTCCACGGTGTTTGCCCCCCAGGAAGCATGGCCGCCTGCCCTGCGCTGAGTCTCGGGACTCTTCTGTGCCTCTGCCGTGGGCCAGCTCTGAGGCACATTTTCAAAGGCTGGTAGGAGTGGGTGGCGGGCCCATGGTGGGCCAGGGGCTCCAGGGGCTACTGAGCTTCCCTCTGCCCGGGGTCTTCTCTCCACAGGTCCAGGCGGTCCTGCTGGGACCCCAGGGTCTGGCCGGGTGTGGGGGAGTGGAAGGGGCCCAGTGCGTAATGGCTGGGTGGCCTCGGAGCTGTCACCCACAGGTGACTCCCCGTGAGGACCCACCTGGGTAGCTGCCCTAAACAGCCTGGGGGAGGGGCAGGCAAGGACCAGGCCCCCTCCAGGCTGGTGTTAGCGGGGGCCAGCTGGGCCGAGCGAGGGAGGCGGGGAAGCCAAGGCAGACCCTCCTAGGGCAGCAGGTGAAGGCCATGTTGGACCCACAGGGAGAGGTGGGTCCAGGGGCGGCGGGAGGAATCGAGGGTCTGACGGAGGGCTGGGGGCCGGCAAGTGCTAGGAGCCTGAAGGCCAGCCGCTTCCAGAAGGAAAGAGGCCTGAGGCAGGTGTGGCCCAAGGTGAGAGGACAGTGGCTGCGCGTCTGCCAGGACCAAGGTTGTAAGTCACCTGCTGGACCGTCCACGGGCCCTTCTCGGGTTCTGGGTCTGGTCACCCGGAGAACTCTGACCCCTCCTGGCCCAAGTCTTCCCCAGGGAGGGGCTGCTCTCAGATCTGGGTGGAGAACCAGAGGGCCCCAGAGGTGTGTACGCCAGCCAGCCAGAGGAGCCAGTGCCCCGTCCAGGAGAGCAGCCTGCAGTTCGTGTATCACTTTGGCAAAAACAGATGTTACCGTGGGCTGTTGGGAGGGAAGGGCCGGGCCAGGCCAGAGGCCATCCTCAGACACCTGCACCTGGAACAGAGATGCTCTCTGGGCGCTGGCTACAGTCAGGAAAGGAGAGGAGAAGCCTACTTCCAAGGGAACAAAGATGCCCAGGATACAAGTTAAGTATAAAATAGCATCCGTTAAATTGAAGCCTGAGGCCTGAGGCCTGGGGAGTTACTGTGAATCCCCTACCCTATTTCTGAGAACGTTAATGTATTCCAACGCAAGCTTGTATTACACTGACAAGCAGAAAGACAGCAAGGTTTCATTTCTCAAACAAAGAGTGCTTAGGGGAGAGCGGACATCCCTCCCGCCTGGACCGTGGAGGGGCAGGCCCCTCCGACCCAGCCAGGCCCAGCCAGCACGGGAGGCGCGGACGTCCTCGCCCCACCCCAGGTTCTGTGACAAGCGTGCAGACAGTGGTTGGACGGTGATTCAGAGTTGAGACGGGCGGGGAGAGGCTGCTGGAATTTGAGAGGTGCCGGCAGGAGTACAAAGAGGGCTTTGGAGACTGGGGAGGTAGGAAGGCCGTGCAGCCAGGGCCCCGGGGCCTTGTTGAGCCTGAGCCTGGGTGACCGCTGGCCGGGGCTGGAACACATCTTGGGCCTGACCTCCCAGCCCGGCCTGCACAGCGAGCTGATGGTGGATCTGCGGGACGTGGGCAACCACTCGCTGCGGGTCCGCTATGCCAGCTTCCGCGTGGACCAGGGAGACCGGTTTTATTGGCTCTGCCTCTCAGCCTGTACTCAGGGCCGCAGGTGAGTGCCTGGGAGGGCTGGGGGCTTTCGTACCACCCCCCCGCCCACAAGCATGATGGTGTGCTGACGTGCTTCCCGGGCTAGGGGCTGGGGAGGAGGTTGGGACCCCAGAGTCCCCAACTTCTCAGCCTACTTCTGCCAGCCTCCGCTCTCCGGGAAAGGATGTTCCTCCCGGACCACCTGCCGGGGGGCCCAGATGGCCAGGATCCAGGACGGGGGTGCAGCTGAAGGGCTGCAGTGCCACGGCCCACACCGTACAGGGTACACGTTCCAGGGCTCCGGAGGTGTCCACAACCGGGAGGGCCGTGGCTTCAGCACGCTGCACCACACGCCCCATGGCTGAACGCCCTGCGCCGGTGGCCCACACCTCTGCCAGCTGCAGCCGCGAGCCCTCACGCGCCAGCTGGTGGTACAGCGATGGTGACCAGACCAACCTCAACACACCGAGGCCGGAGCGCACCGGGGCCGACTCAGGCACGCGCTGGACGACCGTGGACCGGCCCTGCGCTCTAGCGGGCTGCGCACTCGCACTGCCACCCCCAGGGCCTAGGCCAGCCTGGCTGTCGGCTGAGTCTTCTTTGCAGGGAGGGGCCAGGAAGGGGCCAAGCTCAGCTCCCACGCATCAGGGCCACGTGGACCCTGCGCTCCAGCGGCACCTGCAGGTACCGGATGGGCCTAGGGAGGTCCACGAGGCCACGCAGCCCAAGAGTGAGGCAGAGGCAAGGTTGCCAGGGCTGGGAGGGCCACTGACCCTCCCACACTGACCTGCTGAACCACTGGAACCCACCAGATGTTCCCTCTGCTGTGAGCTCAGGCAGGGCAGGCAGTAGGGCACAGAGTCCGGCACTCACAGGCCCTCAAACACCCAGTCCCACCAGATTCCAGAGTAGGGGTAGGACAGTGGGGTGAGGTGGCCAGGAGATGGGGCAGGAGGGCCTGGGCCTGGGGAAGAGGGGAGTCTCAGGTCAGGTCTCCCAGGTAGCTAGGAAGGAGGCTGGGAACAGGGGACTCTGCCAGCAGGCCACGTGGGGAAGACCCCAGGTGGGTCCAGGTGGAAGGGAAGCCGTCAGGCTGCAGGAGGGGGCTCCAGGATGCCAAGCACGAACGAGGCCCTCACCACGTTGTCCCCGTTGTCCGTGGGACCCCCCACCCCACACAGAAGGCAGTGTCATTGCTCACGTCAGGGAAGAGGACCCCGAGCTGGAGGTGGGTGAGGGCTTCGCCGAGGTCACAGAACCGGCAGGGGCGGAGCTGGTTCACACAAGGTCTGGGGCACCATGCTGGGGCCCCAGGGGGAGGTTCCGAGGCGTCTCCCTGAAGTTGGTGTGGAATTGGGGCAGCGGGAACAGAACAGCCCCAGCCACGGGTGAGCTCGCGAGTTTGTCCGCGGTCTCGGGTGTGACTCTGGGTCCAGGTGGGCAGGGGCTTGGGAACCCCTGCAAGGACCACCGGTGCCACGCAGGCATCAGCGGGGTCCCCTGGGGGGCCCTCCACAAGGCTCTTCTGAACGGAACCCCTGAGTCATTCTGCAACACTGACCCCAGCTCCTCACCTGGGGGCAGGCCCTTCAAGGCCAGGCTTGCCCTCCCCACCCTGCGCCCACCCTAGGCCTCCTGGGCATCTATGGGGGGTTTCTCTGGACCAGGCTCTGTTCTGGGGAAACTGGTGCCCAGATCACCAAGGTTCCCACCTTTCCAGAGCGTGGGTGAGAAGAAAGACACACAGGAAACAGGAAAATAAGGGAATGAGCTAATTTCAGAGAGAAGCGCAAGGAAAAACACAGGAGGCAGGCAGGAGAGGTGGGCCTGGGATCCAGCCCGCGTGTGAGGAACCCTGCTTGGAGCAGGGAAAGAGAAGGAGCAAAGGCCCTGCACGAGGGAGTCGCCTGGCCCCAGGCTGGCAGGCTCTCAGCTTTGGCTTCGCCCTGGGGCTCTTCCTGGCCCAAAAATGTCCCCCAACTTTCGGACAGATCTGGACAAAGGTCCTCTTTCCCTCCTGCCCTGTGCGCAGTGGGCAAAGGACAATCCAGGGCCAAACCTCAGCAAAGCGTGGGGCCGGGTCTGACCTTGGCTTCACCGCGGAGTTGGGAGGCACCCCATGGGGACGTCACTCGTCACGGCCACCGGCCCGGAGAGCTCAGCCCGGACTGGCCGGTGCCTCTGGGACGGACCTCCAGGGACCTGCCGTTGTGGCACAGGGCAGTCATTCCGGACGGCCCAGTCTCCGCCGCGCGCTCCAGCCATCAGCCGCAGACCCGCGGACCGGGACCCGGACGGGCCGGGACCTCGCAGTCCCCGAGACGAGACCTGGAGCAGAAGCAGATAGATGGCGTGACCAATCAGAGCCAGGCTTTCGCGGGTGCCGCCCCCGGCAATTGGGCGGCGGGGCGTGGGGCGGGCCTTCCGGTCGGGGCACAGGGGCTTCCGCCGCCGCGGTGCGAGGCTGGGGAGGCCGAGGCCGCGCTCTTTTTCAGCGGCAACGCGCTGCTGCCGGGCACCGAGCCCGCCGCGCACTGCTATTGCGGCCACCAGTTCGGCCAGTTCGCCGGGCAGCTGGGCGACGGCGCCGCCATGTACCTGGGCGAGGTGTGCACTGCGGCCGGCGAGCGCTGGGAGCTGCAGCTCAAGGGCGCCGGCCCCACGCCCTTCTCCAGGTGTGTTTGCGTCCGTACCCGCGTAGCTGTCCTCCCCGGTGGGGCGGTTGGGGGGGGGGAGATTAACAACGGAAAAGTGTGACGTGGGGACGTAGAACGTGGTGGGTAGCAGCGCCCGACCCAAAGGCCCTGAGGCCAGGACAGGAGGCGAGGGAGGAGGTTCTGTGGCTCGTGGCCGCCTCGGAGCGCCCGTCTGCCTGGAAGGGGGGGAGGGGAGGGTCCTGCCGCCCCTCAGGTCAGGCTGAGCGTCTGATCACACAGCGCTGGCAGCTGCCCCTGCTCTGTTCTCGTAAACTATCCAGAGAGTTCGGAGTCAGTTCTACGTGCAGCACGTTCGTGTTTACCGCGTGCCCAGCCCTGCTGCCTGCCCGGCGCACTCGGCTTCCGGCTTCCTCTGAATGCTGAGCGGGCAGCTTCGCTCCCACACCCCTTAGCACTGCAGGTGCCTGCTGTGCAGACGGTGCCCTGGACCGGGACAGATCCTCGGCCCAGTAGACCTTCTCCCAGGCCCGGGCTTCCAAGCACTTGGGGGCCAGCCGTGTTCTGACCCCGCAGTGAGGTGGGCCCAGGGGCTCATGGGCCAGGGCCGGGGTCCAGAGGCCCACAGCCTGAGCCAGCAGCTGTCACGCCTCTCCTGTACACACAGTGCTGATAGTCTCTGCTCCTTTTCACTAAAAAAGGTCACATATTTAGCCCATATTTGTTAAATGCTTATTGAATGGCTGAAAGAATCACACCTAACTTGGCGTTTTATGTTCCAAGAAATCCCGAGGGTGTGTCTCTGGTCTGGCCCCTCCCCTCCCTTCAGGGACCGAATCGAACCGAACCGGGCCCCCACCTCTAGCAGCGCCACCTCAGATCCTCAGGATAGCTGGTCCTTCCTCATCCCCCAGTCTTCAAACCTTGGTGTCTCTGAAATGTCCTGAGTGAAGCCTGGCACCTGCCCCACCCTCCTGGAGCAACCTGCTCAGAGCTGTCTGCACTCGTGGCCAGCAGAAGCATTTCTGCTCCTTGGGGTCCCGGGTAAATGTTTATCGCCCTGGGGCCTTCACATTGTACGAGCATCTTTCAGCTTTATGTGTTCATTTTAATCATTTGTTTTTGCCATTTATAAAAAACATTTTTGTGAGAGTCTAATCTGCTGTTGGAAGTTGCTTTTAATATTTGAAGACTTGAGTTGTAAGTCCTGAGGTCCTGTTTCCAGACCTGAGGTCCTTTAAAAGAAGGAGGCTGTTTGACCCTTACCAGATGTGCACCCACCCACCACCCCCAGCATTTCCTGGGGTCCCCAGCCTCAACAAGGCTTGAGGCTAACATCTGAAGTGGTGTGAGTGGCTTGAGGCCAGCAGCTGCTCGAGTCCCCCCGGCGTGGGTTTTGGGGGGTGCGCAGGTGGCTTCTTCTGCCTCCCATGGGAGTTGGGATTTTGGGACGGCCTCTTCTGCCAGGTGCAGAAGAGCTTGTCCTCAGCTGGGTCCACCCCAGCACTTTGGCTGGGAACAGACATGGGCGCCCAGGAGAAGGGACCGTTGTCACGTGTCCATGCGGCTCTCTGGGGGCAGGGCCACCCTGAGGCCCTGCACCCTTGCTGTGTAATCATTATTCAGTTCTGCTTTCTGCTCTGGGCACTTTGCCCCAGGCAAGGAGATATGCAGCTTGTTTTCTGGATCATTTTTACCAGATCCACAATTAGCTTGGACTGTACTGGCTTCCTGCTAAACAGGCTGGGGGGCGGGGGGGAGCGGGTGTGGAGTGACATTTGAGGACGGATTACAGACTAGAAGGGGGTGAGTGGAGTGCAGCTGTGGACCGAGGGTCTCGTCAGCCACAGGCAGGCACAGTCACCCTGCAGACAGCCCCGGGGTGACCGTCAGGCCGGGTTTCTAGAGGTGTCACTCACACCCAGGCTCCCAGGTGAGGGCAAGGCAGGAGGCCTGCAGAGATCTCCACTGACCCCCGGCCTAGGCCCCAGCACCCCAGACTCACGCTGGCCCGGCTCTGGCCTCTTCCCGGCAGAGGACGTGGGCAGGCGTGCACCCTGGGCACCTTCACTCAGCCTCGGTGTCCTTCTGCAGGTGAGACGGAAGTGAGCCCAGTGTCTTCCCACCAGTTTTTGTTCTTTCCTAGAGAATTTTCCAAACTGTTTCAGGTGCCTTCCTGCCTGGGAGAGTGCTGGCACACTGCCATGCCCTGGGCCAGGCCAGGAAGCCAGGCCCGACCCTGAAGGGCAGAGATCCAAGCTCACTTTGTTGTTGTGTTTGTTTTCTGGGTGGGGGTCTTGGAGGTCGAAGTGTCCAGAGCCCTTCATCTTACAAGGAGGGGCTGAGGACGTGGCTCATGCAGGCCAGCTGTTCTCGTGTGCTGCTACCACTTTCCTTCTTTAATTTTAAAAAGTAATAAGAGTTTCCAGTCCAGCATGTAAGAAACTTTGGAAATCATCACTCCACTCTAACAAGTAAAAAGCTGAACAAACTGAAAAATCAACAAGTCTTAGATCTGCAGGAAAAGTGAGGTCAGAGGGCAGATTGCTGCCCCACCCCGCAAACTGGAGAGACTGACAGGCGAATACAAAGAATTACGAGTTACCAGGGTGGAAGTCTGCACAGATCCTTGCCCTGTAATTGGTGAATTGCTGGAGGCTCAGTGTGTACGAGTCAGTTGAAGATTTCGGGGCCCAGTCGTAAGCGAGCCCCACACTCTGGTGAGTTTTACCTCCTGGAGCTCTCCTGTCTTCTCACAGTGAATATTGGTGGAAAATCCCTTTGTGCTTCTGGCAGGAGGGGGGAAAAGGAGGTCTATGGAATACACCAGAGCACTCTGTTCTGAACAAGGCTGCCCTTGGTGGAAGCTAATTAACCAGAGCCTGACCTGCTGGGGTGTTATCAGAGCCCCTCGGACCTGGGGAAGGGAAATGACCAGCTCCAGCGCCCTCTGGCAGAGAGGAGACTGAAAAGCACATATGGAAGCTCTCAGTCCAGAGGCACAGGGTCCCTGAGAGTCTGAGGCCTCCACCTGACACCTGTAGCCCGCCTCTACATCGCTGAAGGCCTGCTTACAGTAGCTCCTTTTACCCCATACATCATGCCTGGCTATCGAGAAAAAAGTACAAACATACTAAAAGGCAGAAAACACAGCTGGAAGAGACAGGGCCAGCATCAGAAGTAGCCTCAGACATGGCAGAGATGCTGGAATGGTCAGACCAGCACTCCAGTTGTGTGTGATTAACACACTCGGGGCTCTAAAGGATAAACCAGGCAGCATTCAAGAATAGATGGGCAGGGGCTCCCCTGGTGGCACAATGGTTGAGAATCTGCCTGCCAGTGCAGGGGACACGGGTTCGAGCCCTGGTCCGGGAAGACCCCACATGCCACGGAGCAACTGGGCCCGTGAGCCACAACTACTGAGCCTGCGCGTCTGGAGCCTGTGCTCCGCAACAAGAGAGGCCGCGACAGTGAGAGGCCCGCGCACCACGATGAAGAGTGTACCCCACTCGCCGCAACTAGAGAACGCCCTCGCACAGAAACGAAGACCCAACACGACCAAAAATAAATAAATAAAAATTTAAAGTGACGTGTCATTAAAAAAAAAAAAAAGAATAGATGGGCAGGGGGCTTCCCTGGTGGTGCAGTGGTTAAGAATCTGCCTGCCAATGCAGGGGACATGGGTTCATGCCCCAGTCCGGGAAGATCCCACATGCCGCAGAGCGGCTGGGCCCATGAGCCGTGGCCACTGAGCCTGTGCGTCCGGAGCCTGTGCTCCGCAAAGGGAGAGGCCACAACGGTGAGAGGCCCGCGTACCGGAAAAAAAAAAAAGAAAAGAAAAGATGGGGAGGACTTCCGTGGTGGTGCAGTGGTTAAGAATCCGCCTGCCAATGCAGGGGACATGGGTTCGAGCCCTGGTCCGGGAAGATCCCACGTGCCGCAGAGCATCTAAGCCAGTGCACCACAACTACTGA
>NW_020172451.1:478688-495155 GCF_003031525.2 Neophocaena asiaeorientalis asiaeorientalis | reverse complement strand
GAGAAAAAAAAAAAAAAAAAAAAAAAAGAGGGGGGGGGGCCTTCCGGGGTGGTGCAGTGGTAAAGAACCCCCCTGCCAATGCAGGGGACATGGGTTCGAGCCCTGGTCCGGGAAGATCCCACGTGCCGCAGAGCATCTAAGCCAGTGCACCACAACTACTGAACCTGTGCTCTAGAGCCCGCGAGCCACAACTACTGAGCCTGCTTGCCAGAACTACTGAGCCCATGCGCCTAAAGCCCGTGCTCTGCAACAAGAGAAGCCACTGCAATGAGAAGCCTGTGCACAGCAACGAAGACCCAATGCAGCCAAAAATAATTTATTTATTTTAAAAATTAAAATAAATAAAATGAGACTAGAGGAATTCCCTGGTGGTCCACTGGTTAAGACTCAGGCCTTCACTGACAAGGGTCTGGATTTGGTCCCTGGTCGGGGTACTAAGGTCCCTCAAGCCGCTCAGCATGGCCAAAAATAAATAAATAAAACTTTTTAAAAAAAAAGAATAGATGGGCAGGCAGAGCAACTAAGCCCATGCGCCACAGCTACTGAGCCCATGCTCTAGAGCCTGCAAGCCACAACTACTGAGCCCACGTGCCACAACTAATGAAGCCCTCACGCCTAGAGCCTGTGCTCCACAACAAGAGAAGCCACCGCAGTGAGAAGCCCATGCACCTCAACAAAGCCCACACGAAGCAGCGAAGACCCAACACAGCCAAAAATTAAATAAATAAATAAATAAAACAGAAGAAGAATAGATGGGCAGTGTAAGCAGAGATGGAAATTCTGAAAAAGATGAAAAGGAAATGCTAGAGATTTCTAGCAAAAACACTGTAACCAAAGTGAAGAATGCCTCTGATGGACATGTTGCTAGACTGGACACAGATGAGGAAAGAATCTCTGAGCTTGAAGATATCTCATGAGAAACCTCCAAAGATAAAAAGCAAAAAAAGTTTAAAAAAATAAAGTGAAAAAATCCAAACACTCACCAGGAATTGTCGGACAAATGCAAAAGAAGTAACACATGTGTAATAGGAATACCAGGAGAGAAAGAGAGAAAGAAACAGAAGAAATATTTGAAGAAATGACTGAGAAATTCCCCAAATTAATGTTAGACACCAAACAGATCCAAGAAGCTCAGAGCACACCGAGCGGGATGAATGCCTCCCCCACCCCCACCAAAAGACAAAAACAAACTATACCTAGGCTCATAATTTTCAAATTACAGAGAGGCAGAAATAAAGAAAAAAAGTGAAGGAAGCTAGAGGAAGGAAACACTTCACCTACAGAGGAGCAAAGATAAGAATTACATCTGACTTCTCAGAAGCCAGGGAAGCAAGAGGAAAGTGGACTGAAGTATCTAAAGTGATGAGGAAAAAAAACCACCCACCTGGAATCCCGTACCCTGTGAGATTATCCTTCAAAAGTGAAGGAGAAATAAAGACTTCCTCAGACAAACAAAAATTGAGGGAAATTGTTAGCAGCTGACCTGTCTTGCCAGAAATGTTAAAAGATGTTCTTTATAGGGAATGAAAACGATGTAGGTCAGAAACTTGAATCCTCATAAACGAAGAGCATAAGAGAAAGAAGTGAAAGTACAATAAAAAACCTTTACTTTTCCTCATCTTAATTGATATAACAGGTAATAGCTTGTTTAAAATAATAGTAACGAGGCATTTATGTATAAATGAAATTAATGACACCAGTCAAATAAGGGATGGGAGAGAGGGATTAAGATTATTTTGTTATTATAAGGTACTCATACTACCCACGGAGCAGGATAGTGTTACCTGAAAGTAGACTTGGATTAGTTGTAACTGGTATATTACAAACTCTAGGGCAACCTTTTAAAAAAATTATTATTTTTTTTATTTATTTATTTATTTATTTAATTTTTGGATGCGTTGGGTCTTCGTTGCTGCGCACGGGCTTTCTCTAGTTGCGGCGAGCAGGGTCTGCTCTTCGTTGGGGTGCGCGGGCTTCTCATCACAGTGGCTTCTCTTGTTGCGGAGCATGGGCTCCCGGCACACGGGCTTCAGTAGCTGTGGCACGCGGGCTCAGTAGTTGTGGCTCACGGGCTCTAGAGCGCAGGCTCAGTAGTTGTGGCGCGTGGGCTTAGTTCCTCTGCAGCATGTGGGATCTTCCCAGACCAGGGCTCGAACCCGTGTCCCCTGCATTGGCAGGTGGATTCTTTACCACTGTGCCACCAGGGAAGTCCTAGGGCAACCATTTTTTAAAGAGTAAAACAAAAAAAAGTATAACTGATACGCTAGGCGAGAACTGATGAGAAAAGAAAAAGTGGAATCACAAAATGCTCAGTTAAAACCACAAAACGCAGAAAAAGAGTGAAAGAGAAAACAAAGAGAAAGGCCAATAAATTAAAAAACAAGACCAAACTCTATGTTGTCCATAAGAAATCCACTTTAAATATGAAGACACATGTAGATTAAAAGTAAATGGATGGGGGATTTCCCTGGTGGCCTAGTGGTTAGGATTCAGTGCTTTCACTGTGGAGGCCCGGGTTCAGTCCCTGGTTGGGGAACCATCCCACGTACTGCCAAAATACAAAAAAACAGGAAATGGATGGAGGGAAGCACACCATGCTAACACCAGTCAGCAGGAGTGGGCTTGAGGGTAAGGAAAGTCCTTAGGGGCAAAGAGGCGTGTGACAAACTCATGAAGGGGTCAGGCAGGCAGAACAGCCCTTACTTGTATATGTGCCAGAGTACCATGAGGCAGAAACTGGCAGAACTGCAAAGGGGCACAGATGAATCCACTGTCATTGTTGGAGACTCAACACCCAGATATCAGAAATGGACAGAGCAGGGGCTTCCCTGGTGGCGCAGTGCTTGAGGGTCCACCTGCCGATGCAGGGGACGTGGGTTCGTGCCCCGGTCCGGGAAGATCCCACATGCCGCGGAGCGGCTGGGCCCGTGAGCCATGGCCGCTGGGCCTGCGCGTCCGGAGCCTGTGCCCCGCAACAGGAGAGGCCACAACAGTGAGAGGCCCGCGTACCGCAAAAAAAAAAAAGAAAAGAAAAGAAATGGACAGAGCCAGCAGGCAGAAAATTGGTAAGGCCATCTTTGAACTCAGTTAACACCATCAGTCAACTGGATATAAAGAACATCCATAGCCTATTTCATCTAACAACAATGGGATACAAATTCTTCTCAGGCCCACATGGAACATTTATCCAGAGAGACCACATTCTAGGCCATAAAACACACCTTAACAAATTTTTTAAAATAAAAATCATACAGTGTCTGTTCTCAGGCCACAATGGAATCAAACTAGAAATCAATAACATAACTGAAAATCCCAAAATGCTTGGAGATTCTGCAACATACTTCTAAATAACACATGGTCAAAGACAAAATCTCGAGAAACTTTTAAGTATTTTGAACTAAATGAAACTGAAAACACCAAATGTATGGGGTACGGTGAAAGCAGTGCTTTGAGGGAAGTTTATAGCAGTGAGTGCATATATTAGTAAAGAAGAGAGATCTAAAACCAATCATTTAAGCTTCCACATTAGGGAACTACAAAAAGAAGAGCAAATCAAATCCAGAGTAAGCAAAAGAAAAGAAATAATAAGAATTAGAGCAGGAGTCAGTGAAATTGAAATAGGAAATCAGTGAAACCAAAAGCTTGTTCTTTGAAAAGATCAATAAAATCAGTAAAGCTCTAGCCAGGCTAACTAAGAAAGAAAGTGAGGACACAAATACTAATACCAGAAATTAAAGAGGGGACATCATGCAGATCAAAAGGGTAATAAAATTACTCTGAACAATTCTGTGCTCACAGATTTGACAGCCTAGGTGAAATGGACCAATTCCTTGAAAGACACAATTTGCCAAAACTCACAAGAAAAAAATAAGGCAATCTGAGTAGGCCTATGTATATTAAAGAGATTGAGTCAACAATTAATAATCTTCCAAAACAGAGAGCACCAGGCCCAGATGGACTCACCAGTGAATTCTACCAAACATTTAAGGATGAAATTATTCCACTCTTTTTCACAGAATGGAAGCAGAGGAAATACTTCCTAACTCATTCTATGAGGCCAGCATTACCCTAATACCAGATCCAGACAAAGACAATACAAGAAGAGAAAACTACACACCAAAACCCCTCGTGAACATAGATAAAGAAATCTTCAACAAAATATTAGCAAATCAAATCCAACAATGTTTGAAAAGAATTATACATCACCACCAAATGGGATTTACTCCAGGTATGCAGGTCTGGTTCAGTATTCAAAAATTAATTAATGTGGTCCATCAGATCAACAGGCTGAAGAAGAAGACTCACATCATCACTTCAGTTGGAGCAGAAAAGGCATTTGACAAAACCCAAGACCTGTCATGGTAAAAACTCAGTAAATTAGCAACAGAGGGGAATGTCCTCAACTTGACAGAGGATCTACAGGAAACCTATAGCTAAATCTACTTAATCATGAGAACCTCAAAGCCTTCCCACTAAGATTAGAAATAAGACAAAGATGTTCCCTCTTTCCATTGCTTTTCAACATCCCTGGAGGTCCTATAGCTAATGTAACAAGACAAGAAAAGCGAAGGCATACAGATCGAGATGGAAGAAATAAAAATTGTTTTTGTTTGCAGCTGAACATCTATGTAGAAAATCTCAAAGAACTGACCAAAAAATGAGCTCATAAGCAGTTATAGCAAGCTTGCAGGATACAGTTACTACATAGGTCAATCACTTTAGTATATCCCAGCAGTGAACAAGTGGAATTTGAAATTAAAAACAATACTGTTTACATTAGCAATCCTAAAAATTAGATTCACACCTAAGTGTGCGTTCACACTTAGGTGTGAATCTAACAAAATATAAGACGTCTACTAGGAAAACTACAAAACTGATAAAAGATCTCAAAGAAGAACTAAATCAATGTAAAGATATTCCACATTCATGGATAGGAAGACTCAGTATCGTCAAGATATTGGTTCTTCCCAACTCAAGCTATAGATTCGATGCAATCCCAATCAAAGTCGCGGCAAGTTATTTTGTAGATATTGACACACTGATTCTAAAATTTATATCGAGAGGCAAAAGACCCAGTATAGCCCTCAGAATACTGGGGGAGAAGAACAAAGTCAGAGGACTGACACTACCGCACTTCAAGACTTAGCATAAAGCTTCGGCAATCAAGAGAGTGTGGTTTTGCAACTACCGAAGCCCGCGTGCCTAGAGCCCGTGCTCTGCAACGAGACGCCACCACAATGAGATGCCTGTGCACGACATCCAAGAGTAGCCCCCGCTCGCCACAACTAGAGAGAAAGCCCACGCGAAACAACGAAGACCCAACGCAGCCAAAAGTAAATAAATAAAATAATCTTTTTTAAAAAAGAGAGTGGTTTTGGCCAAAGAATAGATAGGTCAATGGGACAGAACAGAGAGCCCAGAAATAGACCTGCATAGATGTGGATCTTTGACAAAGAAGCAAAGGCAATCCAATGGAGCAATGATAGTATTTTCAACAGATTGTACCGGAACAACTGGATATCAACATACCAAAAAAAAAAAAAAATCTAGACACAGACCTGACACCCTTCACAAAAATTAACTCAAAACGGATCACAGGGCTTCCCTGGTGGCGCAGTGGTTGAGGGTCTGCCTGCCGATGCAGGGGACGCAGGTTCGTGCCCCGGTCCGGGAGGATCCCACGTGCCGCCGAGCGGCTGGGCCCGTGAGCCATGGCCGCTGAGCCTGCATGTCCGGAGCCTGTGCTCTGCAATGGGAGAGGCCACAACAGTGAGTGGCCTGTGTACCGCAAAAAAACAAACAAACAAACAAAAAAATGGATCACAGACCTAAACAAAATGCAAAAATGTAAAACTCCTAGAAGATAAAATAGAAAATCTGGATGACCTTGGGTATAGAAATGACTTTTTAGGTACCATACCAAAGACAGGATCCATGAAGAAATAATTGATAGGCTGGACTTTATTAAAGTTAAAACTGCGGTGAGGGACAATGTCAGGAGAAATGAGAAGACAAGCCACAGACTGGGGGAAAATCTCTGCAAAAGACGCATCTGATAAAGGACTGTTATCCAAAATACACAAAGAACTCTTAAAACTCAACAATAAGAAAACAAACTGATTTTAAAATGGAGGAAAGACCTTGCCAGACACCTTCCCAAAGAAGATACAGAGATGACATATAAGCACTTTAAAAGATGTTTCACATCATGTGTCATCAGGAAAATGCAAATTAACAAGGAGACGCCATCACACACCTAGGAGGTTGGCCAAATTCCCAAACACTGACAACGCAACGTGCCGGCGAGGATGTAGAGCAACAGGAGCTCCCGTTCACGGCTGCTGGGCCTGCAGGACGGTGCGGCCGCTTGGGAAGACAGTGTGGTGGTTTCTTACCAAACTAAATACACTCTCACCACATGATCCAAGAATCACGCTCCTCAGCGTTTACCCAAAGCAGCTGAAAACACGTCCACACGAAAATCCTGTATGTGGATGTTCACAGCAGCTTTATTCGTAATTGCCAAAAATGGAAGCTGCCAAGGTGTCCTTCAAGGTGAATAGATAAACAAACCCTGGCCCATCCAGACAATGGGATATTATTCAGCAAAAGAATAGGAAGAAAGAAAGAAAAAAGAAATGAGGCATCAAGCCATGAAAAGACGTGGAAGAAACTTAGATGCGTATCAGTAAGTGAAGGAAGTGAATCTGAAAGGTCACACAGTATGATTCCAACTCTGTGACATTCTGGAAAAGGCAAAACTATGGAGACAATAAAAGACCAGGGGTTGGGAGGGGAGAGATGACCAGGTAGAGCACAGAGGGTTTTTCGTGCCGTGAAACTGTTCTGTATGACACTGTAATGGTGGATCTCTGTCAGACCCACAGAGTGGACAACACTGAAAGTGAACCCTGGTGTAAACAGTGGACGCTGGACGCTGGGCGATGATGACGTGTCGGTGTAGCTCCATCAGGTGTGACAAATGACTCCCCTTGGTGGGGATGTTGATATTGGGGGAGGGGTACATGAGAAGTCTCTGGCTTCTGATCAGTTTTGCTGCGAACCTAAAACTGCCTAGGAAAAGAAAGTCTATTTAAAATAATAGTAATAATGAAGGTTTAGCATAAGAAGAAAACACCCACATGATTCAGAGCTGCCTGAGGGAGACTGGGGTCCTCCCCGCCACTGCAGGTGACGCTCTGTGTCTGTGCTGTTGTAAAAGGATGTTCACAACGTAAATTCATAAAAACAGAATTGTGGATTTGCGAGCGTGTGTGTGACCCTGGGAGTGGCCTTCCCTGACTTCTCTGTAGACCTGGCCTCCTGCCGCGGGCCAGGCACCCTGCGCTGTGGTTCCAGACCTGGAGGAGGTCAGGGGCTTAGCACCTGGGATCGTCCAAAGCAGACTCTCTTTACAGTGATGTCAGAGCTGCTCGTGGGTTGTTTTTATTTTACTTTATTTATTTAATTTTTTTGTGGTACGCGGGCCTCCCGCTGTTGTGGCCTCTCCCGTTGCGGAGCACAGGCTCTGGACGCGCAGGCTCAGCGGCCATGGCTCCCGGGCCCAGCCGCTCTGATCCTCCCGGACCGGGGCACGAACCCGTGTCCCCTGCATCGGCAGGCGGACTCTCAACCACTGCGCCGCCAGGGAAGCCCATGGGTTGATTTTAAAAAGCCATTAGGAGGCATTCTCCCGGCCCCTTCCCTCTGTGACCATGCCTTGGTGTCGAGTGGAGCCCAGCAGTGACCTCTGTGCTTGACCCCAGACAGGCCGACGGTCGCAAGGTGCTGCGCTCAAGCATCCGTGAGTTCCTGTGCAGCGAGGCCATGTTCCACCTGGGCGTCCCCACCACGCGGGCCGGCGCCTGCATCACGTCCCAGTCCACCGTCGAGCGGGACGTGTTCTACGACGGCAACCCCAGGCCCGAGCAGTGTGCGGTCGTGCTGCGCGTGGCCCCCACGTTCCTCAGGTACCGCCCGTCCTCGTGCTCCTGTGTCGCCCCTGCCCGGCCAGGGTGCAGGGCCTGGGGCGGTGTGTCCAGAGCTGTGGACCTGGAGTTCACGACCAGGAGCTCCGTAAGATGCACCAAGAAAACGGCCTCACTGTGCTGCTGGACGAGCGGCCGTGACGCCTGGTGTGCCCGCGTCCTCTGGCCCCTGCTCACTGACTGGAGGCCTCCTGGCTGCCGTCTCCAGCGGGGCCTGTCAGTCCTCGACGTCACCACGCTGTCTGGTGTCAGGTGCTCAGTACTGACCACCTGAACCCAGAGTCGCCAGGAGGTGGCTGTGGCCGTCTGGCGGGGTCAGGTGACCCAGGCCGACCCTGTGCGTCAGCTGTCACCAGCTTTCCGTTTGTCCTCCGGGGGTGGAGGTGTCGGGGCAGGCGTTGGCCTCGTCCTGGGAGACCCGGGGCCTCCGGGCACAGCTGCACTAGTGGCGTTTGGACCAGGTCGTCTTTGCCGTGGGCTGATCTGTGTCTCGTAGGGCGTTCAGGCAGCGTTCCTGACTTCCACCCACGAGCTGCTGGTAGTAACCCCCATCGTGACAACCAAAAATGCCTCCGGACGTTAGCCCGCCCCCTGGGGGTATAACTGCCCCACCACTGAGCCTGCGGCTCACCCCACTACAGGACACCGGTGATGGGCGCATCCCTCGGTCTGGGAGGCCGGACACAGAACCTGTCTCGTCCCTGCAGGGCGGCCGTGGCAGTCCCGGCCCCGTGCACCCCGGGAAGTGCCCTGTGTCTGCCTGAGTCACTGAACGGCCAGCTACGTTTGGTGGCTTGTCCCCCCCGCCCCGCCACGAGGGCTAGCAGCACCCTCCCTCCTTCCTTACTCGTGAGGGGGAGGCATCACATTTAACCTGTTGTCAACGCGGGTCTTCCCTCCAGGTTCGGATCCTTTGAGATCTTCAAGTCCTCGGACGAGCACACGGGGCGCGCAGGCCCCAGCGTGGGGAGAAACGACATCCGAGTGCAGATGCTCGACTATGTCATCAGCACTTTCTACCCCGAGATCCAGGCCACTCACGCCAGCGACAGTGTGCAGAGACACGCCGCCTTCTTCCGGGAGGTCGGTGGCAGCTGCCCCGCCGCGGGCAGACGCTGGGTGCCCGGCCCTCTTGAGTCACCACCCGCTGGCTTAGCCCAGGGGCAACTTCTCAGATACGGTTGAGGGTCGGGGTCCTGGGACAGACCCCAGGTCACTGTTTGAGCAGCATCGAGGGGCCACGTGGAGAGCTTGGGAGGGAATGAGGGCTGGTGGGTGCTGGGCCTCCCGCGTGGGGCCTGTGTTCACGGTGGCCCCAAACACACACCCCTTGGCCTCTCCATTTCGCCGAGAACTCTTAGGCGTCGTCTCACACGACAGTCACAGTTGTGGGAGGTGGTGCAGCCTCAGCCAGTGACAGGCAGCAGGGCGAGGGGTCGGCCTGAGGGCCGGAGGCCACTGTCCTGCACGTGTCACTCCTCGGAGCCCACTGCAGCCGCACTGTTGCTTCTCGTCTGTCACGTGGGTGATAGGGGGCGGCAGGTCTGGCAGCCAGACCCTGGGCTGGGCAGCGGGGCTGTTTGAGCCCCTCTCCCTGCAGCCCAGGGCGAGGCGGGGCCCTGGGCACAGCATCTGGACCTGGGCAGTTCTCGCCTGAGAATGTGTAACTTCCTCCCTTGTTTCCACATGGTCATCCTACGGGGCCTGAGTCATGGGAATGTCCAGGTTCCCTGACTTTTCTGGTTTGGATAAAAGCCAAAAGACAGTGAGTATATGAGAGAGAGGGGGTGTATGTGAGGAACAGAGCCACTCACGTCAACTCATCCAAAATACTTTTCCCTTCTTAACCATCCTTGGTGGTTCTGCCCACAGCTGAGCGTCAGCTGACAGGACAGGACACGGTCAGGCACCGCTGGCCCGGTGGGCAGGGGGCAGAGGGGAGCACCCAGCGGCTGTCCCGTGCCACTGTTGCAGGTGACGCGGCGCACGGCCCAGCTGGTGGCTGAGTGGCAGTGCGTGGGCTTCTGCCACGGCGTGCTCAACACGGACAACATGAGTATCGTGGGGCTCACCATCGACTACGGGCCCTTCGGCTTCCTGGACAGGTGGGCATCCCGCCGCGTGCCAGGGGGCCCTGGCGGGGAGGCACGTGGCAGCGGGAAGGACCTGCAGGCCTGTGTGTCTGCTCTTGTTAATGTTTTGTTCGGTGTTTAATTCTCGGCAAGGCCCGGTCAGCCAGCCATCCCCAGAGCAGGAATCCCTGGAGGATTCTGAGCACAGAAGCACTTTAAACAGCACCCTCTCGGCTCCCGGGTGGAGAGTGGGTTGAAGGGGGGGCCGCGGGGGCCGCGCTGGAGTGCGGCTCCCCTGCTCTAGAGGCTGCGGGGCCCCGTGGGACAGGCAGTGGAGCGGCGGCCACCCGGGGCCTGCACTGTCGCTCGGCAGGTCCTCTCAGGCAGCTCGCGGCTCTCCCCACGCGGCAGGTACGACCCCGACCACGTGTGCAACGCCTCCGACACCGCCGGGCGCTACTCGTACAGCAGGCAGCCCGAGGTGTGCAAGTGGAACCTGCAGAAGCTGGCGGAGGCCCTGGACCCCGCGCTGCCCCTCGAGCTGGCCGAGGCCATCCTGGCGGAGGAGTTCGATGCCGAGTTCCGCAGGCACTACTTGCAGAAAATGCGCTGGAAGCTGGGCCTCGTGCGGGCTGAGCGGGAGGAGGACAGCGCCCTGGTGGCCAGGCTCCTGGAGACCATGCACCTGACGGGTGAGTGTGGGTAGGGCGCGTTCACCACGCTGTGGTGACACAGCGTGAGACCGACCTTTCACATCTCGGTGGCTTTAAGCACATTCACCTTGTCTTGCAACCATCACCGCGTCTACAGAACGTCCTCGTCTTCCCAGACGGACATCTGCACCTGTGAAGCACCAGCTCCCCGGCCCCTCCCCCCACCCCTGGTGACCTCACGCCTGCTTTCTAAGAACTCGCCTCCTCCAGGGACCTCAGGCAAGGGGGTCATGAGGCTCTTCTCCCCGTGTGTCTAGCTCACCCCACGCAGCACGACATCCTCCGGTGGTCATCCCTGCTGTGCGGGTGGCCTGCCTTCTGCTCGTCCCTCGTCTGTTGGACACTTGGGCTGTTCCACCCTGTGGCCGCCATGCGTAATAACGCTGCTGTGAGCACAGACGTGCTGTGTCTCTGCGTTCCTGTTTCCCATCCTCTCCAGGGCGCCGCTCCGGCTAGGACGCCTGGTTCTGCGCGGCAGAAGGGGCCGAGCCAGCGTCACTTACCGTTCCTGCTCTTGGGGAAAAAAGCTCTGTCTCACACGAGTGTGATGCGAGCCGTTGGCCTGTGCACACGTGGCTTTTCTCAAGTAGAGGATGTTTCCTTCTGTCCCTCACTGGGTGTTTTCACACTGGGCCTCAGTTGAGGTGATCACCAGGTTTTACTTCCTCATTCATGTCCTGTCTTAGTTCAAACTGCCTCTCACGGTCTGGAAGCTGGGGGTCGAGGATCAGGGTGCCGCCTTCTGGCTGTCCTCACACGGCAGGGTAGGGAGCAGGGGCACGACCCTCGTGACCTACCTCCCAGAGGCCCCCACTCCAAATACCATCGCCCTGCAGAGCTGGGTTTCCATATATGAATTCGGGCAGGGGACACACACACACCTTGCGTTCTGGGGATAAACCCTGCTTGCTCCTTCTGGTGTTTTGCTGAGGTTTCTTTTACATCTGTATTTACAAGGGATACTGGTCTGTGGTTTTCTTTTCTTGTGCTGTCTTTGTTTGGCTTTGGTATCGAGGCAGTGCTGACCTCATGAATGAGTTAGGAAGCGTTCCCTCCTAGTTGTCAGAAGAGTTTGAGAAGGACTGGTGTTAATTCTTCTTTAAATGTTTGGTAGAATTCACCAGTGAAGCTGTCTGGTCCTGACATTCCCTGTGTTAGGAAGTTTCCGGTCTCCCTACTTGCTATGGGACTATTTAGATTTTCTATTTCTTCTTGAGTCAGGTTTGGTACTTTATGTGTTTCTGGGAGTTTGTGTCATCTATGTTATCTAAATTATTATTCATAGTGTTTTCTCAGTCTTTTATTTCTGTACAGTCTGCAGTGACGTCGCCACTTTTATTTCCTTTATTACCTGTGTCTTTTTTTCTTTCTTAGCGTAGCTAAAACTTTGTCAGTTTTACTTATCTTTTCAAAGAACCAACTTTGGTTTCAGTGATTTTCTCTTGTTTTTCTCTGTTTCATTTATCTCTGTTCTAATCTCATTTCCTTCCTTTATGCTAACTTTGGTCTTATTTAGTTCTTTTTCTACTTCTTTAGATGTAAGATTAGATTATCGATTTGAAATCTTTTTTTACTGAGAAGTAACTGGCGTATGGCATTATATGTCTCAGTTGTGCGACATGATGGTTTGCTGTATGTATATAACGTGAAATGATCATCACACAGTTACAAGTTTATTTTTTTCTGGTGATGAGAGAAAAGCTGCTCTTTTAGCGCATTTACAGCCATAAACCTCCCTCTGAGCACTGCTGCTTTTGGTTCATACCTCTGAGTATTTTCTAATTTCCCTCGTGATTTCTTTGTAGACCCAGTAGTTGATTCATTTTCACATTACTTGTGAATTTTCCAGTCGTCCTTCCATTTGTGACTTCATGCCATCGTGGTTGCAGAAGACACGGGTCTTTTCAGTGTATTAAGACTGGTTTTATGGCCCAACACGTGGTCTGCCGTGGAGAACGTGCATCTGAGAGCTTGGGTGGAGTGTCGTGTCTGTTGTTCACGTTGTTTCCTCGTTGACCTTCTGTCCACGTGTTGGGCGGTGACGTCCCAACTCTTACAGAACTGCTCGAGTCCACCCTTCAGGTTTGTTTGTTTGTTTTTAAATTGGAGTGTAGTTGATTTGAAACGTTTTGTTCGCCCTCCAGTTTTGCGAGTCTTTGCTTTGTGTATGGGGGGCTCTTGTTTGGTGCATGTTTATAATTGTTACATCTTCTTGCTGAACTGACTCATCAATACATAATGCTCCTCTTTGTCAAGTTCTTACATAAAGTCTGTTTTTCTGACGTCAGCGTAGCCACCCCAGCTCTCTTCAGGTTACTATCAGTATGCAAATCATGGGATATTTTTTCCATCCTTTTGCTTTTGACTTATGAGTCTACAGCGAGTTATCTTACTGTAGTTGGATCACGTTTGGGTTTTTTTTTAATCCATTCTGCCAGTCTCTGCTCTTCGAATGGAGACTTTAATCCATTTATTTTATTTTATTTTATTTTTTTGGCTTGCAGCGTCTTTGTTCCCCAACCAGGGATTGCACCCGTGCCCTCAGCAGTGAAGGCACAGAGTCCTAACCACTGGATCAGGGAATTCCCTAATTCATTTACTTTTAAAGTAATTACTGATAAGGGAGGACTTACGCTGTTTCGCTCTTTTGTTTTCTGTCTTACACCATTTTTGTCCTTTGTCTTCTCTGTTACTGCTCTCCTGCTTAGGCGATCTTTTGCAGCATACCCTTCTGGTTTTCCTTCTCATCTTCCCTTGTGTCTGTTTGTTTTTTGGATGTTTCCTTGGGGGTTTTCGTGACAGTGTTTTAGCAGGTCGCTGAGGCCCTCCCAGCGCCTGTCTGTGTCACGTCCTGTGCCGTCTCGGCCCTGCAGCTCCTGAAGCAGGAGGTGCTAACTGCCGTGACAGTGACGAGGGCCAAGGCCCGGCCTCGGTGCCTTCGCTGTATTTACCCATCTTACAGATGAAGAAGCCAGGCTTGGAGGCCTTGAGAGACTGAGTGACTCGTCAGGTTCAGAGTGGGGGCTGAGCTGGGAGGACTGAGGGGCGGGCTCAGGAGTCCCCAGCCTGACACCGAGCAGGGCACCGCACACGTGTCGGATGAACACGTGTGGCCCGCTGGTGACGGGACGGTGCCCTGAGCAGCTGCATGTCCCAGGTGCTGACTTCACGAACTCCTTCTACCTGCTGAGCTCCTTCCCCGCCGGGCCGGAGTCTCGGGACCTGGACGAGTTCCTGTCCGCGCTGACCGCTCAGTGTGCCTCCCTGGAGGAGCTGAGGCTCGCTTTCCGACCCCAGATGGATCCCCGGTGGGTACTGGGGTCTTGCTTCCCTAGCATTTGTTTCCGGAAAGGGAGGAACGGAGGAACGTTTAGAACGAAGCCTTTGGGAGGATGCTGGAGACAGAGTGCCCAGGCGGCCGCTCCACTCCCAGGAGTGGGACGGACGGTCAGGCCCTGGCTTTGTGGCCCTGAGGCCCTCTGGTCAGAGGACAGGATGGAGATGCTGACGCAGGAAAGGGGAGGCCAGGTAGCACAGGCTGGGGCACGGTGGGCTCTGCTCTGGGGAGGCTCCCCAGGAAGAGCCTGGGTGTGGGCCCGCAGACTCCAGCCAGACCGGGCTTTCTGCGCCATCGTGTCACGTCCTGAGGGTGCAGCTCAAAACCCGTCACCAGCGTGTCCCGTCCCGTGCCAAACAGGCATCTAGCAGCAGTGCGGGGAGGGGCTGAAGCTGGCAAGAGCTGCTGAGCATGGAGCCAGGGGAACTGGGGAAGCGGGTGTCAGGGGCTGCCCTGCCCCCAGAGGTGGAGAAGCGTCCAGCCCTGTGATCACTGTGGGAGGAGCTGGCAGCAGTGAACCTCTCCCAGAGGGACTGGGTCCTGGGTTTGGATGTGTGGCTGCCGGCAGGGAGCCGGGGCCGGCCCGGGTCAGCCTGCGGCGGCTGCGGTAGAACAAGGGCGGACGGCTGGTAGCGGTCCCACGTCTGCTGCATCCGTCGGACCCAGGCTCACCCCTGGTGGGGCTGGGGCCGGGGCAGCGGCGGGGACGACGTGGCCTGGGGCCCCTCACGCGCCCGCTCCACGCAGGCAGCTGTCCATGATGCTCATGCTGGCGCAGTCGAACCCGCAGCTTCTGGCGCTCATCGGCACGCGGGCGAGCCTGGCGCGGGAGCTGGAGCGCGTGGAGCGGCAGTCGCGGCTGGAGCAGTGGGCCGCGGGGCGGGGCTGCTCTGCTGATGCTCGGCTGGGGTGTGACTCCAGAGCCCGGCTGGAGAAGGATCGGGAGGCCGCCGGCGACACCGCTGCCTGGCAGGCCGAGCGCGTGCGCGTCATGCACGCGAACAACCCCAAGTACGTCCTGAGGAACTACGTCGCACAGGGCGCCATCGAGGCCGCCGAGAGCGGAGACTTCTCAGAGGCAAGCGGCCCGCCCGGCCCTCCCCTCCTGGTCCCCTCCCGCTGCCGGGGAGGCGGGGCCCCAACAAACACCGCACCCCCTGCTCTCCTCCAGGTGCGGCGGGTGCTGAAGCTGCTGGAGACCCCTTACCGTGGGGAGGGGGTGGCCGCCGAGGCCTGCGAGGCCGCCGAGCCCGAGGAGGCCAGTGGGGAGGCCGGCGGGGCAGCCAGCCGGCGGCACTCGTACAGCAGCAAGCCCCCGCTCTGGGCCGCGGAGCTGTGTGTGACGTGATCCTCGTAACCGCCTCGGAGGCCTCCACACAGGAGCCCCGAGGCCCGAGCCCACGAGTCCACGAGGCGAGGTGGCGCCCGCCCCACCCGTCTCTCCGTGACGTCAGAGATGCCCAGTCAGGACCTGACCCGTCTCTGCCCGATGCCGACTCGGCAGCACCGCCCAGCCCCCAGGCTCTGCTCCCGGCGACGGACTGCTTTGCGCCAGGACGGCTCAGCTCGGCAGAGGGGGCCGGTGGACGCGCAGCCCCCGCCCACCTCGCCAGCCTGGTGGGGGACGCAGCCCCTAAATAAACTGGCAGCTCCCTCGGTCGCCTCCGTGTGTTCGTTCTGCCCCCACCCCGGCCCAGGACCCGCCCGGTAGAGAGAGGCGTGAGTGGGGCGGGCAGCACCTTTATTGCAGTGCAGGCACCCCCGCCGGGGCCGCACAGGCCTCAGGCGTCCTGGTAGTAGCTGTTGAAGTTGATGCGCAGCAGGAAGTCCTCCAGGTGGGGCTGGTAGCCGCGGTTCACCAGCTTGCTCACCACTGGGGGGAGGGCGTCGGTGAGCAGCTCGGCCCCGCCCCCACCCCGCCCGGCCCCGCCCGGCCCCAGGGGAGGGTCACCTTTGAAGAGGAAGTGGGAGTAGTACTTGAAGGTGCTGTAGGACTGCTGCAGGAGGGCGAAGTTGGGGTGCTCGGGGCCGCGCCAGGGCTGGGCGATGAGCTGGCTGCGGAACTTGAGCACCAGGCTGAAGGTACTGTGAATGATGTTCATGACCGGCGCCGCCTTCTCCGTCAGCAGGCCCCTGCGAGGGCGGGCGGGGGCTGCGGTGAGTCCCCGCGCCTCACCTGAACACAGCCTTGTGCAGGTACTCGGCATGGGCGCGCTGGATCTCCTCTAGGTCGCCCACCGAGGCCAGCCTGGCCTGGAACTCACACCAGGTGACGTGCAGGATCTGGTTGGCGATGTAGCCCTGGATGACCTTCACGAAGTGCTGCATCTCGTGCTTGAACAGCTGTAGCTGGCGGA
>NW_020172451.1:453897-478663 GCF_003031525.2 Neophocaena asiaeorientalis asiaeorientalis | reverse complement strand
CCCCGCCAGGCTCACCTGTGCGCTTGAGGTGGAAGCAGACATCCTTGAGTGTCCACATCATGAGCTTCAGCTGCAACAGGAAGGAGAAAATGCCGCTGTACCTGCTCAAGCAGCCCTCGGTGACCACGATGTTGAGGGGCCAGTCAACCTGTCAGGGAAGCCAACTTAGCACGCCGTGCGTCCCGAGACCGTCCCCCGCCCATCTGCACAAGGGGGCCCTGCTCACCTTGTACCTGAGCTCCAGGCAGCTCAGCACGTCCGGGGCGTTGGGGGCAAACGTCTCGGGCAGGAACTTGAGGGCGAAGGAGAGGTTGGCGGCGTGCGGCGTGTCGCCGTGCAGGCTGTACTGCAGGGCCTTGCTCAGCACGGAGTTGAGCACCAGCGGGCTGAGGAGCTCCCCAGGCGTCTGTCCCGCCCCGAGCTGCAGCAGCAGGGCACGGGTGTCCCGAGGCGTCCCGAGGCCTCCAGACCCCCTCCCGCAGCCCCACCTGTGCCCGCCCCACCCGGGCCTCACCTTCTCGAAGAGCAGGTCGCTGAGGGACTGCGCAAACTCCCCGTCCTCCATCAGCAGGAAGTGCCGCAGCGCCTCGAAGTGCGCCCCGAGGTGCAGCTCCACGAAGAAGTAGTCGACTGCGGCCTTGTTCACCAGGGAGACGCTGGCAGGAGGGGCCTGGCGTCACTGGCCGGCAAGGCGCGGAGGACCGGGTTGGGAGGGCCGGGCGGGGCGGGCCGGGCGGGCACTCACTGGGCAGCCAGCGGGGCCGTGATGGAGTGCTTCATGAGCACGGGCAGCGGCAGCAGCTCGCTCAGCTGCACCGCACTCGCGTCTGCGTCTGACTGGGCCCCGGGGTCCTCGGGGAGGGCGAAAGCTCGGGGCAGCCCGTGGTGCAGGAGGCGGGCAACGGGAGGCTCTGCTGCAGGGGTGACACGGACCACGGTCCCGCACCAGGGACACGCCGGCCAGGCTCCCTCCCGCCACGGCCAGCCCACTCACACATGGCCTCGTAGCTGTCCGGGTACCGCTCCAGGCAGTACTGCCCCGCCAGGCCCGCCAGGTAGGCCTGCTCCCTGTCCCAGCGCTGGGCTGCCTCCTCGCCAGGGCCTGGGCTGCTCCGGGTGTCCACGCCCTCCTGAGACAACCCAGCCTCAAGGAGCCCGCCTGTTCCCCTCGAGTGGGAGAGGACGTACCGGGCGGGGGGCATCCCCCGCGTGCTGCCCAGTGCCAGGGCGGAGCCCTCACTGCCCACGACAGGCCAGGCGGGGGCAGGGGGCCCACCAGCAGCACACGCTACCCCGACTCCTGGTCCCCAGCCCCTGACCCCGTCTGCTCTGACCTGTGAGCTCGGAGGGCCACTTGGAGAGAAGTCCTGGGAGTCCCCACTCGCCCCCGGGCCTGAGCGGAACAAACGGGGTGGGAGGGGGCGTCAGGGCCCAGCACCTGCCACAGGACAGCGCCCCACCAAGTCCCCGGGGCTCACGGACGCCCCCCGTCACAGGACAGCCCTGGGGGCCCCACTGACCTGGCTCCTCAGGGATACTGTCTCCCAGAGCAGTGGGCGCAGCCTCCGCAGACAGCAAGTCCGGCAGGCCAGTCGCCTCCCCACGGCCAGAGCCGCCTGAGGCCGTCTCTGCAGGCAGCCGTGGCTCATGTTCCCGGGCAGGGCTCTGGGCTCCCAAGCTGAGGCCTGACCGGGACCCACGGTCAGGGGGCGCCCAGGGGGGCCCGGGCACGTTGGGCTCGGCTTCCCCTGAGAGTACCCCCAGCATCACACTGGACTGAGACACGTGTCCGTGGACGTTCCACCGTGGCCGGGAGGGGGCCACATCCCACACGTTCTCCCCCACCCTGATGCTGGCATCAGACACGTGTCCGTGGACGTTCCACCGTGGCCGGGAGGGGGCCACATCCCACACGTTCTCCCCCACCCTGATGCTGGCATCAGACACGTGTCCGTGGACGTTCCACCGTGGCCGGGAGGGAGCCACATCCCACACGTTCTCCCCCACCCTGATGCTGGCATCAGACACGTGTCCGTGGACGTTCCACCGTGGCCGGGAGGGAGCCACATCCCACACGTTCTCCCCCACCCTGATGCTGGCATCAGACACGTGTCCGTGGACGTTCCACCGTGGCCGGGAGGGAGCCATTCCAGAACCATAACCCTCTGTGGGAACACCAGGCTCTGCCACTTGCCCACAGAGCTGCCCCGGGGCCTGGCTGCTCTCCTCCTGGCAGGAGGGGTGCTGGGGGGGGTGCGCGTAAGGCAGAGCCACCCGCCCATCTGGGACACACGTGTCCAGCTGTGCGTGAGTGTCCTCCCGCGGCCGCTGCCCCTCACTGCCCAAGCTGCCTCCTGCAGTCTGGAGGGCCCCTGGGGAAGCTGGGGCGGCCACAGACGGCCTCAGGATGGTTCTGAAATCGTACTCCTGTGGCCCGGAGGGCCCTGTGTCCGCTGCCGCAGACGGAGCCAGGGGGGGCAGGTCCGAGCCAATGGTCTGCAGTGCCTCGTCCAGGACGGGGGCCGCGCTGGTGAGCACAGGCTGCTCAGCCCCCTGGGCCGTGGGCAGGAAGTCTCGGATGCTGAGGCCCACAGAGAACGGCCCCGGCCCCTCCGCCTGCTCTGACAGCGGGCCTGCTCCCGGCCCTGAGCCGCAGGCCCCAGCTGCCGGAGGCTCGAGGGGCCGCGGCGTCAGCATGCTCTGCCCGTCGGGGCTGTCCCGGGCAGCCTCATGCCGCCCCTCACGCCCAGGATCACAGCTGCCGCCTCCGTCCGGGTGCTCAGGGCCCAGAAAGGAAGCCTGAAACACAAGTGCGCGTCGGTCCCTCCCGTTATCTGGCTCTGTCCCCCAAGTTCGGTCCTGCGCCCAGCACCAAAACCCACGACAGGGGGGCAGTGGGGACACAGGCCAGGCACGGGGCAGCCAGATCCGAGCCCCACCCTACGTGCCCTGGATCCTGCCCCGGCCCCTCGCCCGGGAGCGGGCACTCACCTGGAAGCGGGCACCCGGGAGGATGGCCAGCGGCTCCGGGGGCTTCCCCTCCGCCATGTCTTCCAGCAGCTCCTGAAAGTCAACCAGCAGGATGTGCGGCGGCAGCCGTGGGGGTGGAAGCCACAGCCCCACCGCCCGCCACTGTCGGGCACCGCGATGCGGCGGGGCTCACGCGGCACTTGGCTCGCAGCCCGGCTGGCGCCCAGCACCACCTGTGTCGTCTGAGGGCGGCACGGCCTCTCCCGGTCACGACCCCTCTGAACACGTGATGAGAGCCTTACTCATCCTCCTCCAGCGGGCACACGGGAAGGTCTGCGTGCGACCTCAGGGGCTTCTGAGTCCCCGGGGGGCCGGGGAAGAGCTCCCGTGTGAACAGCAGCGCTACCTGAACGCGTTTCTGATCTTCTAAGAGAAAACGAAGCCGAGCGCCGGCCAATCTGTGCCTTTGGACCTTCCACAGCGCCCTCTGCTCCCGACGAGCTGCCTCTGCCGACAGCCTGCTGTAATGATCCACGAGTGCCTGCCTGCAGCCGCCGAGAGAGGACCGGTCACCGCGGCCACCCCACTGTCCAGCCAGTGCCCCCAGCGGGCAGGCCCAGTGACTTCACTCTGCAGTGAACACCAGAATGGGCCCCTACACAGCCTGAAGCAGAGGGACTGGCGAGGGGCCGGGGGCTGCCCTCACTTCGTTAGCTGCATAAAAGGCAACTTCCCGTTCTGCTGGTGCAGACCCCAGAGGACTGAGCATTAATGCAGGAGGGTACACGGGGTGCAGCGCAAACATTTTATGTGCCCAACCCGAAGCCGGCCTGGCATCTTAACAGCCAGCGTTTTGATCCTCTCGCCATCAGGAAACTGGCCTCAGACCTGGACCGGCCATTTTTAATTCGGTTGTCACAGGCCAGGGACACAGCCTCTACACCTAGTCTCCTCCTCGTGTAAACAGGGGAATAATGTCTACTCACATACACACACACACGTGTGTACACACAGGACAGCACGGACGCACGTGCACCGGCATACATGCACTCGTCACTTGCCGGCTCGGTCACAGCTCCATAAACCGTCCCCAGGGTCAGGACAACTGAGACCCCGAGACGATGAGTAGGAAGGGACAGCCCCTCCCACAAAGGCCCCCCCTTCGAGATGCCAGCTCTGCTGCCAGCTTATGGGAAATGCAGGGGAGGGCGGGACAAGCTGATGGCGCAGCGAGAGACGGACTCTCAGACACTGTGCTGGAGAAATGCCTGTTTCTCTGTCAAACTGCTAACAGGTTTCAGAAAAAATTAGAAAAACAGGAGCCGTTTAACTTAAACAAAGAGACAGAGAGGCGACAGGAACACAGTGTGTGCTCCAACCCTGAATCCGAGTCCACACAAACCGACCGCAAGAAGACATTCTGCGCTCAGACCACTACTCTTCCGGCCTGAACGTACACCTGAAAGGTTTCAAAATAACAGGTAAAGGCCCATCACAAAGATCAAACGAGCCACGGTGTCCCCGCGGTGCCCTCGCCCCAGGGAGGCCGACCCGGAGTGGCCACTAGGCCCGCGGCCGCCTACCTGGCCTTCCTCTCCAGCTGCTCCTCCAGGGCCTTCAGCCTCCTCTGCCGGTCCCGGAGCTCACGGGCGTAGCTGAAGTCGTCATCCAGCTCCTCCTGCCTGGCCGCCCGGCGGCGCTGCACAACACCCCCAGCGGCCCCGCTGGTGAAGCCGCCTCCCCGAGCCTGTGCCACCCCCGGGCCAACCCCACCCACCTCCTGGTCCTTCACAAACTGCTCCTTCAGCCTCTGAAACTGCTCTCGCTTCTGGGCATCCAAGGCCATCCGCTCAGACAGCTGCCGATCTGCGACAAGAGAGTAAGGGGCATGTTATGAGGAGCCCCAGCAGGCAGCCCCCCGACGCAGAGAGGGACCCGAGCCACACGCACCGCTGAGCGCGCTCAGGACCCTGGATGCCGCTTCCCGGGCCTGGACAATTAATTCTTGCTTTGCAATTTCCATTCGTAATTCCTGAAAAAGACCAGTGATTGATGCATCTAATCCTCCCTCCCATGCCCCTGGGATGGCCTGGGAGAGGGGTCCGCTCAGACCCTGGGTGGGCTCTGGGGGCACGGTGCCCACCCCACACAGTGGTGAGGCTGGTTCCCAGGCAATCGATACACTCTCCCAGAGCAATCTGGAGCCAAGACCCCAGGCCTGTATGCCCACCCTGAAGGGGACGGGCTTCCCTGCGGGGACGGAGGGCCAGGCCAGGCCGCCCCAGCAGGGTGTACAGCCTCCTCTGCACCTCCAACGCTCACCCCCGCCACTTGCTCTCTGGGGTCTGCCCAGCCCACATCTCCCTGCTGCCCACCAGGTGCCGGGCCAGGAAGGACTTTCCATCAAACCCCTCCCCAGTCCACGGGAGGCGCAAAGCTTGGGCCCCGGTACACCTGCCCCTCCTGAGCAGAAGGGGAGCCCACTGTCCAGCCCACGCTGGGAGGAGCGGGAGGGAGAGGCGCAAGGAACCCTGGGAGGAGAGGGAGGCGCAAGGAACCCTGGGAGGACAGGGAGGCACAAGAAAAGGCCCGTGGCCCAAGGCGCCCCTCCCTCACCTTCTCCTCCTTGCTGATGGAGCTGTGGCGCGCCACCCTCTCCATCCGGCCCACGTAGATGGCACAGTCCTTCTCGATGTCCTTCAGCTCCTCGAGGGAGAATATCACCGAGACGCGAGGGACCGGGACATCGGAGCAGCAGAGGTAATGCTGCCGAGGAAGGAGGACCTGCTGTGAGCCCGGAGGCACTCAGACCCACACCCCTCTCGGCCTCCCTGTTTCCGGCGACCCACGCGGACAGCCTGCTTCCTCGGACACACCCTGCACTCCTCGCTGGCATCCTCCACGGCTCCAGGACATCACAGGCTGGGTGGGTTTCCGCCCAGGCCAAGGCTGCCCTGTGGCAGAAGCCAGGTCTGCCTCCCACAAATAACACTTCAGAAGAAGCTGCCCAGAGCCGGACACGCCCACACGCACTTCCTAAGGTCAGCTCAGACAGGACTGCCCCAGCCGCCACGCCCTCTCCCCAGGCCCGAGCCCACCATGTCGTCCCGCCCTCCCCAGAGCCCCGCCTCCCCGCAGCCAACCTCTGGGCTGCTCCTGGGGGCTCACCAAGATGGGTCTCCTCCCCTGCATGGGCCGCTCCCACCCAGCCCTGAGCCTGTCCTGGCCGCTCCAGTCTGATCTCAGCCCCGCACTCGGCCGGCTGCTGCCCCCGATCCGGCCCGCACTCGGCGGTTCCACTGCCAGGAACCCCCAGGTCCACACACCTGGCCAGCCTGCTCAGACATCAGACAGCACCTCCAGGCAGAGGCTGCCGGTCCACACCCCACCACTGCCACCTGGCCATCTTCCACAGAGCCTCAGCCGCACGGAGCGCAGCCAAGCCCTGTGAGCGCTGCACAAGACTGCCTGGGTCCACCTGCCTGGCGACGCAGCCCATCCCTGCCCTGCCGGGGCGGTTTCCAATGCAGAGGAGGGCAGGGAGGAGCCCGCTGCCCCCCGGCCTCTGAAACGCCCTCGGCTCTCCTCCCGTCTGAACGAGCGCCCAGAAACTCAACCGAAGTTGAGCTCGTGAAACTCTCAAGGGAAACTGAGGGAGAGAGGTCACCACGACCCCTGCTCCAACACAGCCGGCCCAGAGCTAAGGACAGATCGCCAGGCCGCAGGGGGCCGGGGGCTGGCACACGGCGAGCGGGCAGCACCCGGCGGTGGCGCGTCAGCCGCCCTCACCCAGGGGCAGCACACGGCGAGCGGGCAGCACCCGGCGGTGGCGCGCCAGCCGCCCTCACCCGGGGGCAGCAGAGCTTCAGCAGGTTGATGGTCTTCCCGCAGACATACACGTCGTGGGCGACGTGCCTCAGGAACACGGGGACGCAGTCCTCCACCTCTTTGGAAATGAGCACGTAGCCGTGGGTCCAGTAAAACTTATCTACGTGCGGGACAAGACAGCCGGGTCTGAGTCCAACCACGGCCCCGACCCGCCTGAGGGTGTGGGGTCCCGGCCGGCAGCCGGCCGCCACCTACCTCTGAAGCCCAAGTACTCGTGGTTCACCTGGATCATGAACTCGCCGTAAACGTCTCTGAAGACCCCACTGTACACCCAGTCGTGGATGAACCTGCCAGGGTGGGTGGGCCAGTGGTGAGCTGGGTGGCACCCACGGGGGTAGAGAGCTGCGCCCCGGTGCCCACAGTCCAAACCCCCCATCCTGCCCTCCCCGTGCCACCCCAATCTCTGATCCCTGCGCCGAGCAGGCGCCCCGACGCGAGGACGAGCTCGAACGTGTTAGGGCTGAGCGGGGCCCCGACCCCATGCCGGCCCCCACCGCGTGTAGGGCTCGCAGCTGGTCTTCAGCAGAGACAGCAGGACCGGGTAGTGCTCGTTGCTGCAGTTATCCAGGGCCTCCTGGTAGAGGTAGGAGAGCAGCTTCACCCCCTGGAGGTGGCAAGAGGAGGGCTCAGCGCACACAGCACAGACAGCAGGCGGGGAGCCCTGCCCGTCCCGCGGGGCTGGCCAGGCCCACACCCGGCAGGAACCCAGACTCACAGTGGGGAACGCAGCCCCGGGCGCTCCGCCCCCAGCGCCCAGGAGTCCAGTGCCGACACCGCAGAGCTCAGCCAGGTACCTGGACACACAGGCCGGTGAGACCAGGTGAGCGGAACACGTCCCAGGCCCTCCTCTGCCTGTCCAGATGGTCTGGCTTTAAAACCACCTGCACCTCAAGGACCTCAGGTGTGAGCCTCCTACCGGGCCCCTCCCAGGGCACCCCACGCAACGCCACCTCCTCCCCGGGTCTGGCCAAGACTGAATTCCCCTGAGTCCACAACCCTTCCCCAAACCTGCCACTATCCGGCCTCCCCCAGGCTGCCACCTCCTCTGCCCTGGATGGCTGCCAAGTCCCCCCTGGGCCCCTCGCCCCCAACACCCCGCTTCAGGCCGTGCTCCACATGGCAGCACAGCCCCTGACAGCACCCTCCAGATGCCCCCGGGCTCCCATCTCCAGCCCCAGGACCTCCACACTCCCGCCCCTCTGCCTGCAAGAACTCCTCTCCCACTGAGCCCCTCAGCCCGCCCCAGCCCTCCACTTTGCCTTCTCCAGGCGGCACCTGCCAGTGGCCCTCGGCCTGGCATTTACTAACTGGCTCCTGGGTGCCAGGGGCCGGGTCTGTCTGGAGGCACCCTGTGTGCCTGTCAGGCAGGAGCCCCCGATCCTGGGCAGGGCCTGCATGGTGGGCTGCCAACAGACAGCGCCCAGCACCTCGTGAACTCAGCTGGGTCAAGGGGCTGTCCAGACACCTACCAGGAGGGCTGTTTTCATGGCCGCCCACCACCCAGCAAGCCCCACACCTGCCCCTGTCCAGCTACCAGGCTGCCGTGCTGAGGCTCACCTGAGCTGCCGGCCCAGTTTCTTGAAGAGAAAGGCAATGGCGAGGAGGCTCAGGGTGGGCGGGGTGGAGAGCACACAGGCCCGGTAGTACTGCAGGTACCTCCTCAGGCCGCTGGTGAAGGCCTGCGGGGCAGGGGGCAGTGGGCTGGGAGGAGGACGGCTAGGCACTTGGGGCACTGCCACCAAGCTCAGAACCAGAGGACCAGCCGGTGCAGGCAAAAGGCAGGGCTTCCACCCCCAACCCTGGGGCTCCGTGTTCCAAGGAACGGGCATCTGTGGGTCACGTGCGGACACCTAGCCTGGCCGGAGCCCGAGGCCACTGCTGCAAATCCTGTCCCCGCGGCCAGGGCCAGCTGCACCGGGAAATCGGACCCTGCGGATCCCAAGCAGCTGGGCTCTGTGCACAGACGCCAGCCCTCAGAGGGTCTCTGGCTGCTCAGATCACTGGGGTCTCGAGGACACACGTGTCCTGGGCAGCACCACAGCAGTATGGCCCCAGCTCAGCTCACGCCGTTCCAGGAGGTCTGCGTGGAACACTCCGGAACAAACGTCAGGCACCCACCAGCAAGGAGACAGCTGTCCCGCCCTCACACCCCAGGGAGCCGACACAGCAGTCCTGTCTTGGTTTCCTTCTGCCCTCCTAGCCCCACTGGGACCCATCCTAGAACCTGAGCCTCGTCACGTCACCCCAGCAACCCCGCTGCGTTGCCCGCGCCCTTCTCTCAGTCCGGATGCCCCTCCCATGCAGCTGCCCCCGCTGCCCTGGGGGCTGTTGCCAGCGAATGGGCCAAAGACAAGGCTTTCAAGAGGACCTGGTTCAGCCCCACGCCAGGGATCCAGTGGGGAACAGGCAGCATGGGCCCAACCCACACCGCCTGGCCTGCCCCCGGGGCCCCCAGCACTGGCCACACCTGACTCGTACTCTCTCGTGGCCCCGACATGTCTGCCCCAGGTTTCCAGTGAGGTGACGGGCCAGGTAAGACGTGATCGCCGGCCACCCCATTCCTGAAGGGCAACTGACGGATGTGGGACGTCACCGAGGAGAACACCGTTTGCACTCAGAGGCCCTGGTGCAGGACCTGTGGACAGCTCTCAGGCACACGTGTGGCAGCACGAGGCGGGCCGTACCTGGAACACGAGGCCCTCGCCGCACGAGGAGTCCAGCACGGGCTGCAGAGAGAAGTGGCTCAGGCGCGCGTAGTGGGTCCCGCACTCGGCCACCTCCGAGAGGACGCTGCTGATGCTCTCGGGGGACGCTCCTGAGACGTGGACACCCCGCTTCACCGCGAAGGCCTGCGCTGGCTGGGCGGGACGAAGGCGGGGGTCACCGGCACCCCCAAGACCAGGGGCCCCGACCCAGATACACACACAGGAAAGGGCGCAGGAGGCAGAAGGCCTTCCAGGCTACCTGGGGTGCACACAGACACCTGCTTGGGGCTGGGGCTGGGAGAGAGCGCTTGCCGTTAGAGCGGGCAGTGCAACTCCCAGGCACCTGTCCCGGGGAAATAATGGAAACGGCACACAGACACCTGCCATGGCGTGTTCCCCACAATATGGTTTACAACCGCAGAGCACGGAAACAACCTAAGAGAGGGCTGACTGCAACCACACTTGTGGGATGCCGTGAAAGCTGTGTGAACAGCAAAACGTACAGCTGCGGGTACCTGCACTGAAGAGAAGAAAGGTCTCAAGTAAGTACCCACACTGTACACCTTAATGAAGTAGAAAAAGAGCAAACGAAACCCAAAGCTAACAGAAGAAGAGAAACAATAAAAAAGGGATTAGAGGGGCTTCCCTGGCGGCGCAGTGGTTAAGCATCAGCCTGCCAGTGCAGGGGACACGATTCGAGCTCTGGTCCGGGAAGATCCCACATGCCGTGGAGCTCCTGAGCCTGCACACCACAAATGCCACGCTCCGCAACGAGACAGGCCGCTGCTATGAGCAGCCCGCGCACCACAGCGAAGAGGAGCCCCCGGCCGCCACAACTAGAGGAAGCCTGCGCACAGCAACGAAGACCCAACGCAGCCTAAATTAATTCATTCATTAATTGGAAAAAAATAGGCTGGGACCAGCACAACACCTCCCAACAAGATGATCAGTGTTAACGTCACGTGAATTTTACAATTTAAATAAAATAAAATCAACAAAAACCCCAAAATGAGAAGTCCAACACCATATGGCTTCACTGGAAAATCCTACCAAACAATTAAAGAACTACCACCAGTTATTCTTAAACTCTTCCAAAAATTAAAGAGGAGGGAACACTTCCTAATTCTAAGAGGCCAGTATTGCCCTGATGCCAAAGCAAGATAAAGACATTACAAGGAAAAGACTACAGGCCAACATCCCTTATGAACACAGATGCAAAAGTCCTTGATAATATATTAACAAACTGAATCTATCAGCGTGTTAAAGGATTCTACACCATGACCACGTGGGTGTTACCTCAGCAACGCAAGGGTAGTTCAACATACAAAAATCAATGTAGGGGGCTTCCCTGGTGGCGCAGTGGTTGAGAGTCCGCCTGCCAATGCACGGGACACGGGTTCGTGCCCCGGTCCGGGAAGATCCCACATGCCGCGGAGCGGCTGGGCCCGTGAGCCATGGCCGCTGAGCCTGCGCGTCCGGAGCCTGTGCTCCGCAACGGGAGAGGCCACAACAGTGAGAGGCCCGCGTACCGCAAAAAAAAAAAAAAATCAATGTAGGGGGCTTCCCTGGGGGCGCAGTGGGTGAGAGTCCGCCTGCCAATGCACGGGACACGGGTTCGTGCCCCGGTCCGGGAAGATCCCACATGCCACAGAGCAACTAAGCCCGTGTGCCGTAACTACTGAGCCTGCACTCTAGAGCCCGCGAGCCACAGCTACTGAGCCCGCATGCCACAACCACTGAAGCCCGCACGCCTAGAGCCCGTGCTCCGCAGCAAGAGAAGCCACCGCAATGAGAAGCCCGCGCACCGCAATGAAGAGTAGCCCCCGGCTTTCCACAGCTAGAGAAAGCCCACACGTGGCAATGAAGACCCGAGGTAGCCAAAAATAAATAAACGAATAAATTTATTTTTAAAAAATCAATGTAATACACATTAATAGAACGAAGGAAAAAATTATATATGATCATCTCAGCAGATGCAAAAAAAACCAACTGACAAAACTCAATACTTTTTCATGATAAAAACACTCAATAAACTAGGAAAAGAATGGAACTTTCTCAACAGGATAAAGGCCATGTGTGAAAAACCCACAGCTTACATGACACTCAGTGGTGAGAGACTGAAAGCTTTCCCCCGAGGATAAGGAACAAGGCAAGGATGCCTGTTTTCACCACTTCTGTTCAACATAATACTGGAAGTCCCAGCCAGAGCAATTAGGCAAGAAGAAGAAATTTTAATATCCAAATTGGAAAGGAAGAAGAAAATTATCTGTCTGCAGATAACATGATCTTATATACAGAAAACACTAAAGAATCTACAAAACACCTGTTAGAGCTAATAAACGAATTCAGCAAAGTTCCAGGATATGAAATCAACAAACAAAAATCAGTTGTATTTTTATACACTTGCAACGAACAAGCCAAATAAAGGAAACTAAGAAAACAATTCCAGTTACTAGTGTAATATAAGAATAAAATCCTTAAGAGATAAACTTAACTGAGAAGGCAAAAGACCTGTTACAGTGAAAACTAGAAAACATCGCTGAAAGAAATTAAAGACCTAAATAAATGCGAAGACACCCAATGTTCATGGACTGGAATGTCTAATAATGTTAGGATAATAATACACCCAGGGAATTCCCTGGCTGTCCAGTGGCTAAGACTCAGCACTTCCACTGCAGGGGGCACGGGTTCAATCCCTGGTCAGGGAACTAATATCCCACATGCTGTGTGGTGTGGCCAAAAATAATAATAATACACCCAAATCGACCTGTGGATTCAATGCAATGCCTGTCAATATCCCAATGGTGTTTTTAGCAGAAATAGGAAAAACCTTCCTAAAATTCATAATGCTATTGCAAGGGACCCTGAATAACCACAGCAATCTTAAAAAAAAGTTGGAAAACTCACACCTCCCAAGGTCAAAACTTCCTACAAAGTTACAGTAATCAGAACAGTGTAGAACTTGGGGAGTTCCCTGCTGCCCTAGTGGTTAGGACTCGGCGCTCTCACTGCCGTGGGCCGGGTTCAATCCTCGGTCAGGGAACTGAGATCCCGCAAGCTGCGCGGCACGGCACCCCAAAAAAACAGAACACTGTAGTACTGACATTAGGACAGACATGAAGACCAGTGGAACAGAACAGAGTCCAAAAATAAACACTCACATATACGGTCAATTAATGCATAAGGATACCAAGACCGTACAATGGGGAAAGAACAGTCTTTTCAACAAATGGTGCTCGGTAAACAGAATATCCCCATGCAAAAGATTTGAGTTGGACCCTCCCCCTGCACTTGAGTTAATACAAAATTAACTCAAAATTGATCAAATATCTAAACTTAAGAGCTAAAACAATAAACTCTTAGAAGGAAACATAGAGGCCTTGAATTTGGTGATTTCTCAAATATGACACCAAAGGTACAGGCAACAAAAGAAAGAAAAAGAAAACCTGAACTTCATCAGAATTAAAAACTTTTGTACTTCAAAGGATACTACCAAGAGAATGAAAAAACAACCTACAGAATGGGAGAAAATATTTGCAAATCATATCTCTAATAAGGGATTACTATCCAGAATATATAAAGAACTCCAACTCAACGGCCCAATTCAAAAATGGGCAAAGGACATGTGAGGACACAGTAAGAAAGCAGCTGTCTGAAAGCCAAGGAGAAAGGCCTCAGGAGAAATTAATTCTGCAAGCACCTTAATATTGTACCTCCGGCATCCAAAACTATGGGAAAATACATTTCTGTTCTCCAAACCCAAAAACAAACAAACAAACAAACAAAAAGGCAAAGGACCAGAATAGACATTTCTTCAAAAAAGATATACCCATGAAAAAATGCTCGGGACTTCCCTGGTGGCACAGTGGTTAAGAATCCACCTGCCAACGCAGGGGACACGGGTTGGAGCCCTGGTCCAGGAAGATCCCACATGCCATGGAGCAAATAAGCCCGTGTGACACAACTACTGAGTCTGTGTGCCACAACTACTGAAGCCCGTGCGCCTAGAGCCCATGCTCCACAACAAAAGAAGCCACCGCAATGAGAAGCCTGTGCATCGCAACGAAGAGTAGCCCTGCTCGCCGCAACTTGAGAAGGCCTGCACAGAGCAACGAAGACCCAACGCAGCCAAGAATTAATTAATTAAAAACAAAAAGGGAAAAAAATCTTAAAAAAAAAAAAATGCTCAGCATCATTAGTCATGATGGAAATGCAGATCTAAACTACAATGAGATACCACTTCACACCCGCTGGGGTGGCTATTATTTACCAAAAAAGGGGTGGGGGGATAAGTATTGGTAGGGATGCAGAAAAACTGAAACCCCAGGACACTGCTGGAGGGAGTGTAAAAGGGTACAGCCATGGTGGAAAATAATCTGTTGGCTCCTCAGAAAGTTAAACATATACTGTATGACCCCTGCGATTACTGCAATTCCACTCCTAGAAATATATCCAAGTGAACTAAAAGCTGGGACTCAACGGATCCCTGTGCACCCACGTTCACACAGCACTATTCACAACAGCCAAAAGGTGAAATCCACGCAAGTGTCCATCAATGTGATGAACGGATAGCAAAGTGTGGTCTATATATGCATGGAACACTTCTCAGCCTTAAAAAGGAAGGAAATTCTGACACTGGTTAGAACATGAATGAACCCTGAGACCATTAGGCTGAATGAAATAAGTCAGACACAAAAGGACAAACGCTGTACGATTCCACTCATATGAGGAAAATCAGAGAGATAGGAAGTAGAAAGGTGGGTACCGTGGGCTGGGGGAGGGGGAGTGGGGAGTCAGTGTTTAATGAGGACAGAGTTTCAGTTTGGGAAGATGAAAAATTTTGGAAATAGACAGTGGGACGATTACACAACATTGTGAATGGAATCAGTGCCACTGAATAGTACACTTAATAGTGGGTAGGATGGTAAATTTTAAGTTACGTCTGTTTCACCACAATCTTAAAAGGGTGGAGAGGGTTGCTTCCACTCCATAGAGAAGGGCCATTCACACAACAGAAGACTATGAGGCCGTGAACGCAGAGTCTGGAACAGCGTCCCAGAGGGCATCCCAGCACCAGCACCAGGACCGCGTGAGTCGGCTGGAGCGCGTCTGCGCCAAGCCCAGGACGTGCTTCTAGCACACACTCCACCTGAGAACAGCCCTGGGAAGTACACTGAAGACACAGAGAGGCCGGGCACAGGACAAAGGAAGCGTTTGCAGAAGAAGACATATTTTTTTTTGGAAACGGGGTACATTTCTCTTCTTCCACTGACGGCAAGAAACATCTTACTTTTATTCAGTTTTTAAAAGGATGTTAATGAATTAATACTTTTTAGAACTGAAACGAAAAGACAATCACCAGGCAGGCGGCCAAGTCGGCTTCCCGGCCACACGCCACCCTGGACTCTGTGGCCGCTGCCCTCCCCCTCCCACCCAGCGCCCAGGTGTGTCACGTGTGAGCATGTCCTTACCTGGCAGAGGGAAAACGTGGCGGACACGACCCCAATCAGGATGTTGAGCGCGTCCTTCACCAGCTCGCACTCCTTCACCAGGACGGGCTGCGGGGCCTGCAGGAGGCCCCCGCCCAGCACCTGCAGCCCTGCTTGGCAGAGCCGGCAGGACCTGTCGAAGGCGGCCCTTCCAGCCTCGGTGAGGTAGGGCTCCTCTCGGTGGCCAGGCGGGCTGTGGGGGACAGAGGGGGGCAGCGAGTGGATGTGAACAGAAGGAGGGACAAAGCATAAAACGTCTAAGACCAGGTGTGACTCCCCACTGCCCCCAGCCCTCCAGCAGCGCCCGGCAGGCCGTCAGACGGCGCCCTGCAGACAGGGTCCGGAAGCAGCGGCACACGCCCGCGCCGCCCAGCGCCTCCGGGCACACGGCAGTCCTCCGGCTGCCCACCGGCTCACGACGGCCTCTACATGGGAAACAACACCCAAGCCTGGAGCAGAACATTAACAACAGCGCACGTGTCCATCGCCAGAGGAGTGGAGAAGGACGCGATCCGTCCACATGAGGGAACTATTATCCAGCCTTAAAAAGAAAGGAAATTCTGACACGTGTCAGATGCTACAACACGGAGGAACCCTGAGGGCGTGACGCTGTGATACAAGCCAGTCACAAGAGAACAAGTACTGAGTGACCCCACTCCTGTGGGGTCCCTAAAGTAGTCACAACCACAGAGACAGAAAGGAGATGGGTGGGGGCCAGAGGCTGGGGGAGGAGGAGGGGGAGTGAGTGTGTAATGGGGACCGAGTCTCGGTTTGGGAGAATGAAACAGTTCTGGAGACGGATGGTGGTGATGGTCACACCACGTGAATGTCCTTAATGCCACTGAACCGTACACTTAAAAAGGGTTAAGACGGGGCTTCCCTGGTGGCGCAGTGGTTGAGAGTCCGCCTGCCGATGCAGGGGACGCGGGTTCGTGCCCCGGTCCGGGAAGATCCCGTGAGCCATGGCCGCTGAGCCTGCGCGTCCGGAGCCTGTGCTCCGCAACGGGAGAGGCCACAACAGTGAGAGGCCCGCGTACCGCAAAAAAAAAAAAAGTGTGCATTTTATCACCCTCCCCCCACAAAAGCACAAAGAATGTACAGAGGAAAAAGTCTCCTGAAATTCCAGGAGAAATCAGGCCAGCTGGGTCTCACAGAGGGTGGTTCTGGGCACACATCCACCCCTGAGGTCTTTGCCTATGGGGGTCCTGTAGGAAGTTCAGGAACTACCAGTGTCTGCCCAGCCCGGTCACACTGTTCAAAAGAGGCCAAAAAGACAGTATCACTTCTCTTTTTTTTTTTTTTTTGCGGTACGCGGGCCTCTCACTGTTGTGGCCTCTCCCGTTGCGGAGCACAGGCTCCGGACGCGCAGGCTCAGCGGCCATGGCTCACGGGCCCAGCCGCTCCGCGGCATGTGGGACCCTCCCGGACCGGGGCACGAAGCCGTGTCCCCTGCATCGGCAGGCGGACTCTCAACCACTGCGCCACCAGGGAAGGCCAGTATCACTTCTTAAACATTCCTTTGGAAACCACCAACCCTACTGAAAGTATGAAAGAGCTGTTCTTTAAAATCCACTGGAAAAAGTAATTTCTCAATAAAAGGAGCCCGAGAAAAATCTCAGAACTTGTCAAAACCAAAAATGCTTTTTAACGAACGCTGCACCATAATGCGCTCCTTCCCTCACTCACCAAGTGTCTGAGAGCAGGACAAGCCCAGTCCTCATGGGGCAGGTGCGCGGACACAAGCTACCAGGAGGCGCGACTCACTGCCCATGACACGGGTCCCAGAGGGACCCGAGACCCTGGTCAGGAAGGCCCCAGGAGCAAGGCCACACCTGGAGCAGTGTCCCTGGTGGAGGGAGTGGCCTGTGTGAAAGCCCAGAGACAGGAAGAGAAAGGGGCCAGGTGCTCGGGGCTCAGTGTGGGGAGGGCAAGGGCAGGGGCTGGCGGTCCACAGTCCAGATGGGGAGGCCATGAGGCATGGCAGGCGGAGTGGCGGCGCACCTCTGATTTCCATCCCCGGAAAGTGGTACTGGCCGAGTGGAGGACAGCCTGAGTGGGCAGGAGAAGCGGGCAGGACGGTCCTGAGTGCCCCAATCAGCAGGTGGGGCCCAGCCGGGCCACGACACCAGCCCACACTCCCTTGGGACAGGAAGAGCTCGAGGAAAGGAGACTCGGACCTCCAGGGTCCTTCCGAATGGCCCTCCAGGGGGTCCCCCGGGGGATGCATGTGCTGCAAGCACCATCCCACTGCGCACTCGAGGGCTAGGCTCCTGCCCACTCTTCCAGGGTCAACTCCCGACCACTGTGGCCACACGACCCTTTCAGTGGCTCAGAGCTGAGGGAGGAGAGTCCATGAAGGAAAACAAACTCACACTTGGACCCACAGAGAACTTGGCCTTTAACATCAATGAAACCACTTCCCCAGAAAGGGCGACAGACACAGAGGACTCCTGGCAGCAGGGAGACCGACGCTGGCTCACAGGGTGAGGCACAGGGGCGGGGGTCCTCTGGGGGTTCTCAAGGAGAGGGCAGAGCTCACAATCCAGGGGCTGCAGGTGGACAGGGCGCCGCAACTGCCCATTCGTCAGAGCTCCCGGCAGGAAACTAGCAGGCGGCTGGGATTCAACTGCAACAAGTTCCCGAGATTCTCCAAATGAACTCGAGTGACAGGCCTCAGGGGTTGGGGCAGCAGGTTACGATGGAGCAGGCAGTGGAAGAGCTTTGGGGGAGCGAGCTCAGGCCGTGCCCAGCCACAAGCTGGCCGGGCCTCTCCTGCGGGAGCGCGGGGCACAGGCTATCGCACTGGCTGCCGTCCTCCTGGAAGGGACACCGCAAGGTACTCCTCACGCTGGAGCTGTGGGGCCAGTTCTGCTTTCGCGGGACACTGAGGGGATTAAGCGCATTCAGAAAAAGGGACGAGGATGTTGACCAGCTGAGCAACCATGTCTCCTGAACAGTGACCTGCAAAACTGAGCCTAGCAAAGTGGGAAGTGGTAAATGAAATACCACTAACGAATATTTACAAAAGAAAGTAGTAGCTGCTTGATGGCCAGTGTTTAGACTTGTGAGGGTTTAGCAAACAGCGGAGCGACTAGATTTGCTTCGTGCACACAAGACAGGGGGAAGACTTAACGGGAAGTCACAGGGCAGAGAAGCCCCTCAAAGACAAGACAACCACCAAAACGGACGGTGCCCGGGGAAGCAGGAAGCTGGCCCTGCCTGGGGGAATCCATGTGGGGGAAGATGACCACGCCAGGAAAGCGACCCCAGCAGGAGCAGGGCCCACACAGCATCCCCGAGGGCGTGCTCACCCTTGGGAGGCACTCGGCTCCCTGGGAACCCCACCTCGTTCACTCAGTGCTCCCCAAACTGGCATCCCACAAAAATGCCAGCAGATGAGATGCAACAAGAGAATCCCATGACCAAACATTTGGGAAATGTGTCCTCTACCCCCACTCTGGGAGGTTGCGAGACACCAGCACACTACAGACTGAGAGATCCTGTGTGCAAAGGCCGTGGACGGGAAGAGCATCTACCAGGGAAACACTGCGAGGACCGAACTTCTCACCAGAGGACCACCCTCAGTCGTTATAGACGTGAAGAACGTTCCCTCGTCAGCACCCCATGCCCGGCACTGACCACACACCTCCGACTGGGAGCCACCGTGGCCAGGATGTAACTCAGCTGCCAACTGACCACTCGGACTGCGAAGTGCGATCTGCAGAAGTTACTGGTTCAGTGGGAACCTGCGCAGGCCCGAGAGCCCTCTCCCCCTGCACTTCTCTCAACCCCTAGGGCGCAGACAACTTGTACACAGCTTGACTGAAACTTCCAAGTTCCTAAACCCAACTACCTGGGCTCTCTGAATAAAGGCCAGGTTCACCGGGGGGGTAGGGGGGGGGCACTGTGCATTTTAAGGCAAAGCTCACGAACCATCCAACTTGCTCCCAGCACCTCCGCTTGCTGGCCTCGTAGGTGAGCACGGCGTCCCACAGGTCAATGTCTGGAGTCACGCCCGGCTCTGACTGGGAATCAGGAGTCAGATTGGATGCTGATTGGAACCCTTCATCTTCCGACTGATCCACACTCGAAGGGACCTAGAGGCCAAGGGAAAAGGACATTTCACCTGGACACGGTGTCTAGGTTTCACCTGAGTGGGATGAGAGTTCCAGGGGCACTTCCACACGCTTCCATTTCCTCTATGGGAAAGACCCGGCAGAACATTTCTTCTATTTTTCTCAAGCACATAAGTAGTACACCCTGTTTTCACCCCTAAGGAATCATTTAAGGAATTAAACTAATTCATTACCAATTCCCAATTTCACACAACACAGGCTTGTTGAGGCTTACGAGCCTCAAAATAACTTACAATGACATTTTTCACAAGATGTCTCCGATCTGGAAATTCCATTTTGGGGAACCCAGCATAAAAAAATCACATAGACACAGAAAAACTCACGTCCGCCAACATGTCTGCTATAGCATTATGGTTGAAAACAATCTAAATGCCTCACAGTAAGGGAATAACTGAACGATGACAGGGCACCCTTTCAGCAAAGCCGCAAAATGCAAAGGCAAACGACAATTTTCTTAATAACGGAAAAACCCCACCTTACCGGGAAAACAGCACGTTAACACTGCACGAGCAGCAGGGACAAATGGTTTTGCCACCTATGGCTACTGAACACTTGAAACGCAGGAAGGAACCGGATTTATTTCATCTTCATGAACTTGAATTTAAACATCAACTCGAAGGCAAAAGAAGTGACTGAACAGTAAATACAAGAGGAAAGCGGCGCGTGGCCGGGGGCTGCGCGGGAGGGGAGGGGGGTGGGGTGGGAGTCCCCACGGCTCAGCCGCCAGTGCTCCGAACTCCAGCTGTCCTCCTTTTGCCCCGATGGAAGGAAGGTCAAACGAGGCCCTTCCCAAGCCCGGGGAGCCGGAGGCAGGAAGCAAACACTCTACCTTGATGGCCAGTCCGGAGAGGTCTGCGCTGTCCGGCACCGGGGGCAGGTCCAGGCGGACGTCCAGGTCGGCCGTGCGGCTGTGCACCAGGGCTCCAAAGAGCGAGACGCGGGTGTCCCTCTCAAACCTGTCACCGCAGGGGTCGCCATACGAGAAGAGCCCGACGGCGGGCAGGCCGGTGCCCGGCGCCGCCTCCATCACCTGCAGCGTCTTCCGGACCAGGTCCCGACACAGATACTCCTCTCCGGAGATGAGTGACCGCACGTCCGCCTCCAGCCCGCTCAGGTCGGCGCAGTCGTAGCCGCCGTAGGGAACGTCTCTCCCGACGGGCCGGCTGTGCAGGAAGAAGTCCCGCCGGCGCCGCAGCATTCGCGGGGGCCCGCTGCCCGCCAGCCGCACCAGCAGGTCCAGCACGGATCCCAGCTCCGCCAGCGGCCGGCGATGCGCGGCCTCCAGCTCCTCCACCAACTCCTCCAGGCGGTCGGCCTCGGCGCCCAGGCCGCTCACTCGCAAGTCGAAGGACAGCATGAGGATCCTGTTTTTCACCGGGAGTCTCGGGAGGCCGGGCTGCAGCTTGCGGGTCTCATCTTGAAAGAGGCTCGTGAACAGAACGTTGTAGGCCACCCTCTTGAGGCTCTGCTTGGCCTTCTTGCGGCTCCCGCGGCGCTGGCCAGAGTGAGCCTTCGCGGCCGGCAGGAGGGCCTCGCACAGGTCGTCCACCAGCTGGGGGACGCTGGCCATGCCCCCTCCTCACGCCGGGCCCTCGAGCGCGGCCTGACTCGCCTTCTTGGGGCCCCGGAGAGGGGACGGCCGGCAGAGGAACCGCCGAGCACGGAGCGTGGGCCAGACCCGCGCGCCCGCTCGCCTGCCGGATCCCCTCACCCCGGGGACAGCGCGCAGCCCCAGCTCCCGCCACCACGTCACCGCCGCGCGACCTGCCAGACAGCCGGAGCAAGCGCACCGGAACTGCGTCACCTGGGAGGCGGGCGGCACGCGCAGAGGGGGCGGAACCTGGAGGCCGCCTATCAAGGGCCCTTCCGCCCTGGAGCCTCGTTCCCACCGGTGGGGAAACTGGGGCCGGAATCAACTGAGTTAACCAAATCGGGCTCAATAAGGGAGACGGAGTCAGACTTTCGCTTAACCGACGTTTACTGATTGGGCGGGGAGGGAAGCGAGGGAGGGGCCGTCCGTGCAGAGACGGGTCACCGGAGGGGGAGTCCGCGCTGGGGCGGGGGGATACAGAGCCCCTGAGCCAGTGTCCTGGGCAGCCCCGTAGCCTAGCCCTCAGGACAGAGGCCTGGCGCAGAGGTGTGCTGGTGAATGGTTAACAACAGGCTCTTGAGGGACTAGTTGGTAGTGTCTTTTCTGGGGTGTAAATACTCCCACCCTGGCCGATTTCAAGCTACCAGGTCACAGCACGCAAGGAGGAGCTAGGAAGAGGTGCACAACTGCTTGACGCGGCTATGAGCTTGTTCAGGGCAACACCCCACTCCCCAGGACGTGAGCCCGTCTCCCCACAGAGCTCTAAGGCAGCTGTCGCCCAAGGCCCCAAGCATTCAGCCTGAGCCTGGCCCCCCAGCCTCACTGGCCACCTGCAGCATCTTCCACCGTGGCTCCAGCTGCCCTCTCAGCTGCATCAGGGCCTGCACGTCCTCTGGGGAGGCCATGGAGAAGGGACCCAGGCTGGGGGCTGCCTCTCCATGCAACACCCTGGCCAGGACCACCGCAAGCTGGGGTGTGGATTCCTGAGTCAGCAGCAGAGGTGGAAGCAGTGAGTTGCTGGTTTCTCCTCACTCCCACCCCACAGCAGGTCCACCCCTCCCAGCTCACCTCATCTACAAGGGCCAAGACTCGGCCCCCCGCTGGGCCCCGAAGCAGCGCAGCCAGGAGTGCAGCTTGGGGGTCCCGCAGGCCATGGGCGGGCCCCAGCGCCACCAGCACCAGGTCAGGCTGGAAGCTGTAGGCCAGGGGCAGCACCAGGGCCAGGACACAGCTCAGAAACCCTCCAGTCGTCTGTGGGAGGGACAGCAGCATAGCCCAACCCCTCATCCAGGGAACACCCCTCCAGCTGGCTCAGGCCACCCCACCTCCCAATCTCAGGTGGGCAGACACACCCACAGTCCCGCCAGGAAGGGCAGGTGAAAGCCAGGGGTCTGGCCCTCATGCCGATGCCAGTGAGCAGCAGCTGCCCTGCCCTGTGACACCACCACTCACCCCTGGCAGTGGCACAGAGACGTGGAACATGGACAGGGCAGCTGCCTCCTTGCCCCCAATGTTCAGCCATAGATTCCTCCTTCCAGGGGAGAGCAAGCATATGGATACATGAGCTTGTGTGTGAGATGCTGCCCACCATCGAGAGCCCGGACAGAAGAACAGCTCAGGGGCAGGGATGCTAAGACTGCTGACCCTCTGTGCTGGAGACCCTCCTGGCATTGCTCCCAGGGGCCCTTCTGCCAAACTCCAGCTGCGGAACGCCCCGCCCACCTGTCACCCCTGGGGATCCAGGGTGATGTGCCCACCTACATACTTGCAGAACTGGACATACCCGTGACCTGAGAGTCATACCCGTCATCCGTGAGATCTGGGGGCCGATCCAGCTGCCCCACAGCCAGACAAAGCAGCCTGGAGGAAGAGTTGGCTCCTGGGTAAGCTGCACTCACCCCGCCTGGAGCCCATGCCCAGAGCCACTCCCACATGGCCAGCCAGGGCAGGGGGTGCCCATGGGCCCTGCCTCGTAGCCTCAGACCAGCCATGTGAGGCTTACCTCTGGGCTCCGTGGGACAGGCCACACCGAATGGCCACATCCAGGGTGGCAGCTGCAGCACAGGCTGGGGTGACTGCAATGCCACTGCTCACCTGTGAGGTGAATAACAGGTGGAGAGGGTAACTCCCAAACCAGGCAAACAGACCCATCTGCCCCTTCTTTTGGCCCGTGTCTACGTGGCTGTCACCTGTGCACTCTGAGGTCTAATTACTCCACTTCTGAAACTAAGATGCATAAAACTATAAATCATCCCCTTCACTTCTCTGCCAAAGGGCATTTCGTTGAGAGAACTGAGGGGGGGTGTTCCTGAACCCTGCCCCTGGGGGCTGTTTTGGGAAGGGTCCTGGGCACAAGGCAATGCTCATGTCCACATGGTTCTGTACCACCCAGCCCTCCCCTGGGCAGGCCACCTGTTGCAGGCAGGTCCTGGGCCCTGCCGCTGACTCCATGGCCACCCCCCAGCCCCTCCCCAGTGCCCTTACCTGCCCATCCAGGATCCTGTCCAAAAGGTACAGGACTTTCCCGAGTGCAGTGAGGGCCCTGTCCTGGGCCAGGGCCTCATGTGGCCTGTGGTGGACAAACCAGAAGGACACGAGGACACAGAATGACACACAGACCACAGGTGAGTCACACAGACACATGTGCAGACATGGTCCCGGGCTTCTCCCCAGGCCCACCCTGCCCACCTGGCCCAGGCCTGCGTCTCCTCCTGTGGGGCTGACCCCTCCTCACAGAGGACGTCAGAGGGCAGGGCCAGGGCAGCATCTGGCGCAGCCAAGGCAACAGCCGTGCGTACAGGGGGCGTGGGATTGAGGCGCGGCTGGTCCAGGAGGGAGCTCAGGGCAGCCACGTCCTGGGTCGCTGCTGCCTTGAATTCGGGCCTCCCGGTCAGCAGCAGAGACGAGGGCCTCCCCTCTGGGGAGTGGGAGCTGGGACTCAGTACAGGGGCCACACCTAGGGGGTGGTTCAGTGTCACAGCCACTGCACGAGAGCCTGCGGCACCATCCCACCTGCCGACCCAGGCCACGCTGACCTTGCTGCTGGAGGCTCATCCAGTGAGGGGCCTGGGCTACCCGGACACTCTGGATGGACTCCAGGGCGCTGCGAGGAGAAGTAGGATCAGTGAGGCCTGGTCTCCCACCCCTGGCCCTCCCCACCCTCCTCCGTCCTGCCCCCCGCACCTGCCATGCGGCACCATGGGCCCCAGCAGGGGCGGGGCAGGGTCGCCCAGCAGCGCTTGCACCATCATGCACACGGACTGGGAGAGTGACTCCAGGTGGTAGCCACCCTGGGATAAGGAGGGGGCAGAGACACGAAGGGCAGGGCTGTCAGGGGCCCAGGCAGGATGCCCTGCCCCACGAGGCAGGACCCCTCCAACCACATCTCAGGCTCCGGTGCATGCACCCTCCCAGCTCGCCACAATCACCTCCAGCACAGCGCAGACCCGGCCACCAGCCAGCACCTGCAGCAGCTGCGTGAGGTGGGCAAAGCACTCTGGCGTGGCCTGCATCTGTCCCTGCAACCAGAACCAGGTGTGATGAGGCCCTGGCCCCAGGACTCCAGAAGCCCTCCCCAGCCCGGCCAGGTCCTCACCTCGGGATCCCCGATGGCTGAGTCAAATCCCGCGGAGACTAGGACCAGCTCAGGGTTGAACTGCAGGCAGGGCCCAGTGGGGAGAGGCAGAAAAGAAGCTGGAGCTGAGGCAGAGGAGAGGCCCCTCCAGAGAGACCCTCCTCACCCCAGGGGCTCTGTTCCACTTTGGGCACCGCATCGCCCCCGCCCCCCTGCCACTGAGACCGCTTCCACCCCCCTCACGGTCACCTCAAAGGCCACAGGCAACAGCACGTGCAGGAAGGCGGCCACGTAGTCAGCATTTCCCATCCCGACCTGTGGCCAAGGGGCATCAGTGCTGGCCCTGCCAGGGAGGGCGGCGGGGTCCTCACCCCTGGGGCCTGGGCTCTGGGGGTGATCGTGGCACGACGCCC